>NC_046319.1:79529910-79834717 GCF_009819535.1 Lacerta agilis
AGGAGGAGATGTTCGGCATTGGCAGAGTCCCTGGTGTGTGTTTGTGTAACCCCTAACAGCTCTAAGAGAGTACGGGGCAGTGTGGTTGAGTGGTTGGAGGCCTGGGCTAGGAAAACTCAAACTCCAGTCTCTGTGCAGCTCCCTGGATGCCTAACCTATTCAACAGGGTTGCCAGGAGGTTAGAGTGTGTGTGTGTGTGTGTGTGTGTGTGTGTGTGTGTGTGTGTGTAGGGGAGAAAGCCATGTATGTTTGCCACCCCAAGCTCCTGTTTCAATGACCAAGGGTCTGGAGACCAAGCCTTATGAGGAGCAGCTGAAAGAGTTGGGTCCATTTAGCCTGGGGAAGAGGAGATACTATCGCCATCTTCAAAAATCTCAAGGGCTGTCCCATGGAAGATGGAGCAAGCTTCTCTTCCCCTGCTCTGGAGGGTAGGACTCGAACCCATGGCTTCAAGTTACAAGAGAGGAGATTCCGACCGAACATCAGGAACAGTGGAAAGGGCTCCCTTGGAAGAAGGTGGCAGACTCTCCTTCGTTGGTGGTTTCTAAGCAGGCCGGTCGGATGGCTGCTCTCCAAGGATTGTGATTCCTTCATTGCATGGGGTTGGACTGGATGGCCTTTGGGGGTGCCCCTTCAAACTCCAGAATTCTATGAGGAAAGGCGGGGTGGAGATGTAAGGAACGCAAACAAACAAACAAACAAGCCAGGACACTGGGAATGGGGCTGCACCCTTAAGACCCCTCCAGAAGGTGCAGGATCCTGGCGGAATTCTGCCGAGCAGCAAAGAAAAGGCAGGCAAGACATCTTATTTCTCTGACACACAGCTTCTTTTTAAAAGTGGAATCACAAGAGGTGCGTGGATCGGATGTGACTCCGGAGGCTGACGATCCACCTGGCTCTCTCACGCTCTCTCTCTCTCTCTCTCTCTCTCACGCACACAGACACACATTTGTGGGGCAAAACGTCAGCCCAGCGCCCCCAACTGGCTGGCCTGTTGCATTGTTTGGAAAGGAGCTGTCCTTTTGGCTCATCACTTAAGTGCCTGGGAACCCCCAGCGTCAATAAATAAAATGCCCCGCACGGTCCACCCGTCTCCGCGACCCAGAGAGACACAGCCTCCCCCCCCCCCCCCGAGCTCCTGGACGGTGTGGGGTGGGCCCAGTCCGGAGAAAGGTTCCACATCAGTGGGAGATGTCTCCCTCCAGCCCGCCGCAGCAGGAGGCCTGCCCCCCACAAAGGGGGACGGTGCTGTCCCGGGTCTGCCCCTCCATGTCCATGTCGAGAAGGGTCTGCCGGGCCCCCTTGGCGGGCTCAATCGGCGATGAAGAGGAGGGCCCCCCCTGCGTCCGGACAAAGGAGACGAGCTTCCAGGGGTCGATGCGGTGGCGCCCTGGCGATGGGCGAGGCCGGGGGGCAAAGGCCAGGGTCCGGGGGCGCTCCACCGGCGACAGGGTGGCGTTGGGGGCGGGGTGCTCTGCGGCCTTGCGGTGGGCTGGGACGAGCGAGGGGGGGTCCAGCAGGCGAGGGAAGGGCGGCGCTTCTTGTGAGCCTGGGGAGGGGAAAGGAGAATCAGCATGGCGGGCAGGAGGGGGAGCTGCGTGTGTCCTGCATACTGGGGGATCCTGCCACCCCCACCCCACCAAGAAATATACAAAATGTTGGGGAAACATTTGCTGCAGATATTTATCCTTTCCCACCATAAGTGGCTAACCTTTGGCCGTACTGCACCTTCCTTGAGGTTTTTAAACACGAGGTTTTTGCTGTGATTCCTGCATTCCCTCCCAAGCCTGCATTTCTTTGATTCTATGATAACTTCATGGAACGCGGGTGACGCTGTGGTCTAAACCACAGAGCCTAGGGCTTGCCGATCATAAGGTCGGCGGTTCGAATCCCTGCAATGACGGGGTGAGCTCCCGTTGCTCGGTCCCAGCTCCTGCCAACCTAGCAGTTCGAAAGCACGTCAAAGTGCAAGTAGATAAATAGGTACCACTCTGGCGGGAAGGGAAATGGCGTTTCCGTGCGCTGCTCTGGTTCGCCAGAAGCGGCTTAGTCATGCTGGCCACATGACCTGGAAGCTGTACGCCGGCTCCCTCAGCCAATAAAGCGAGATGAGCACCGCAACCCCAGAGTCGGACACGACTGGACCTAATGGTCAGGGGTCCCTTAACCCTTATGATAACTTCATACAGGTCTCCCCCCAAAAACAAAACACTAATTTTGCAGAAGGAGGCGAAACAGGCTCTCCACGTCTGGGGCTCAGGAGCATTTGGCGACCCCCTCCCACCTCAGGTCTCCTCCTGGCCTGTGCCCATTCACCCCCCCCCCCGAAGACTGACTGGTGCTCAGCACATCCCTTGGTGTTTCCCCTGCTCCAGGGCCCAGTAGAGAAGCCCCCCTCCCCATTCCGATCAAGCCGGCCGCCCCAGCACTCACCCCGGCAGTCGGGCCCCGGTGGCCCCTGGCGGATGGCCCCGTCCGAGGGTGTCCGGCGGTGCCCGCGGCTGACGGCCCTCGTGGCGCTGACGTGGGTGGGGGTGAGCGACTGGTGGGGGTCTTTCTTGAAGCTCTCCACCGTGACATCCACCAGGGGGTTGTGGCGGGGGGCCCTGGGCGGGGGGCTCTCGGGGGGACCGCAGGCGGGGGCCTCGTCGCTGTCCGAGGGCAGCAGGGACTTGGTGGAGTTGCAGTCGGAGAGCGAGGAGAGGGACAGGAGCGTGGTGGAGCTGGGGGGCCCGGACAGGCTGCCCCCGGAAGCCCCATCCCCTGCCAGCTCGGCCAGGTCACCCCCAAGAGCGATGGAGGCCAAGATGGAGGCACAGCCCAGCAGGACCAGTTCGCTGCGGCGGTGGCGGTGGTGGCAGGGGGGCGCCCCCCGCTTGGGACCCTCCAGTGGCAGGCTGGTGGCGCCTTCGGCCCCTGGGGGCGGCGAGAGGGGCAGGTAGGGGGAGCAGGGGCTGCTGCTACACCCTTCCTGCTCTGCGTACTCCTCTGCATAGGAAGAAAGGCAGGTCAGGTCAGGCACGGAAGCCCCTTCCCCAATTTTGCCCTTCGCATGTCCCCACCCGACTGGCCCCCACAAAGGCTTATCCCCTCCAGGGAAAGGTGACCGACCCCCAGGGCAGCCCCCACCCCCTCTGCTTCTTCCCCAAAGGGAAGGAGGACATACTTACCCATCTCCGTGAGGCTGGCAAAGCCCCCCGCCAGGGGGGCGTGCTTGGGGGACTTGCCCAGGTTGGGGGCGCTGGATGACCACTGCTTGCTCCCCTCCGTCAGGGACTTCAACCTGCGAGTCAGCAAGTGAGATGATGATGATGATGATGGAGAGGAAGGGTGAACTCCCTGCCTTCTGCCCCACCCTCCAGCCGCTGCCTTGCTGGCCCCCACCCCACTTCCAACACCAGGAGCCACCTCCTTCGCAGGGGCCGCGATAGCTGAACCTGTGGGACTCAACCATTCTGCGATTCTTTAGCTGCGATTCCTGCCTTGCAGGGGGTTGGACTAGATGACCGTGTGGGGTCCCTTCCAACGCTACCACCCTGCGCTTTCCTCCTCCCTCGCAACGCCCTCTTTCACTTGTCCTATGAGGGGTCTGGAACCCCCTCCCCCCCATAACCCTTCCCTTCCCACAGCCGTGCCCCTGCCCACTCTTCTTTCCTTACCTCTCCTCCCCTCCCAGCCTCTCCTTATGGAGGGTGGAGCTGGGCCCCCAAGTCCTGCCTTTCTTCTTGCTCCCCACCAGCTCCTCCTTCTTCACCAAGCTGCTGCGCCCCCACGTCCGGGTCCCGTCCAGGGGGGTCACTGCAACGCCAGAGAGGAGGGGGGGAGAGAGAGAGCGGGGAGGGGGTGAGATCAGGTGCTCCTTCCTCTGGTTCCCCCCCCCCTGTCCTTGTGCCAGGTTTGAAGCAGCCAGTTTTACAGCGTGGCCCTTCGTACCTCACCATTGCTCTTCCGAGGGAAACCCCACCAGATCTGGCCTCTCTCTGGGCAGCCTGGAGGAAACTGGGGGGGGGGGGAACTACCCAGTGGATCTCGAACGCTTGAATTCAGACTTTTAAGAGCACAGCGAGTCCTGCGGTTGTTTTGATGGCGCTACGTTAGGGCGACGCTTCCCACGATTTTATGGTGTGAGTTTGCCCTTGGCAGGGTGGGGTGCGATTCATAAAAATAGATATCTGCAGCCACAAGGCCACAAAACATCTTTTAAAAATAGGAAAGAAAAAAACGAAAAGGAGCCACCGAATTCCCCTTTTGCCCAGTGGGATCTTGGGTGCTCAGGTAGGGGGAGCAGCAGAAGCCTCAGAGGACTAGCGGGGTGGGTGGGGTGGGGGTCGCACATGCCTTGCTAGGCCTCTGAAAAACACCAGCCCCCAACCAACCAACCTTGGGGGGGGGGCAATGGCCACCCGAGACGCTTAGCCAGCAAAAGAGGGGACTAGGAGGAGATATGATGGCCATCTTCAACAATCTCAAGGGCTGTCCCATGGGTGGTGGGGCAAGCTTGTTTCCTCCTGCTCCGGAGGGGTAGGACTCGAACCCATGACTTCAAGTCACAAAGAAAGGAGATTCCGACTAAACACCACGAAGAACTTTCCGACGGTAAGAGCTGTTCGGCCGTGGGATGGAAGGTGACGGACTCTCTTTCCTTGGCAGTTTCTAAGCAGAGGCTGGGGTGGGGGGTGGGGAGGGCACCTGTCATGGATGATCTAATTGGGATGGTGACGTATCATATTTCCTGAAGAGCTCTGCAAGGATGTTTGTGGACAATGCTTTAGCCTTTGGATACAAGGGAAAAGAGGACATTCTGGACAATGTTTTTGGAAAGGGGTAATCCCGAGATGGGGAGGAAAAATGGGGTAGGGTGAAATTTTTTTAGACGTACCGGTAATTAGGACGGCTTATCATGTGTTAAGAATTTTTGATTTGGATGTGAGAAGAGATACTTGGACTGTTTTTAAAGAAGAATAGTGTAAGATTATATAAGGTTAGATTTAGAAATATCAGCAGCAGTTTTAGTGAAATAAGAAGTTAAGATTTATATTAAGAAGTTATATTTTGTATTAAGAAGTTACATTTTGTATTAAGAAGTTATATTTTGATATTTTGATGGTAATTGATTTAAATTTCAGAGATGAGAAAGTTATTAAAGTAAATTGGAACTGGAAGCACAGGAGAGAACGGGGGAAGTCCCCTAATTAGATTTGAAATAAGATTTTAATTAATGAAAGGAGTGTTGGTGTTCCAGTGTGGGTTTGTATTTTCTTTTATTTTCTATTTTCTTGTTGTATTTGTTGTTGTTGTATTTGTCTTACTGCATTTGTGTTTGTTTTGTTGTGGAAAACCAATAAATTTTTGTAAAAAAAAAGAAAAGATCTAATTGGGATTCCTGCATTGCAGGGGGCTGGACTAGATGGCCCTTGGTGGCCCCACCCAACTCTACAGTTTTACAGTTCTGTGCGCAGACACTCACGGCGGATGGCCCGCAGCCTTGGAATGCTGATGGGGCTTGCGGGGGGGCTGGCCCCGTTGGCCCCCAGGCCTTTCCGCCGGTCGAGGGTGGGAGAGGCCTGCACCGTGATCTTGTGCTCAAAGCCTAGATGGGGAGGAAGGAGACAGAGAAGGCGTCAGTCCCTGGCCTGCCCCTCCACCCACCCTCAAGGCTGGATCATGGCCCTCCTGCTTCTCACCAGGTGTTCTTAATTCTACAAACCTGCGGTTCTAGGAGACCAAGGGATGGGATGGGCAAGAGATTTGGAGACTCTCCAGCCTGCCTTTTGCCAGCCAGAGCTGTTTTTGGGACTGGATTTATGAATCGCCGTTTAGGGGAGTCCCAAGGCGATTTTACAAACGTGCTATTAAAAACAGCTAAGAACGGCTTCGGCAACTGGACGGAAAAGACAGGTTTAAAAATAATATGAAAGGAACATCTAAGGCAGAGGCTCTTTCACCCGGTTGGAAAAGCTTGTCAAAAGAAAAAAAAAACCACTTTAATTGTTTCCTGGAAGTGCAGGAAGTACATTATAAGATGAAATAAACAAACACTTCACCCAAAAGAAACACAAAACAAAACAAGACAAACCACCACCTACTAACTTTTGGAAAGTTAAAATAGCAATAGACAAAATGCAGATTAGGACTCGGTTCAACTTCTTAAAACACCTGGGATGGGCTTGTCTAAACAAAAACGATTTCAGCAGGCGCCGCAATGAGTCCAGCGAAGGAGCCTGCCTGATGTCAATCGGCAGGGAGTTCCAAAGTTGTGGTGCTGCAAGTGACCCTTTCCTCCCCTCCACCCTCCAGGCTTTTTGCTCCCGGCTGCTGCCGGCCCGTACCTGAAGGGAGGCTGATGCGGTTCCCGTCTCGCAGCTTGAGGCGGGAGCATCGGAAGTGGCCCTTCCTCTTCTTGACGCGGGGCTTCTCCTGGCCCATCTGCATCATGATGAGGTTCAGCTCCCGCTCCACGATGTCGATCTCCCGCTCGGCCAGCTCCTGCTCCCGCCTGCGCAGCTCGGCCTCCTGGGTCTTCTGCTCCTCAGCCGCCCGAAGCAGCTCCTCCTCCCGGCTGCGCAGCTCCTGGGGGAAAGGAGACGGAGGGCGATGGGATCCCAACGCCACCGGACTGACCGGCTGCCCACCCGCCACGGCTCAGCCTCAGGAAGACTGAACCCCGAGGAGTCCCTCTGGGCATGTGCAAAGTAAGCACGTGTCTGCCAGCATTGAGGGGCAGCCTAAGAACGTGAACAGAGCAGGCTGGGTCAGCTGCCAAGGGGTTCAGCCATCTGGTCCAGCCAGTGAGAGCCAGTGTGGTGTAGTGGTTAAGAGCGGTGGACTCGTAATCTGGTGAACCGGGTTCGCTTCCCCGCTCCTCCACATGCAGCTGCTGGGTGACCTTGGGCTAGTGCTAGTCACACTTCTTTGAAGTCTCTCAGCCCCACTCACCTCACAGAGGAAGGGAAAGGAGAATGTTAGCCGCTTTGAGACTCCTTCGGGTAGTGATAAAGCGGGATATCAAATCCAAACTCTTCTTCTTCTTCTTCTTCTTCCTGTTCTCACAATGGTCAAATGCCCCAAAGAACACAAGAATTTCTAGATAGACTGCCTCAGGATCCATAAGAGCAGCCTTACTGCTGGATCAGGCCAATGGCCTAATAATAATAATAATAATAATAATAATAATAATAATAATAATAATAATAATTTGTTTGTTTATACTCCACCCATCTGGCTGGGTTTCCCCAGCCACTCTGGGCAGCTTCCAGCAAAATATAAAAATACAATAATTCATCAAATATTAAAAGTTACCCTAAACAGGGCTGCCCTCAGATGCCTGAAGTCAGAAAGTTGTTTACTATATTTCTTTGACATCTGGTGGGAGGGCATTCCACAGGGCGGGCGCCACTACCGAGAAGGCCCTCTGCCTGGTTCCCTGTAACCTCACTTCTCACAGGGAGGGAACCGCCAGAAGGAGCTGGACGATGGGGGTGGAGATGTTCCTTCAGGTATACTGGGCCGAGGCCATTTAGGGCTTGAAAGGTCAGCACCAACACTTTGAATTGTGCCCAGAAACATACTGGGAGCCAATGTAGGTCTTTCAGGACCAGTGTTATATGGTCTCGGTGGCCACTCCCAGTCACCAGTCTAGCTGCCACATTCTGGATTAGTTGTAGTTTCCAGGTCACCTTCAAAGGTAGCCCCACGTAGAGCGCATTGCAGTAGTCTAAGCGGGAGATAACCAGAGCATGCACCACTCTGGCGAGACAGTCTTCAGGCAGGTAGGGTCTCAGCCGGCGTACCAGATAGCTGCCCTGGACACAGAATTGACCTGCACCTCTGTGGACAGCTGTGAGTCCAAAATGACTCCCAGGCTGCACCCCTGCTCCTTCAGAGCCACAGTTACCCCATTCAGGACCAGGGAGTCCTCCATACCCACCTGCTCCCTGTCTGCCCAAAATCTAGTCCTGCATCCTGTTTTCACAGTGGCCAAATGCCTCTAAGAAGCTAGGAATTAGGATAGGCTGCCTCTGGATCTGGAGGTTCCATGGGAAACAAGAAGAGGCTGTTGGATCAGGCCAGCAATCCTGTTCTCACAGTGGCCAGCCGGCTGCCCCAAAGCAAAACCCACAAGCAGGATCTAAACACAAGAGTCCTCCACTCCCTTCTTGTGGTTTCCAGCAACTGGCATTCAGAAGCATGAATTTGTCCTCTTCTGAGCCCATCTAGGCCATCACTGCCTCCAGTGGGAGTTCCATGGTTTAAACTAAGCAACCAGATCTCCCGCCACAGCCCAGGAATAAAAAGGAGGGGAGATACCTAGCAGGACTGTGCTTTTCTTGGCCAGGGAGCAAGGCTTCTGTCTCACACCCTCGACCCGCATTTCTTAATTCATATGCACAGATGCAAATTTCATCCAACAAACCACAACAGTTGCTCTCAGTGCAAACTCTGAGGGCTTGTCCCCACTTAACTGCTGTCCCGCTCTTCCCAGGCATTTTATAGCTCCATGTCTGAGCAGCTTTTCCTTTGCTCTTTGAAACAGAGGAAGAAGAAGAAGAGTTTGGATTTGATATCCCGCTTTATCACTACCCGAAGGAGTCTCAAAGTGGCTAACATTCTCCTTTCCCTTCCTCCTCCTCCACAACAAACACTCTGTGAGGTGAGTGGGGCTGAGAGACTTCAAAGAAGCGTGACTAGCCCAAGGTCACCCAGCAGCTGCATGTGGAGGAGTGGAGAGGCGAACCCGGTTCCCCAGATTACGAGTCTACCGCTCTTAACCACTACACCACTGCTGGCTCACCAAATGGCAACTGGGGTTTCCTGCCTACTGACGTTGGCTCCAATTCAGCAGTAAAGAGTGGGGCTGGATCTACACCGACCCGTTTAACGTTATAAGAACGGTATTAGATCTGTCGTTCCAGGGCATACTTGGAAAGGAAAGTGTTTTTTTACCTTTGTTCCGCCTTTGTACTGCAGCGCCACATTTTAATAGCGCCTTAAATTAGGACGACATGTATCCATCTACGTTATCAAAACCCTTCCCTTAGCGTTAAAAAACACAAGTGTAGATCTGCCCTGGATTTCCACAGAGAAAGCTCTGGGGCAGAAAAGGAATCAATAAAAAGGAACTTGGACCCGGAGCTCTAAAGCAGAGAGGAAAGGCAAGTGGGGCTGAGCCCCAAGAGATGCCGACTCACTTTCTCCTTGGCGCGCAGATCGTAGAACATGTCGGCAATCTCCACCTTCCAGTCCTGTTGCAGGGAGTGGAAGGACTCGAGGGGCATCTGGAACATGGCCGACTGCTCGATGGCTACCAGCTGCTGCAGGATGGAGCCAAAGTCCGGCCGGGCATGGGGGTCCGGGCTCCAGCACTCTATGGGGTGGGGAGAGAAGGCCGGAAGAGAGATTGCCCCAAACAAACCCAGCATTAAGCATTAAGAAGAGCCTGGCAGATCCAGCCAGGGGCCCAACCAGCCCAGCTTCCTGTTCCCGCAGGGGCCAAATATCTCAAGGAATCTGGATAGACTGCCTCCGAGGCTGGAGGTTCCACTAGAACAGAAGAGGAGCCTGCAGCATCCGGACGATGGCTCGCTCAGCATCATGTTCTCACAGTGACCGGGCAGATCGCTGTTTTGGGAAACCAGCAACCAAGGTCCGAGCACAAGAGCAGAACTCTCCCTTCCTGTGGTTTTCCAGCAACTGGGATTTGGAAGCACTTCCTGCCTCTGATGGTGGAGACAGAGCATAGTCCTTCTCCTCTATGAATCTGGTCTATTGGGGTTTCAATATTTTGTTGGGAGCCACCCAGAGTGGCTGGGCCAACCCAGTCAGATGGGTGGCATATAATGTAAATAATAATAATAATAATAATAATAATAATAATAATAATAATAATGACCATCGTCGTCTGTTAAGCTATCTGAGCTGGTAGCCCTCACTGCCTCCTGGGGTGTTCCATCATTCATTTTCGTTGGATGCCCTCCACCCCAAATTTTATGGCAACTAAGCCCCTCAGTCACTTGCCACAGTGCAGGGCAAGCCATGGCAGGGTCAGGCTCAGCACTGAGACCTAGGCTGCATGCCCTGAAATCAGGAAGAGAGCGCTTCTGAGCATGCGCAGCTTGCTTCTCCCTTTGGACCGGGTCCTCCCAGGCGGCCTCCCCAAAGCACCTCTCCCCTGAACCTGGGGGGGAGGAGACTGAGGAAGCTCTTGGCTGGGCCCCCAGGCAAGGGAGAGCCCCCCAGGAGACACAAGCGGAACGGGGCTGAGGGTGCCATCTTGTCCTTTGCCCACCGCCAGCAAAATGTCTCAGGCTAGTTCAGATATTTGGGGGATATTTTGTGGGATGTGAAACACGAGAGCAGTCAAGTACAACATTGCTAGAGTCGACATGAAGGTTGTCTCAGTCCTCCAGCCGGAGCTTCCTGTTCTCCTGGGCTGAGACAAACTTCCTCTGTGTAACTGGAGATGGGTGTGGCCTCACCTGTGCAGGTTAACACAAAACCACAGGGGCCAGACTCCATCTTCCTCTTTTGGATCGGCTACTCAACAGAGCAGCATCTAGTTAGTCTCCTCATGTATACTACTTTCTGAGCTAAAAGTCTGCCTTCTGGGATCTTATTGTGAACAGGATGGTGTATGTAAGTAAACTCTTTTTATCCTTTTATACAAGACTGTGTCATGTCTTATTCTGAGAGGGATTAAAGGGGGAAATACCAGGACAATTATTATAGAGGTTCTAGCTAACCTGAGCAAGCTGTCCGCTGCGTGTGTTTAAAAGGGGAATGAAAACTCTGCTAAGTTCCAGGACTTCTTAACTCAAGTTGGAATAGGATATAATAATATATCCTCTCCTGCATCCCTAAACACTCCCACATCTTTGGGGTGAGGGGCTGGCAGAGGAAGCAAGGGGAGAAGAGCATCATATACGTGGGGGGTGGGGAGAGGCACTTTTATTTGATATTAAAAAAGGGGGTCTTGAGCCAGTTTTGACCTCTTTCCGAGCCTTGGGTTGCAACTGGTGGGGGGCATAAGGCTGAAGGCACCCCTCCTCAATCCCCACTTGTGCCCCTCCGCTCTTCCCCAACCCTATAGCTGTGGGAGAGACCACACACCTGTGCCAGAAGACCCTTGCCACCCTGCCTTGCCCCCCGCACCCTCGATGCACTGAGCAAGCATGAAGACGGCGCCCTCGCAGCCCCAGCAGCAGCAACAGCCCCCACTCACCCTCCAGGAGGCGGGCAAAGGGCTCAGGGCAGGTGGAGGGGATGGGCAGGGTCAGTTTGTTCATGGCCACCCCGTAGGCCACCGCCAGGGCGTCGATCTCCCGGTACGGGACCTCGCCAGTCAGCAGCTCCCACAGCAGCACCCCAAAGCTGGGAAGGGGAGACGGGAAGAGAGAGGCAGGGAGTAAGTCCGTGAGAGGCCCCAGACCCACAAGCAACCACAAACGGAAGGCACTCCATCTCCCTGCCCCAGAACCATTACAAAAACAATCATGGCATCAGCAATTCCGGGGGTTGGACTACATGACCCTTGGGTGTCCGTTCCAACTCCACAATTCTGTGGTTCTGGGTCAAAAAGGGCCCTCTAAGCCCCTGAGGGTGTCTGCACCCTCTAAGCCCCTGAGTTGTGGTGGGTGGGGGCCTCTGTTTTCCCCAGGGGGTGCTCCTGTGTCCTTTATCAGCTGTGCAGCAGGCTGAAGTTCAGCAGGTGAAGCTTCCTGCGTGACAAGGAGAGCCGGTCCGTTTGCATTTCTGTTTGGCTCTCGGTGACTGGAGAGAAGAAAGATGGCTGCCCTCGGGGCAAGCGAGCTGGCTCCTCCTTCCTTCCTCCCTCCCTCCCTCCCTCCCCGCCCCCTCCACTGCGGCCCTCAATTACCTCCACACGTCGCTGCTCTTGGAGAAGAGGGAGAGCTTGATGACTTCAGGGGCCATCCAGGCGTAAGTGCCCGCGGCGCTCATCTTGGTGGTCTTGTGCCACTCGCGTGCCAGGCCAAAGTCCGTGATCTTGAGGGTCCGGCCGCCCAAGTCATCGTTCTCGATGTGCTCCAGGATTAGGACTGAGGAAGGAACCGGGAAGAAGGAAATGGGCAGGTGTCCTCGGGCAGAGGGCACCGGCGGAAGGTGAGAGGCGGGCGCCACCCCGACCGCTTGCCGGCTCCATCGGTTGGCTTGGCAGGTATTGTTTTGAGCATCCGGTGGGCTTCGTGGCTCAATTTGGATGGTTGTTGGCATTTGGGGAGAGGGAGGAAGTTCTACCCCCCCTTCCTGAGCAGGCCTCCAACACCGCCAAGGAGGACGGTGGCCAAGGATGGAGATGTCCTCACTGCAGCTGCCCACCTCACTGCAGCTGCCCCTTCTGCTACTCTCCCCTTGGCCAATATCTGGCCAGGGAGCCAGTGGAGCAGTTGTGGAGGGTGGTGGGAGGTCCGGCTCCAAGATGGCACCTACAGGAGAAAGGTCCACCATCACGCCCTCCCAATGCATCTCCAGTTCTGCTGGGACTAGGGACTCACAGAGGGTGGGGTGGCAATTGGCAGAGCCTCTTCCAGCCAACTCAAGACCGGGACCCACATCCTGCAAAGGACATGACAGTATTTGGGGTTGGCACTGCAAGGTTCACCCCCAGCTCTTGTCCTCTTCCCCAGCCAAATCGCTGACCACCGGTGTTAGGGTTCAGCTCTGCTCAGGCCTGGAAGTTAGGGGTCTCCTCGGAAGAGGCCTCCGCACCACCAGTGACCCAGAAGAACCATCCAGCCCAGACACCCCCAAACCCAGTCACCAAACCAGCTAACCAGGTTACCCTGGCCGGCCAGTCTCGGGCCCCTTCTCATTACCCCCAGGGCTCCAGGAGAAGATGGTGACTTTAGCTGCGGTTCCAGCATTGCAGGGGGTTGGATTAAATGACCCTCAGTTGTTGTTGTTGTTCAGTCGTTCAGTCGTGTCCGACTCTTCGTGACCCCATGGACCAGAGCCTGGCGTGCTCTGGTCCATGGGGTCACGAAGAGTCAGACACGACTGAACGACTGAACAACATTGCAGGGTTTATCCCCCAACATTGCAGGGGGTTGGATTAAATGACCCTCAGTACCCTTCCCCAAATCTACACAAGACCCAGGGAGCAGCTTCTCCTGCTCCAGAGAGGAGGACCCGAACAAATGGATTCAAGATCCAAAAAAGGAGATTCCAACTAAAGATTAGGGAGAGCAAGTAGATAAATTGGTACTGCTCCGGCAGGAAGGTACGGTAAACGGCATTTCCGTGCGCTGCTCTGGTTCGCCAGAAGCGCTTAATCGTGCTGGCCACATGACCCGGAAGCTGTACACCGGCACCCTCGGCCAGTAAAGCGAGATGAGTGCCGCAACCCCAGAGTCGTCCGCGACTGGACCTAACAGTCAGGGGTCCCTTTACCCCTTTACCTTTACGAACTACCTCCAAAGTGGTGGACTCTCCTTCTTTGGAGGTTTTTTAGCAGAGCTTGGATGGGATTCCATAGCTGTGATTCCTGCATTGCAGGGGGATAAACCAGGTGAACCCAAGGAGACCGTCTCAACTCTACCAGTCCATGACTCTATCATTCAGGGTTACTGGTAGAAGAAGAAGAGTTTGGATTTGATATCCCGCTTTTCACTACCCGAAGGAGTCTCAAAGCGGCTAACATTCTCCTTTCCCTTCCTCCCCCACAACAAACACTCTGTGAGGTGAGTGGGGCTGAGAGACTTCAGAGAAGCCTGACTAGTCCAAGGTCACCCAGCAGCTGCATGTGGAGGAGCGGAGACGCGAACCCGGTTCACCAGATTACGAGTCTACTGCTCTTAACCACTACACCACACTGGCTCTCTGGTAAGCAAGTGAGGCTACACAAGAAGAGGAGGGAAGCCCCTTGCCAGGATCAGGGCCTGGCTGAGCATGCAGGACTAGGCAGAGCCTCCCTCTCTGAGCCCCTTCGCCGCTGAAGCAACGTCTCCCAGCGACAGGGAAGGAGCCGCCCGCTTACCGTTGATGGACTTGAGGTCCCGGTGGATGATGGGGACGACAGCCTCATTGTGCAGGTAATTCATGCCCCTCGCGATCTGGACGGCCCAGTTGACCAGCACGTGGGGGGGCACCTTCCTGCCCACCAGGGCGCGGTTGAGCGCCCCTCCCCGGGCGTACTCCATCACCAGGCACAGGTTGGGGGGCCTGAGGCAGACGGCCCTCAGGGCGATGATATTGGGGTGCCTCAGCATGGCGAAGAGGCGGGCCTCCTGGCGCACGTTCTCCGCCGTCACCGCCATGTCCTCCTCGGGGTCCTGGCGGATGGCCTTCACGGCCACCACCTCCCCCCGCCACAGCCCCTTGTAGACCTTCCCGAAGCCCCCCACGCCCACAATCTCCTCCAGCTGCAGCTCCTCAAAGGAGATTTCCAGCGGAGGTGGGCAGACCAGCGTGTCCTGCAGGCGGCTGTACTTGGTGTCGCTGGCCACGTAGTTGCTGGGGAAGACCCCCACCTTCTCCTGGACTTTTCCGGCCCACCAGCCCTCGTCCCCGGAGACGGTGGAGTCCTTGGAGAGGACCTCCACCAGGTCCCCCCTTCGCAGGGTCAGCTCCTCCTCCGCCGAGGCCTCGTAGTCAAAGATGGCAGTCCAGAAGGGGCTGGGGGCAGGTGGGCACACAGCCCAGAGACCCCCACTGCCCGCCCCCTCCTTGCAGGCCTGCTCCATGCGGCTGGCGTCCACCGTGGGGGCCCTGCTCCCCTGGTCACGGCCTTGCATGCCTCAGGGGCCGGCTGCAGCTCAGGTCCGCTTGCCAAATCCTCCACCGTCCAGAGCTCTGGGCTCTGGGGGGTCCATCCTCACCACCATCACCAGTGTCCTGGCTGCTGGGCCACCACCAGTGGCCTTCCCGGGAAGCCTCCTTAACTCTCAAGGAGCCAAATGTGAGCCGAGGGAGGGGAGAAGCGCTGCAGGAGGAAGAAAGGGCTCTTGTTTAGCATGGTGGAGAGGAAAGCCTGTTTCTTTAAGGCAAAACAATCATGCCAGGCTGGGTGCCCCCCTTCCCAGCGGCTCGGCTGAAGAGCCTCCTCCTCCTCCTCCTGGAGTGACAGCCGCCGTCCCCTGGCGGAGAAGAAAGAGGCTATTATCCTCCCCCCACCCTCCGAAACACCACCCTGTGATGACAGAGAGATGGAGGAAGAAATCGGGGCCATTTGCCCGCAAGGCCCCCATGCCATGCTCAGTGGGCTGGAGCGCATCCTGCGCTGGAATCCTCACCTGGAGGAAGTGGCAGACGCGCCCCCCCCTCCCACAGCCCCCTTTGCTGCCGCAGGTGTGCCAGCTCGGCCCGCCCACTCCTTCCCAACCCACAAAGACCAGGGCAACCAGCTGGCACGCCAGAGATGAGCTTTGCGAAACCTTATGTAAGCTGCCTGCGGGGCGGGTGTGGTGGTTTGGGGCTGGGGGCTGCGTTTTCTTGCTCCAGCCCCCTTGCAGGGTAGGCCGGCAAGGGGGGGGGGGGTCAGGATCGGGCTTGCGCCGCCTCCCTACTCGCTCTGCCCTTGACCGCGGTTGGGTGAGTGGGTGGGTGGGTGGGTGGGGGACGGACTCACCTGGATGGCTCTCCTGCGCCTGGCGCCCCCCGGCGGCCGGGCGGCTACCTGGGCGCCCCTGCTCCATGCACCTGCCCGGGCGGCGGGCGGGGGCGCAGCCGGCAGCCCTGCGGATCCCTCCGAGCGACGCTCAGCGCAGGGGCCGGCAGCCCCCTCCCCGCCTCGGCGGCGCCCCCATCGCCTGCGCGCCGCTGCAGATGGCCTGGCGGAGAAATTGGGGGGGGGGGGTGTCCCTGCTTGGCTGCGCGCCCCGCCCCCGGCACAACCTTGCGATCACCTCGCCCCCTGCAGGCGCATCCTGCACAACGGAACGGAGGGTGCGGGGTTCCTGCCGATCTCTCTCGAGCAGCCCCCCCCCGGTCCCTTGTCAACGCTGCTGCCCCTCCCCCTCCTCCTCTTGTCCCCCCCTCCCTCTTTCCCGTAGACCGGGCTCCCTGGCTTATTCTAATGGTGTCCCTCCATCCCCTGTGCAGCCGCCGGAGCTGTCAGCTGGTGCCAGGCTGGTTCCCCCCCACACCCCGTGCCCGGTGCATCATGGGACTCGTAGTCCTCCTCCTCCTCGCCGTCGTCCCCCTGGAAACGCCGCTGCAGCCGATTCGGCCGGCTGCAGCAGGAGAGAGTGCCGCCGAGCACGTGCAGAGCGCGGCGCTCCGTTCCCCGCCCCGGCCAAGGCATTGTTTCGCGGGGGCCGCTTGGGTGGGTCCTGATGGGCCAGGGAATGGCGGAGGCTGGCGGTGGCTAGGAGAAGCTCCGCCCGCCTTGAGAACTGGGCTTGGAGCCTGTGCTGGGGGGTACAAGGTAGGGCTGCAATTTTAACTCGCGCTTTCAGCTTTCCACCACGTTGATTTACTCTACTGTATTTGTTTCGAATGTTTGTCTACCTCTTGCATTTATCCCCACTTTCTCCAAGGAGATCAAGGGGGCCGAGGCTGTTCCCTCCGCCCCACTCCTCAATTTAAACATCGCAACCCTGTAAGGCAGGCTAGGCTGAGAGGCAGGGATTGTCTCCAGGTCACCCCAGTGAACTTCAGGGAGGAGTGGGGATTCGAACCCACATCTCTCCCAGGTCCTAGTCCTGCACTCTAACCACACCACACCGACTCTCAGATATGCGGATATTGCTCTTCCCTTCAAATATCCAAAGCAGCTTACAATGCAAAATTATTCATCAAATAGTTTTTTATGTTAAAAAAAATCCCGTAAAAGATTTAAGCAGCAGGAGCTGTGGCAGCAAGAAAGTGAAGGGGCCTAGCCAGAAGGAGCAGCCTCCCTGCCTTGTCCACCTGCCAGACATTTCCGCCCACTGCCTCCTATTGGGGACATCAACAGAAAGCTTTCGGGGTGGACAATACTTGCTTGCAGGGTCTTGCTTTGCCCCTGTGTAATAGTTGCCAGCAACCCCTGGCCTGAGTGCCTTAAACCTCCATAGGTACACTGGGAGCCCATTCACCACCATCAAAGCTGCAGTGAGGCCTTGGAAGCCACAGCTGAGTGAAAGGCAGGATATAAATGTGCCATATGTATTTTGGGGAAACTGTTAGCCCATTTGTCCGTTCTCCATGCGTCTGGGCACCTCTTGAGATGCCGTAACCAGTTTTTGCATGGTGGTTCTTGCACACTTTCAGCTGTGTTGGCATACAGTTGGACACCACCCTAAATCAAGATGGCGGACTGAAAACTGGCAAAACTGCGTCAGTTGTTTTTTTTTTTTTAATCCTGGAGCAACACAGCGCATGGCTCTGCTCAGGTAAACAACAAACTCTCTCAGAGTTTTCTCCGCTGGTGGATGAGTGTGAGTACATTCAGTTTGGGTTTAAGCCCTGTCGGGATCCAGGTCTTGACGTCGGATCTGGCCGTGTGCTGGGTGTGGAGAGCTTGTCCAGGGGAGCTTCTGTTCTGCTTCCATCGGAGCGGTCTATAGATTAGGCAGCCTGTAGATTAAACGGCTTTTTATTCAAAGTCTACGGTAGCTCTGGTGGCAAAGGCTGGCTGGATCTGGTTTTAGTTGGTAACCTATCCCTGTCCGTAATGGCAAGGCTCATTTTCCTAACGTCTCCCCTTTCAAACAAATGACTTCCAGCCACGGCATGCAGTCAAGAAAAACTAGGACTGGGTTACAACACAAAGCAAAGGAGCCAAGAATTGGTAGTTCTCCGGGAACACTGCTCATCTGCATACTGCCCATGGATCCTGCAGAGTGGACTCCTCTTTTCTGGTGTGTTTTTCAGATCCTGTGGAAAGCCTGCTGGATCAGGCCAATGGCCCATTGAGCCCAGCCTCCTCTTCTCGCAATGGCCAAGCAGATGCCCCAAAGGGAAACCCACAACATGTAGGACCTGAGCACAAGAGCACAACTCTTCCCTCCTGTGGCTTCCAGCAACTAGTGTTCAGAAGCATTTCTGCCTCCAGCTGTGGAGGCAGAGCCGAGCCATCCTGGCTAGGGGCCATTGATAGACTTCTCTTCCATGAATGGGTCAAATCCTCTTCCAAAACCACCTGGGTTGGCGGCCATTCCTGCCTCCTACAGGAGCACATCCTCTTCAGGAATACAGCGGTACCTCGGATGTCAAACGGAATCCATTCCGGAAGTCCGTTCTGTGGGATGTAAACACAGAGCAGTCGAAACATACCATTGCTAGAGTGGACATGAAGGGTATCTCAGTCCTCCAGCCAAAGCTTCCCGTTTACCTGGACTGAGATAACTTCCTGTGTAACTAGAGGTGGGTGCGGTCTCACCTGTATACAAAACTCTTGAGACCAGACACCATCTCTCTTTTTGGATTCGTCTCTTCAAGGAAGAACACCTTAGGACAGGATGCTCTCTAGAGAGGCCAGTGAAGCCTTCTCCCTTATGGAGATAGCTTCACACATGTAAATACATTTATCTAAGCTAGCCTGCCTTCTGAGACTGTACTGTAACTCAGGATGAAAACTGTGAGTAAACTCTTTTATACTTTTAAAGAGCACTGTGTTGTGTCTTTACTTTTAAGAGGGAAGAAGGGAAATATACCAGGAATATATATGTTATTCTGAGGCTTTAGCAAGCCTGTGCAACCGTTTTGTGCTGTGCTTTAGAAAGGGAATGCAACTCTGCTAAGTTTGGAGCTTGTTAACACAAACTGGGATAGGATATCTTAATCAATATATCCTCATCCACATTTCTAAGCATTCCAACACAAGCCTCCAATTAGTAGCTTGCTAAAGCCTCAGAATAACATATATATTCCTGGTATTTTCTCTTAAAAGTAAAGACACAACACAGTGCTCTTTTAAAGTATAAAAAGAGTTTACTCACAGCTTTCATCCTGAGTTACGGTACAGTCTCAGAAGGCAGGCTAGCTTAGATAAATGTATTTACATGTGGGGAAGCTATCTCCATAAGGGAGCAGGCTTCACCTGGCCTCTCTTGGCTGGAAGCCAAGGGAGCATCCTTGTTCCTTGAAGAGACGAATCCAAAAAGAGAGATGGCGTCTGGTCTCAAGAGTTTTGTATACAGGTGAGACCACACCCACCTCTAGTTACACAGGAAGTTATCTCAGTCCAGGTAAACAGGAAGCTTTGGTTGGAGGACTGAGATACCCTTCATGTCCACTCTAGCAATGGTATGTTTTGACTGCTCTGTGTTTACATCCCACAGATTGATTGATTGGTTGGTTGGTTGGTTGATTATTTAATTTCTACACTGCTTAATATATTGAAAATATTTCTAAGCTGTGTACAAAACAATAAACAACAGCCAAGCAGAATATCGCAAAGCACACAGCCACATATAAAAATGTTACATTAATGCAAAGTTACTAACAGGTATAACTCAATATCCATTTTCCTTCTGACACCCCCCCCCCAGCCTCATCCAGGGTCCACACAGATGCTAGAGCATCTGGCCTGGGAGGGGGCGTGGGGGGCAGGGAGGGTCTGCGCTGAGATCAGGGCACCCCCAGGGCCTGCAAGCCGGGATCATCTGGCAAAGTCTCGGCCAGGTGCAAAGGGAATGGAGTTAGGCAAGGCCTTGACACAGAAATGGCCCTGGATTACAGGCTTCCCTCTCTCTCTGCAGACAGCAGGGATTAGGAAGCACGTGGTGGCGGCAGGGGGCTTTGCAGCCAAGGGGACGGGGGTGCTGGTGTCTGGGAGGCCCTGGTGGCTCAAGGATGCCACACCCAACGCCATGTAATCACTGACATGACAGCAAACCCAAGGGCAAGGAGATGGTTGTATTCTGCTACGCTTGTGCTGTTGTTAGTGGCTGCTTTTATGATAAAGGCATCATAAATAAGATGCACTACATGAGTACATAAACCACAGGTCTGAAATGGTACATAGGGCAGGGTGGTCTAACACATGTGGCCCTCAAAGCCTTTTGGGTGGCCCTCAGCAAGTCGATGCCCCTCCCCAGCCCTTGCGCTGCCTTCCCAAAGCTGGGTAAGCAGTCGTGCGTCAATTGGACACGAGCGAAATGGTTGCTGCCTGTGCTCTGGTGGCCCACTTGGTATGAAAAGTTGGGCTGCCCTGACATAGAACAATAGAGATCCCTTGAGCCACATAAAGGTAAAGGGTCCCCTGACCATTAGGTCCAGTCGTGGATGACTCTGGGGATGCGGCGCTCATCTCGCTTTATTGGCCGATGGAGCCAGTGTATAGCTTCTGGGTCAGCATGACTAAGCCGCTTCTGGCTGTTTACCTTCCTGCAGGAGTGGTACCTATTTATCTACTTGCACTTTGATGTGCTTTCGAACTGCTAGGTGGGCAGGAGCAGGCTCTATGGTTTAACTGGAAGTTTAAGCTGGAAGTTATTGCTGAATCTCCCCCACCCCGTGAACCTGTTTGACAAGTATCTGTTAAAATTGCCAAGCGTGAATGGAAGCAGGTCGCAGTCAATAGACTCTGGTGCCAAGGTTCTTACCATTTCAAAAGGATGCCTCAGACTGGCCAGGAAAGGCTATCAGCAGGTATTGTTAGGTATATTGATTGACAGGTGACAAGACATGTCCCAAGTTTCCTTTGTAGGACTTCCTATTTTGTGAGTCTCTGTTACAATTTTGGGGTGGCACTTGGCAAAGGAGCTGGGCAATTTCTAAAGTCTTTAAAAGTTGTCCCCCAATCGTGCCCTGGGCCCTTCACCTGCCCTTGGGGGGGGGGGAAGAGACTCTGCTTGCCTTGTTTTCTTTGTTGCCTCTTTTTGTTATCTCTGACCTGTGGTGACGGACACAAGGGGTCTCTTTTTCCTTGATGGGGGTGGGTGGGGGTGGGTGAGTTCTAAAAGCCAGCTCCGTATTTCCCCAAAACCCTGCCAGGTTTGTCCTGTTCCTAAAGCAGACTGAGGCACCTGGGTGGGCAGCTGCAGCAGCTTCAGGGTTCTGGAAGGAGCTTGCAAGGGCCTTGTGAAATC
The DNA here is from genome assembly GCF_009819535.1 of Lacerta agilis. NCBI lineage: Eukaryota > Metazoa > Chordata > Lepidosauria > Squamata > Lacertidae > Lacerta > Lacerta agilis. The sequence goes on from NC_046319.1 coordinate 79,550,880, forward strand.
ATGTGGAGGCCCCTGGACCTGCAGGAAGAACTGGGCGGCTGGGTTGGGCCAATAGCCCACCATGTCCAACCTCCTCTTCTCACAGAGGACAACCAGATGCCCCAAAGGGAAACCCCTAAATAGGACCCAAGTGCAAAAGTATTCTCCAATTGTTCCCCATTATCTGGTATTCAGAGGTAGACTGTTCCTGGGCATGTAGGTTCTGCTATCACGATAGGCCTCCGTAAGAAGAGCCTGGCAGCTGGATCAGGCCAAAGGGGGCCCATCTGGTCCAGCATCCTGTGCTCACGGTGTTGTGTATTGATTCAAGGGTTATCATATCTGTATTACTATTGTCTGTATTCGCATTAGGGGAAAGTAACTGCCTTCCTGTTCCAGAAGGAACAGCTACTATTGGTTCATTCAAGTTGCTGCATTGGGATCCTCAGTCTTATTGGTTCCCACCAGAAGGCAGTTTTGTGATTGCTTGAGATTGTTCCCTCCAAAATGTATTCTTTCTAGCCAGTCTTCTCTCCCTATAAATGTAGCTTCCCTCTCCTCAGTTCCCCAGTCTTGTTTGCCTGAATAAAGAGTGTTACATGAAGAAGCTGTCTCCTGCCTGCTCTGTCAGAGAGCTGAAATCACTTGCTGAATCACTATCCCCATGCTACAACAACTGGTGACGAAGATGGGATCCGGAATGCTGAGGAGCGGTTAAATGCAGCCCTGCCTCAGAGTCTGGATTACAGCAGAGAACAAGACTTACTGCCCAGCTGAGAAGACGACCCTGCCCCTCGGAGAATGGAGAGTCCAAGGGTATTGGAGCCCTTCCAGCCATCAGAGAGACCTACACGTGGGAGGACTACGCTGAGCGCTTCGAGTTCTTCGCAGCGGCTCAAGGGATCACTGATGGCGGCAAAAGAAGGGCCACATTCCTGAGTTGCTGTGGGCCCGAGACCTTCAAGCTGGCCAAGGCATTGCTCACCCCAGCGAAGCTGAGTGAGACATCTCTCAAAGACATTCTTGCACGTCTAACGAGTCATTTGGCGCCTACCGAGACCAAGATGCCCAGGCGGATGGAGTTCCATAAGAGACAACAGCGTGCTGGGGAGTCAGTAACCGCATTTCTGGCCGAACTCCGGAAGCTCGCGCAGCACTGTGGCTTCCCCACGCTACAACACACAGTGGCCAACCAGACGCCCTGCAAGCAAGCACAAGAGCCCTTGTCCTCTCCTGTGGTATTCCAAAGCATTGCTGACTGTGAAGGGCAGAGCCAAGCCATCCTGGTTAGTAGCCCCCAGGCATTCCTCTTCTTTCTGTGGCTAATTAAAGCATCTTTTAAACTGTGGGCGGGAGGGGGGAGTGTTACTGTGGTATGCATTTTTGTGTTGTTACAAACTGCCTTGCGGACGAAGGGTGGGATGATGATGATGATGATGATGTGGCAAGTGATGATTCTATTTTTTAGATAGTTCAACTTTTTAAAAATCCCCCAGACATGTCATTTCCAATGCAAATACAGTCTATTACATTATCCCAAAGATTTTTTTGGGGTGGTGGTGCTCAAAGAGTGGATTTCCAGGGGGAGGGGCATCACGTGCATCTGTCTGTCTGTCTGTCTATCTATCCATGGGCGTACCCGGGGGGGCAACTGCCCCCCCAGAAGCAAATAATAATAATAATAATTAAAATTAAATGGTTATCGGCAGCCTAAAAGGAAAAAAAAGCTCTCCTAAAAAAGCTCAACTACTGGTCTTTCTCCCCCTCCCAAAATCTCAATAACAATTGAGCTCTTGGCCGACACTGTGTGTGTGTTGCGCCGGCTGATCGTTGCAAAGGAGCTTTGGAAACTTGAGTTCCCTTGCATGGTGAGTAGTTTCTTTGTGAGGGCTGAGGATCCTTGAGTTTTTCAGCCATTTGGGGCTTTCTGTTTGGGGGAAAAAGTTTTTCTATTTTTGAAGCTGTTTTTGTTTGCTGTTTACATAATGTGTTCAGTAATCTAAAAACGAACCAAACCCCTAAAAAATGGGGCATTCATCTTCCCCCAAAAGGTCAACAACTTTGAGCTGAACCCCCCAAAAACGGGGGTAGATCACTGCTGAAAGTAGATCACAGTCTCTTGGGAGTTGGCCACCCCTGGTATAAGACATGTAACTAGAATAAAAAATTTAAAAAAGTTCAAGCAAATAATTGTAATAACTACCGTAATAAAGCACTGCTATAATTATATATAATTTCCCTAAAACTTTGGTTTCATTCACCTTTCCGTGCTGAAATGTCACAACCTGAACGACCATGGCTTGCCCCCCCCCCTAGTTTTGATCCTGGGTACGCCCCTGTATCTATCTATCTATCTATCTATCTATCTATCTATCCTATCCTCTCGGCTTGCAGCAAAAGCCAGTCTCCTTCAGTTGCTCCCTCAGACACCCTCCGAGCCCAAGACTCAGTGGGATGCAGAAGCTTCTGTTCCAGTGACTTCCTGCAGACAGCTGGCACTTTAAAATACCAAGAACTAAAAAAAAATTGCATTCCTCCACACGCACACACAAAGATACGCCATAAGACATGAGTTAGCAAGAGCAGGAATTCAGGGCTTTGCTGGTGGAAGGAGAGAGGCTGTTGTCCTCTCTGAGCTAACCTAGAGTGCTTGATTTTTCCTTGTCTTCTATGGGCATCTCTTGCTTCTGTCCTGGCTGGCAGGGTAGGGGATGCCTAGAGATTTTTATTCTTTCTGTGGGTTTGTGGGGTCAGCCTGGATGATGCCTGGAGTCCCTTCCAGTTCTTGGGATCCTGTACTCTTTGAGGGTTGGACTCTAAACAGAAGATTCTATTGTTGCACAGATCAGGGAAGGTTCTATGTAAGGCAGTGACTTTAGCTGGCAACTTGAGTGTCCTCGTCCATCCCAAAAGAAGGAACCGGGTTGCAAGGGCCACAGCTAACTGAGGGGGCCCTAGAATAATAGAATCACAGAGTTGGAAAGGACACCCAAGGGTCATCTAGTCCAACCCCCCAATGCAGGAACCTCAACTAAAGCCATCCAACCTCTGCTTAAAAACTTCCAAGGAAGGAGAGTCCCTCCAGGCTAATGGGTAGGCTTTTCCTCCACCTTCTGCCCACCACCGGGATAAACAATAGCCAGGGAGTGCTGTGAGAGCTGAACTGGAAGCAGGTTGGAAGCTGGAGACCCGAAGACCTGTTTGCTCTGTGCTGGATCCAAAGCTGCGAGTAAGAGAGAAACAAGTTCTGCTGGGGTGTTAATGCCGTGAGCCCCTCCATCTTATGCTCAGGCTGTATATATGCGGAAATAAAACCATATAACCTAAAGACACCCCTTCATGGATCACTGCCTTGTCGTGGCGAAGGGGCTTGAATTACTCAGGCAAGCTATGGACAGGTCAAGATGGACAGGTCATAGCGGAGAGTTTGGACCAAACGTGATCCACCTGGAGAAGGAACTGGCAAGCCGCTCCAGTATCCCTGCCAAGAAAACTCCATGGACAAAGACAACAGGCATATAAAAGATATGACGCTGGAAGATGAGCCCCTCAGGTCGGAAGGCGTCCAACTTGCTACTGGGGAAGAGCGGAGGACAAGTACAAGTAGATCCAGAGCTGATGAAGCGGCTGGGCCAAAGCCGAAAGGACGCTCAGTTGCGGATATGCCTGGAAGCGAAAGGAAAGTCCAATGCTGTAAAGAAAAGTATTGCATAGGAACCTGGAATGTAAGAACCATGAACCTTGGTAAGCTGGATGTGGTAAAAAATGAGATGGCAAGAATAAACATTGACATCCTAGGCATCAGTGAACTAAAATGGACAGGAATGGGCGAATTCGGTTCGGATGACTATCATATCTACTACTGTGGGCAGGAATCCCGTAAAAGAAATGGAGTGGCCCTCATAGTCAACAAAAGAGTGGCGAAAGCTGTACTGGGATGCAACTTCAAAAATGATAGAATGATCTCGATACGAATCCAAGGCAGTCCTTTTAACATCACAGTAATCCAAGTTTATGCACCAACTACCAGTGCTGAAGAAACCGAAATTGATCAATTCTATGAAGACTTACAACACCTTATAGAAATGACACCAAAGAAGGATGTTCTTCTCATTATAGGGGATTGGAATGCTAAAGTAGGAAGTCAAGAGATAAAAGGAACAACTGGCAAGTTTGGCCTTGGAGATCAAAATGAAGCAGGGCAAAGGCTAATAGAGTTCTGTCAAGAGAACAAGCTGGTCATCACAAACACTCTTTTCCAACAACACAAGAGACGACTCTACACATGGACATCACCAGATGGGCAACATCGAAATCAGATTGATTATATTCTCTGCAGCCAAAGATGGAGAAGCTCTATACACTCAGCAAAAACAAGACCTGGAGCTGACTGTGGCTCAGATCATCAGCTTCTTATAGCAAAATTCCAGCTTAAACTGAAGAAAGTAGGAAAAACCACTGGGCCAGTAAGATTCAATCTAAATCAAATTCCTTATGAATACACAGTTGAAGTGAAGAACAGGTTCAAGGATTTAGATTTGGTGGATAGAGTACCTGAAGAACTGTGGATGGAGGCTTGTAACATTATACAGGAGACAGCAACGAAAACCATCCCAATGAAAAAGAAATGCAAGAAAGCAAAGTGGCTGACCAATGAGGCCTTACAAATAGCGGGGGAGAGAAGACAAGCAAAATGCGAAGGAGATCGTGAAAGATACAGGAAATTGAATGCAGATTTCCAAAGAATAGCAAGGAGAGACAAGAGGGCCTTTCTAAACGAGCAATGCAAAGAAATAGAGGAAAATAACAGAATGGGGAAAACCAGAGATTTATTCAAGAAAATTGGAGATATGAAAGGAACATTTCGTACAAAGATTACCACAATTAAGGACAAAAGTGGAAAGGACCTAACAGAAGCAGAAGACATCAAGAAGAGGTGGCAAGAATACACAGAGGAATTATACCAGAAAGATATGGAGGTCTCATACACCCCAGGAAATGTGGTTGCTGACCTTGAGCCAGACATCTTGGAGAGTGAAGTCAAATGGGCCTTAGAAAGCCTTGCTAACAACAAGGCCAGTGGAAGTGATGATATTCCAGCTGAACTATTTAAAATTTTAAAAGAGGATGCTGTTAAGGTGCTGCACTCAATATGCCAGCAAGTTTGGAAAACTCAGCAGTGGCCAGAGGATTGGAGAAGATCAGTCTACATCCCAATCCCAAAGAAGGGCAGTGCCAAAGAATGCTCCAACTACCGCACAATTGCACTCATTTCACATGCTAGCAAGGTTATGCTTAAAATTCTACAAGGCAGGCTTAAGCAGTATGTGGACCGAGAACTCCCAGAAGTGCAAGCTGGATTTCGAAGGGGCAGAGGAACCAGAGACCAAATTGCAAACATGCGCTGGATTATGGAGAAAGCCAGAGAGTTCCAGAAAAACATCTACTTCTGCTTCATTGATTATGCAAAAGCATTTGACTGTGTCGACCACAGCAAACTATGGCAAGTTCTTAAAGAAATGGGAGTGCCGGATCACCTCATTTGCCTCCTGAGAAATCTCTATGTGGGACAAGAAGCTACAGTTAGAACTGGATATGGAACAACTGATTGGTTCAAAATTGGGAAAGGAGTACGACAAGGCTGTATATTGTCTCCCTGCTTATTTAACTTATATGCAGAATACATCATGCGAAAGGCTGGACTGGATGAATCCCCAACCGGAATTAAGATTGCCGGAAAAAAATATCAACAACCTCAGATATGCTGATGATACTACCTTGATGGCAGAAAGTGAGGAAGAATTGAAGAACCTTTTAATGAGGGTGAAAGAAGAGAGCGCAAAATATGGTCTGAAGCTCAACATCAAAAAAACTAAGATCATGGCCACTGGTCCCATCACCTCCTGGCAAATAGAAGGGGAAGAAATGGAGGCAGTGAGAGATTTCACTGTCTTGGGTTCCATGATCACTGCAGATGGTGACAGCAGTCACGAAATCAGAAGACGCCTGCTTCTTGGGAGAAAAGCAATGACAAACCTAGACAGCATCTTAAAAAGCAAAGACATCACCTTGCCGACAAAGGTCCGTATAGTTAAAGCTATGGTTTTCCCAGTAGTAATGTACGGAAGTGAGAGCTGGACCATAAAGAAGGCTGATCGCCGTAGAATTGATGCTTTTGAATTATGGTGCTGGAGGAGACTCTTGAGAGTCCCATGGACTGCAAGAAGATCAAACCTATCCATTCTCAAAGAAATCAGCCCTGAATGCTCACTAGAAGGACAGATCCTGAAGTTGAGGCTCCAGTACTTTGGCCACCTCATGAGAAGAGAAGACTCCCTAGAAAAGACCCTGATGTTGGGAAAGATGGAGGGCACAAGGAGAAGGGGACGACAGAGGATGAGATGGTTGGACAGTGTTCTTGAAGCTACTAACATGAGTTTGGCCAAACTGCGAGAGGCAGTGAAGGATAGGCGTGCCTGGCGTACTCTGGTCCATGGGGTCACGAAGAGTCGGACACGACTGAACGACTGAACAACAACAACAACAACCTAAAGACAACGTCTGGCTCTGCTAGCCTTCTGGTTTTTTTCATGGTCATAACTTAGCACCTGCAGGAGTGAATTAGCTTCCCAGTGCCAGGATAGATGTGTGTGATACTCAGTGCCCAAATGCTTCTGAACGTAAGAGCTTCCATGAGGTCTCCTTATTTCAGCTGGATCAGGCCAAAGGGGGCCCACCTAGTCCAGCATCCTGTTCTCACAGTGGCTGAACAGTTGCATGCCAACTGGAGGCAGAGCACAGCTCTGGTCATGGACACCTGTCAAGGATGCTTTAGTTGAGATTCCTGCATTGCAGGGGGTTGGACTAGAGGACCCCTGGTGTCTCTTCCAACTCTGCGATTCTAGGATTGTCACTAGTAGCCATCAATAGTTTTATTCCCCTTCGTGTTGCCCAACCCTCTTTTGAAGCTGTCTAGGTTGGTGACCTAGAAGGACAGATCCTGAAGTTGAGGCTCCAGTACTTTGGCCACCTCATGAAAAGAGAAGACTCCCTAGAAAAGACCCTGATGTTGGGAAAGATGGAGGGCACAAGGAGAAGGGGACGACAGAGGATGAGATGGTTGGACAGTGTTCTTGAAGCTACTAACATGAGTTTGGCCAAACTGCGAGAGGCAGTGAAGGATAGGTCACGAAGAGTCGGACACGACTGAACGACTGAACAACAACAGGTTGGTGACCATCACTGCTTCCTGCTCCACAGTTTAGCTAGGCGCCTTCTCTAACAATAACAACTCAAAATGGCAACTGCAGATGGCATCTGCATCGTGTTTATTCCACTGGGCACTTCAAGGATCATTCCCTGCCCTGGAAACACCTTGCAACTCCCTGTCAATGCAGCTCACCGAGGGATGTCTGATGCGACTCTCGAAAATATTCAGTAAAAAAGAACATCACACACGTACAAATCTATATATTTCTCTCTGGGTTAAAAAACAAAACAAAAAGGGGGGGCTATTTGCTCTGGGAGCCTGAGTGGACGTATAAGCGCAGCCTGGAGGCCTTTCCCCTGGCAACGGTGGTCTTCCACTTGAGGGACAGGGTGCCATAGCGGGTGATGCCCCGGACCTTGAAGGTGTGCACATTGTTCTGATAGCTGAGCGGGATGATGCCATGCCAGGCGGGAAGCCTGGGGGGAAGCCGAACAGAGTGATGGATCATCTCGTAGAGTATCCTTGCCCCCAAACCAGCTTGCGCCTTCCGCATCTTCAGGGTGATGCCCTTGACAGGTGTGCGCTCTCTGTGGTCGCCCAGCAGCAGCTGCTGCGTCATGGCGTGGATGAGCGGGTTCCTCATGCCGTAGAGGTCTAGCAGCTTGGTGGTCTGCTCCTGCCACGCCGTCGACTCGATACCCCCCCTCTGCTCCTTCAGGATCGCGAGGGACTGGTAGAGCTTCATAAACCTCTCCCAGTCAACCCCTTTGTCCTCATCCAGGCGGAAGGCGTGCTTATGGGGACCCCTGGTAAGGCCCCGCCGAGGGAAATGCACTTTTGGCTGGTCACGTCTGTACAGAGAGTCCTGTGGAAGCCGGTACTTCTTTGGCCTGATAACCGGGGGGGCCATGGGCAGCCCTTCCGTCAGCATGATGGCCTTCCAGGCCTTCTCCTTCTCCTCCTTCCCCACCAGGGACCACGTTATCTTGCTTGAGCTCCGGCCAAGCACTCCTCTCTTCTTCTGGTCCTCATCCGCCTCCTTCCTCTCCCACTCTGGCCTTTCCATGTCTCTCTCCCTCACCTCGCCTAGCACAATGGGCCGGGATCTGAATTTGAGGCGCCTTTCCATTCGCTGCTGCTGTATTCTTTCTTGCTCAGCCTTTTCTTCAGCAGCCTTCAGTTTTTTTAAGGCTTCCTTCAGCCTCTTGTTCAGGAAGCTCTTCTTAATAAACTTGCCTTTGTCCTCTGTCCACTCCTTCTTCACGCTCTCCCACAAGGATCTCTTCTTGGCCTCTTTCTGCAGCTTTGTCTTCAGGCTCCTCGCCTGCAACACTGTCAGGGCGGTCTTCTGAAGGATCTTCATCTTGGCTGCAATCTCCTGAGAATCAGCGCTCCAGATTTGGTAGGCCTCCACTGCTTCTTTGAGCTCTTGCAGCAGAGTAGAGTGCCCTTGGCTCAAGAGCCCCTTCATCTCCTCCCCTTCCTGTAAGATCTGCTGCGCTTTCTGCAGAAAAGCCCCTGCCAGGGCTTCGGCCTCCACCTCTGAAGAAACCTCGAGCATTGACAGCACTTGGAAGAGGCGCTTGTAGGTGTTGGCGTCGCTGGACTCCAGCTTCTCTGGCTGAGTCAGGATGTCCAAGAACAGCTGAGCACGTTCTGAAAGCGCAAGTTGGTCATCTTCTAGCTTTGGAGTCGCTTCTTCCTCCCACATGGCTATCAGTGCCTCTCTTTCCTCATCATTGAGGAACTCAAAGGTTTTCTCTACTAGGTCTTCCCACATTTCCTCTCCTTCCTCCGTGCCTTCCACCTCCTCCTCCTCCCACTCCCACTCCCACTCCTCCTCTTCCTCCCCCTCCTCTCCCCAATGGATAACGCTCCGTCTTCTTTTAGCCATTTCTCCAGTTCCTTCCCCCTCTCCCTCCAGGGCCCTCGCTCTTGCCTGGGCCATCTCCATGGCTTTGGCCTCAATGAGCTCATTGAGTTTCGACTCAGACAGGTCCAACATTTTTTCCTTAGCCAGCCTCTGAGCAATGGCCTCCACCAGTTCTTCGCGCCTTAACTCTGCCAGCTCCTGGACTCTCGCCTCGTCCACCTCCAAGGCAATTTCCCTGAGCAGCTCCAGTATCCTCTCCTCATCCACTACTAAGCCCATTTCCCTGGCCAGCTCCAGGACCCTGGCCTCATCCACTTCCAGCACTAGTGAGCTGAGCAGTTCCCGGATCCTTTCCTTGGCCTCCTCCCCCTCTTTCTTCTCGGCCTGGGCTATCTTCACCGCCTCGGCCATCACCCTCTCCTCCAGCTCTGCCTGCGCCTTCCTGCGTGCCTCAGCCACCACCTTTTCCCATTCTTCCGCCATGGCCATCTTCCGCGCCTTGAGCAGCGCCTGCTCCTTGGCTTCGATCAGGGCCAGTTCCCTGGCTTCGGCCAGTGCCTTCACCTTCACATCTTCCTTGGCCCGGTGCTTGGCTTCAACCAGTGCTTTCTCCTTGAGCTCCTCCATCATCCTCTCTTTGGCCTTGCCCCTCACCTTGGCCAGGGTGCTCTCAGTCATCTCAACCAGCTTCCTTTCCGACTCCTTGAGGATGGGCTTCAGGGCTTCTCTACTGGCCAGCTTTGGCCCCTCAAGGCCCTCTCTGTCTTTGTCAACCAGCTTCCCCAGTCTCTTCCGTTTCCTTGCAGCTGCCTCACGCTCACGCTCCCTCCGACGGGACAGCTCCAGCTCTCTCCCCCTGGCCACCTCTCGCTCCCTTGCTATGGCTTCTGCCTCCAGCTCTCTTGCCTTGGCCTCTTCATGCTCCCTTGCCTTGGCCGCCTCCAGCTCCCTTTCCCTGGCCGCTTCCCGGTCTCTTTCCTTGATTGTCTCTCGCATTCTTATCCTGGCCGCCTCCCGCTCCTTTGCCCGGAGTGCCTCTTTAGCCGTCTTTACCACCACTTTCCCTGCCACTTCTTTGTCAGAGGCTGACTTCCCTTCCTGTTCTCCAGCCCCCCGGCCTTTCTTCTTTCGCTTGGCCCCTCTCCCCTCTCTCACTCCCTTCCCCTTCAGGATTTCCTCCTCACTCTCACTCTCAAACTCTGTCTCCGAACTGCTGAACTCCTCTTGCTTCTTCGTGACTCCCACCACCTTCTCCAGGCTCTCCGTGGAAGGCTGGGGCGACGGCTCGCTTGGTGAGGGCTTATGCAGACCCTCCATATATGCCTTCCACGCCCTTTCCTCAACGGTTGCCTTCTCCTGGGAAGTGAGGAGGGCCTGGCTGAGGTTGGCAATGTCCTCCCAGGACATGGTGCGGCCACCCAGGGCATACCGGGCCGAGGCCAGGAGGTCCTCAGCTGCAGTGCGGCCCTCTATGTGGGGGCCAATGCGGAGCATCAACAGCTTGTGGAGGTCGGCGCGCCACTTGGTCTTGTCAGAGCTGTACTCCTGATTAGGGTCAATGAGGCTGCCTTTGGTGGGCATTGGCGGCAGGGTGGGGACAGCCGCCTGGCTGGGTTTAGGCGGCAGAGCAGCAACATCTGGCTTGAGTTCCGATGTTGGGAGGGCGGCAGCCTGCATCTCCTTTTTGTCCTTCTGGTGCTTCAGCATCTCAGTGTAGAGCTGGGTGCGAGTGTCGCGCCGCTGCAAGAGGATGGGCTGGGCCTTCTTGCGCACCTTGAGCACCTTCGGGGCCTCGTGGGAAACGATGGGAGGGAACTTGGACCTGAGCTGTTTCTCCTTCTCCTTCTCCCCCTTCTCCTTCCCCTTCTCCTTTGCCCTGAGCTCCCTCCTGGCCAGCCGCACCTCCCGCCACGTGGAGCCACTGCTGGTACTGCTGAAGCTGGTGCTGCTGGAACTGGTGCTGGCGGTGGCAATGCTGGGGGTGGGGCTGAGGCTGGGGCTGTGCTCCTCCAGACCTGCTGCACTCACTACTGGCGCAATGAGCCCTTTGCCTCGTGCCTGTTGGATCCTGGGGAGCCTATCACCACCACCTGTGAGGGGACAAGCAAAGGAGTGAGATTAACCAGAGACGTGGGCAGAACAATGTCGGGAATCTGTGGGGAGATACCCATGTAGCAGAAGTTGTCCCCCATCCCACTCGCCACACAGAGGCGGCTTCAGGTCCAAAACAGTTAACTGTTGCAGAAGATAAGGCTTCAGTAATACAGTTCTGGACATTGATATGTAGGCTTTGAAGATACAGATGTAAAAAAAAAAGGTAAAGGTAAGGACCCCTGGACCGTTAAGCCCAGTCAAAGGCAACTATGGGGTTGCAGCGCTCATCTTGCTTTCAGGCTGAGAGAGCTGGTGTTTGTCCACAGACAGCTTTCCAGGTCATGTGGCCAGCAGGACTAAACCGCTTCTGGCGCAAAGATGTAGTGCAGAATTTGATTCACTGACAGACTCGCTGACAGACTAATGAGCTGACATGCCTGAATCACTTACATAGATGACACTGGGCCATTGCCATAGCAACTAGCTTGGCTGACCTTGCACCTGTTGACTTATCACATAAATGGGGAGATTTTTGCTCACGAGGGAAATGAACCCCATCTTCCATGTCTAGTTCCTCTGCTTTCCCTGCAGGCAAACTGCTATTTAACGCCAACCGGAGCAAACGGTTTTGATTTTTTTCCTGGAGTGACATTGGTTCTGATCTCTCACTAAAGAGCAGGTTTCCCCGGAAAGGAATGAGGCAAGGGGGAAAGTACTTGCACTCGTGCTTCCTAGGTGCAGCGCAAGTGGAAGTGTCAGTCATTCCACAACTTTCTACCATGGGATTCAAGGTTGCTTGTGCAAGTGAAAAGGGAGACAAACCAACTTCATCGGACGCTGACCACAGTTGCCAGTCCAAGTCAGGACAGCCTGACCTACCAGGGAGCCTAAGCAGGTGATAGCCCCAGAGGATGGTGGCCAGCCTCGGAATGGCACTCCTCCAAGCAACAGCGCTTCAAGATGCCCTCTCTAGGCAGGGAGTTAGTTGTACTTGCCTGTTTCAGTGGCGAAAAGGGGAGCAGCAGCAGCTTTCCTCTCAGGCTTGCCAAAGATTCCCAGCCACCGCGCCTGTCCTGCAGGAAGGGCTTCGGGGGTGGTAAAGTCTTCAGAGGTTCTCAGAGGTGGTGACTTAAGACGGGAAACGGTTGGGCGGCGGTCGCGAGCTGCTTTGGATGGGATCTCGTTCATCAAGTACAGATTGGCTGTCAGCTGGTTCTCAACCCGAGTCATGAGCTTCTGTGCTCCTTCTGTCAGGGCGACCTTAGCTTCATCCGCTGTCTCTGCCATGATGCCGGCAGCCCGCACTCTGCGAGGGAAGGCGTCTACATCGCGACCAAATGAAGACCTGGAAGGAGCAAAGAGATAAAAGTGAAAGACCCCTGGACGGTTAAGTCCAGTCAAAGGCGACTATGGGGTGCAGCGCTCATCTCACTTTTCAGGCGGGAGGAGCCAGCATTTGACCACAGACAGCTTTCCGGGTCATGTGGCCAGCAGGACTAAACCGCTTCTGGCACACCGTGACGAGTGCCAGAGTGCACAGAAACGCCATTTACCTTCCCACCGCAGAGGTACCTATTTATATACTTGCACTGGTGTGCTTTCGAACTGCTAGGTTGGCAGGAGCTGGGACAGAGCAATGGAAGCTAACCACCATAGAGCAGATTCGAACCGCCAACCTTCTGATGGGCAAGCGGCAAGCCCAAGAGGCCCAGTGGTTTAGAACACAGTGCCACCCACGTCCCATGGAGCAAAGAGTAACCAGCTGAAGGGGGGTAAAATTGAGAGGAGGGCCCCAGAGGAATGGACAGAGGGGGGATCCAGGCCTTTGGTTTATGGCAGATCTTTCCCTACCCTCTAATAAATCTCCAAACTGCAAAGCAAAATATCTTATTCCCTTTCAAAACTTCTCAATCCTGCCGTTCATCTCATTGAGGGGATGTTTTAGCTAATTCAGGGCTTCTGCTATTGGCCAATTGGACACACACAGATCTGTGCAAATGTGCTGGGTGTGTGTCATATGTGAGGCCCACCTTTAAGCTCCTCATCCTCAGTCATAGCCTACACCTGGGTACAGCACAGAGCAGCATCATAACCCAGTTGGGCAGGGAACAGCTGGGTCTAACTTTGCCAGAAGCTGCAAAGGAGACCCTTCCAGGAAGCTCCTCCGAGCCACAGGGGGTGTTGCTTTGGGGGTCAGGGATACCCCACTCACGCCTCAAAGGAGACACTTACAAGTCTACCAGGCTGGAATCTGCCATCCGCTGCATCTCCTTCTTCAGGACAAATTTGTCTGTGATGCCAGCCACAGAGTCCAGCAGTGACCGGGCCAGGTCACGCACTTTCTTGTTATCGTCCAGCAGGGCTCGGGCCAGGGGAACCACTTCCTGTTCGCTCAGCAGGTCCATCTTCCCTAAGGTCTCCCAGGCTGCCAGCCTCATCCTCACCTATGGAGCAAGAACAGGGGTCCATATCCTCGTACACATGAGCTCAGGGGCGAGCGCCTGGGTCTGGACCACTGTGTTTTGTAGGATTTTGTATAGCAATTGGGGGGGGGGGGTGTTAATAAAAATCATCTAAAAAAAATAAAGCTGTTGGAATCGCAACTAAGGTGAAGAGCACACAGCCCTTTGAAAATGGGGCAAGGCAAGCGATAAGTGGCCAGTGTTGCTGAGGGAATGGAGACGAGGGCATCCTGAGCATGAAACGTTCACCTCTGGGCATGCCAGCGTGGCTTCTGTGCTCCAACCTTTCCTGCCACCTAACAAATCCCGACTTGGACAAAAAACTCACTAACTGATCCTGGGCTGTTGATCCCTCCCTGTAAACCTCCCTGTTGTCCTCGGGTGAAGCATGGTAACAAATAATAATAATAGAAGGTTCTATATTAGATTATAACTCATCATAGAATCATAAAGTGGGAAGGGACCCGAGGGTCATCCAGTCCAACCCCCTGAAATGGAAGGAGAAGAAGAGGAGTCCCTCTGTTTAGCCAGCTCCATGGGGCTATTCTGTGTGTGTGTGTTGGGGGGGGGGCTATTTGGGATAATTACTTGGGATTTACTTTCCCCCTCTCAGAAGAAGGGTTTGGCACAGATGTTACAACACTGTTAGGAATCTGTGGGTGCAGGACACCCGGAATGATTCATTGAGGTTGGGGTGCTAGAACCAGGAAATAGCTGGACTAAATGTGCCTTTCAGATAGGCTCAGGCGTGTATTAGGGTGCAGCAAGAGGGGCGGTGGACCCACTGATACGCCTCTGGTATTAGTAGATGTGGAAATTTCAGGGTTCACCGTTAATAAAGTCGATAAAAGCCGAGGGTTTAGACCGGTGGGTTGGAGTTTGGCCGGCATGACGTCTATCTGAGGGCAAGGCTACGGCTACGGAAGAAGCAGGGACCATTTGTGGTGCCAATACCGCGAGCCCCTTCCTCTAAGTTCAGGTTGAATGCCTGTGGAAATAAACCATATATCCTAAAAGCACCACAGTCTCCTTGGAGCCTCATTTATCCCAACACAGACCCTGGGGCATATAAATAATATACAGGTGAAACTCGAAAAATTAGAATATCGTGCAAAAGTCCATTTATGTAAGCAATTGTTTTCATGAGCTACTGGAGTTTAATATATGAGATAGACTCACGACATGCAAAGTGAGATATGTCAAGCCTTTGTTTGTTATAATTGTGATGATTATGGCGTGCAGCTGATGAAAACCCCAAAGTTGAGATTGTTAATTTGGGGTTCTCATCAGCTGTACGCCATAATCATCACAATTATAACAAATAAAGGCTTGACATATCTCACTTTGCATGTCATGCGTCTATCTCATATATTAGTTTCACCTTTTACGTTGAATTACTGAAAGAAATGAACCTTTCCACGATATTCTAATTTTTTGAGTTTCACCTGTAAATAATAACATTATTGTTATTGTTATTATTGTTGTTATTATTAAGGTCCGCCTGCAACCCCTGGAATCTTGTGCCGCTTGTGGAGATTGGAGCAGCGTGTTACAATACCAAAGAATAAAACCAAAACCCTGTGTGGCAGGCAGCCATGATTTTCCAGCCTGGCCAGCAAAACCGTGACCTGAAAGGGAGCAGAGGCTGAGGAAAAAGAACCTTAATTCTGTCAGGGAAAAAGGTGAGAGATGAATCAATACGGTCACCGCCTTCAGTCTCTGAGGGGGGAGCTTTTCCCTCAGAAGACGAGGCTCTCCATTTTGTTTTTACCTCGGGGGGGGGCAGGGGCCCTTGGGAGGAAGGGCAGCCTGCAAATGTCATAAATAAAACAAAATGGCTGTTCCTCGGGCCTTGTGAAGTACCAAGGGGGCATGGAGAGGGGCTGAGGTGCCAGGATGAGGGGCAAGAGGAGCCGTGGGGCTGCTGGCAATGATGCCTGACCAGCCATCTCTCCCTTCACTTGGGGAAGGGTGTGGCGGGAAGTGGCAGAGGCCGCCATGGGGCTGAGGCGAAACAGGCAAGAACAACGGCGGAAACAAAAAAGGCGGGAAAAGCCGGTGGCTCCCGCCTCCCGCCTGCACTGGCTCCCATATCCTACAAGCGCCCTGATCTTCCAGGGACAGTCCCGGAATTGCAGAAGGCGTCCTGGTTTTCTTGATTTTTGATTTATTTATTTACTGAATTTATATACCGCCCTCTACCCAGAGGTCTCAGGGCGGTTCATTTGATCCCAGGACGTCCCACTTTGCCCTTTGCCCTCCCCTCCATGTCTTAGAGAACAATTAAAAGTGGTCTCTCTGTGTATGTTAGAGCTGCAAAAAACGTCCTGTTTCTGCTGGAAATAAGATCCCTGCACCCGATGAAGGAAATGGTGAAGGTGGCCGGCGAAGCGCTTCCTATGCTTTTGAAGGGAAAGGTCTCCAGTCTACTTTCGTTGCGTCTTTCATTGCGATGCTTCCTCAGCCAGCCATTTTTGAGGAAACGCGTGGGTTGTTTCTTTCCTTTATTGTAAGTGAGGGCTTATACCGTCTTACTCAGAGATAAGTCTCACTTTAGTCAATGGAGCTTACTCTCAGGTAAAAGGGTCCAGATGCGTCAGCCTTACACTGAAATACTAAGAATTTTGACGCAGTTCCCACTGAGTTCAATAGGATTTATGCTCTGATATGTTCCTGGTCATTCTCACAGCTTCTTCCTCTGTATTATTATTATTATTATTATTATTATTATTATTATTATTATTATTATTATTATCATCCCCGCCTTTTCCCCTGAAAGGGACTCAAGGCAGTTTACAGCTAAAATGTTGTTTCCTTCCGTTAATCTGTGGAAGGGGCTATATAGGATCCCTTCCCCCTCGCACATTTTTTCTTCTTCACAACAACCCTGTGAGGCAGGTCAGGCGGAGATGCTGTGAGCGGCTCTGGTAGATGCGCACATGGATGCCTGTGTGTGCGAGAGATCAAATGTGGAAGAAGCTTCTTGAAGTGGAACAACCTGCCCCCATTTTCCTTCGGAGAAATGTTGGAGGGGGTGGGATCCCTCAGCCTGTGTCCCCCTGCCCCCCCATGAGGAGAATTCTAGCTCTTTTTGGATCCAGCCAGAAAACTTGACAGGCCTCGGTTCTTTGGTTTCAGCCCCTCCATCATTAAAATGCCTCACACTTGCGGGTGGCTCTTTCCTCTTCCCTCAGCCCCCTGCTTTCCTCTTGCCCCCAACCAGGTCTCCGCCCAGCCTCCAGCTGCAACCCATCACCCGCTCCTCGCAGCTCCCATTCTGCACGGAGAGGACCTGGCCAGAGAAAAGGGAGAAATCCCTTCCAAACTTTAGCTGTGATTCCTGCATTGCAGGGGGCCAGACTAGATGACCCGTGGGGTCCCTCCCAACTCTATAATTTGATGATTCTGTGACAATGGAAGGTGGCAGACTCTCCTTCCTTGGAGGTTTGTAAGCGGAGTTTGGGTGGTCCTCTGCCAGGGGTTCTGCAGCTACGATTCCCGCATTGCAGGGGGCCAGACCAGATGACCCGTGGGGTACCTTCCAACACTATAGACGAAAATAATTCGTTCTACGAATTTTTTCGTCTAGCGGGTTTTTTCGTCTAGCGAAGCGGCAATGACAGCCGCGCTCCGCTAAACGGAAAAAAAAGACGAAAATTTTTCATCTTGCGAAGCAGCCCCATAGACTTTTTCGTCTTGCGGGGCAGCTTCCGCTAGACGAATGCCAATCGTCTAGCGAGTTTTTCGTCTAGCGAGGCATTCGTCTAGCGGGGCACCACTGTAAATCTGTGCTTCTATGAAGCCGGTAAAAGTACAGATTGCAAATGTCCCCGTGCTGCCCCCTCCCCACAAGCCCATTGAATGGCTGCGCTGACCTCCTTGTGGGTGGTGTCCTGGATGAGCCGCTCAAAGGCATCTTCTTGGACCTTGTCTGGCAGCGGGTAGGACTCGGCGAGCTGGACGAGGGCACCTGTGCACAGCAAGTACGTGGAGAAGGGCACGTCGTCCATGAGGTTCAGGATGGCCTTTGTGACGGAGGGCAAGGTGTTGTCGCTGGGCTTGTGCCGCAGCCAGGGCTTGGACACGATGTCGGACAGCAGGTCCCGGGTGCGCATCACCCCTGTGTAGGCCATGGAAGCCCGCCGCTTCTGTGGCTTTTTCATTGGGCCTTTCTCTGTGTCTTCAGCCTTTTCCTC
The DNA here is from genome assembly GCF_009819535.1 of Lacerta agilis. Taxonomy (NCBI): domain Eukaryota; kingdom Metazoa; phylum Chordata; class Lepidosauria; order Squamata; family Lacertidae; genus Lacerta; species Lacerta agilis. Next base: position 79,568,694 of record NC_046319.1, read on the forward strand.
CTCCCCCTCCGGCAGCTGGATCTTGACCATCTTGCGCTTGGGCAAGGGCTGCCTGCTCAGGTCCAAGCTGCACTGCAGGGCCTCGGGCGTCCCCTTCGGGAACAGGTGGGCACGGATAACCGAATTGGGGACAAAGCCATCAGGGGCGATAGGCCACGTGCGCCCGGCTTGGAAAGGTATCCTGCCGAGGATGGGGATGGGCTCGATCAGCGGAGGAAGCACACGGGACGGCGGTAGTGCTGGCGGAAGCTCGGCGGGAAGCGTCTTCTTCTCCAGGGTTGCCTTGGCACCCTGCTGCGGGAGGAGCTGGTATTTCACGAAGAACTCCGGCTGTGGCTCCCTGATGGACTTCAGTTCTCCGTAGAAATCTGACCCAGGGAGGCTGCTCATGTCCTTGCCGATGAAATGCATAACGGTGGCCATGTTGTTCTCCATCACCACCTCTTTGTGGTTGGAGATGGGCTCCAGCCGCTCATACTTCTTGGCCAGCCTCCCTAGCTGGCGATACCTGGGGGGGGGGGAAAGTACCCAAAGTCTAGTTTGTTAAGGGGGCTGGGAACTGTAGTTCTGTGTGTGTGTGGGGGGGTTCTCTGCGGGAAGCCATGTGCTTTAAATGTAGGGGGCCACACGCAGAAGCGATGATTCCTTGCTAGTAATGTAGCCCAGAAATCCCCATATTTTCTATGAACGCCAGCTCTGCCTTGGGGTGGGGGTGGGCACAGCGGTACAGTGACATGCTGGGAGTTTGAATATTCACTGCTGTTAAATAGAACATGAGGGGGACACTTGGTTAAAATAAAGATGCCAGGCAGGAAGGCTCTCAAGGGGGTCAGTGGGTGGCGGGTGCGCTGTTGGGGTGGGTCTGCAGAGTGTGGTCTGCAGGGTCAGCCCATAATGAGGCAGCAGGTGCTGTGGGATGGGGGAATGGCCAGAGATGCAAGTGCCCTGCGGCTTGCCCTGTACCCCCTACCCTAGCCTGCTGCCTTCATTGTCCTTTCCCCAGTATTGGAGTAAGATTCCACTGTCGGTCCTACTGGCTTCTGTATGTGCCTTGGGGGAGGGCGCCATCGTCCTTTGCCTCAGGCAGCAGAATGTAATGAACTGACCCTGGTGGTCTGCATTAGAGTTGGGCGGTATCTGATTTTCAGCTTTGTGATATATAACCAGCTAAACATTGCGATATACTGATATATCACCGGGGCTTTTTCCCAACCAGAACTCACCGGAACTCAGTTCTGGCACCTCTTAGGTGGGCTGCCATTGCCATTCTGAGAGAATGAGGGAGGCGTTCATGGTGAGTTCCGGCACCCCCTTTTCTAGAGAAAAATAGCACTGTATATCACAATGTCTGAAAAAAGGATGGAGCTATGTAGAGGCATTGTCTGGTTTCCCCCACATTTTTGCATAGCACTCACACACACACCCATGATTCACAATACAGTGGGCCCTCCGGATACGAACTTAATTCGTTCTGTGGGTCCATACGTACCCCGAAAAGTCCGCATCTAGAGGCACCACTTCTGCGCACACATGCAGCTCAATAGAGCGCTTCTGCACATGCATGTGGCGTGCAGAGTGCTTCTGCACATGCGCATGTGGCGAAACCCGGAAGTATACACTTCCGGGTTTGCCGTGTTCGCAACCCGAAAGTTACGTTACCTGAAGGTAACGTAACCTGAGGGTTCACTGTATATTGCCGGTCAAAAATTATGAAACCAGTATCATGATATGGACTTGAAATTGGTTTGGGACAATATATCACCCATCCGTAACACACATCATGATTTGCAGTATATTGCCAGGTCGAAAACTATGAAACGGATGTTACAATACTGACCTCAAACTGACTTTGGACAATATATCGATATGTTGGCCAGCCCGTGTGTGTGTGTGTGTGTGCATATGCCATGCAGACCTCAGACAGAGGATTGGCTAACCTTGAATGCAGTTCTTGGGCCCAAAATTTTAACTATTCTTGCTCCGCAGCCATGGCTTCATAGACAGTCCATTGACCTGGAGACTGGCTACTGGTACTGAGTGCTAGAACCATTTGGACACGGTATGTTCCCCCTTTTGTTTCTGCTCCATGACAGTTGCAAAGGTCAGTGGCCATTGGTGGAAAACAAGTTGCCTGTATCACTTGAATTGGAAACTGGGAGTGGGGTTCACCTTTTTGCAGCTGTGTCTTCTCTGCCCACCTCTCCAACATTCACATCCCGCCCTGCCTGCCTGCCTCCCTTCCCTTCCCTTCCCCTCCCCATACGTACTTAGGCACAAAGACTATGTCAAAGGTGAGGAGGAAGTGAGGCAGAAAGGCCAAGGGGCGCTCGATCATTTCGTCCTTCACACACCGGGACGCCAGCATGTAGAGGTGATCTCTGGGCAAGTATAAGATGCATGGGATGAAGTAGATATTCTGGTTGCAGCCCACAACTAGGTCTCCCCGCTGGTTGGCAAAGCAGACTCGACTGAATTTGAGGCTTGTATCAAACTCCACCAGCATCTGCCCCAGGACGTCCCAGACGCGCACGGTGCCATCAGAGCCGCTGGTCACCAGCATGCTGAGGGTGTGGCAGTAGTCAAAGGAAGTGATGGTGGTGGAGTGCAGGGCGGCAGTCTCCTTCCAGAAGCGATTCTTTTGGCCAGGGACCAGGGATGCCTGGCGCCACAGTCGGACCCGGTTGTGCTCTGTCAGGGCACAGATGTAGCCAGGGATGAGCAGGAGGTTGTTGACGCGGCAGTTGAAGCTTGGGATGACCACCAAAGGTAACACCTCTAGGTAGCTGTTCTTTAAGAGAACATCAGAAAGGATGATGTACTGGTCCTGGCCATAGGAGCACAGGTAGGAAGACTCCCGCGAGTGGTAGGACAGGTTCCCTGAGGCTGAGATGCTGCTGAGTGCCACCACCATGCCGTCATGCAATTTGCGGTTCCCCATCCGATACAAGTTCTGGGTGATGGTGCGCACCTTCCCGCTCTTGTACCCACTGAAGATGAAGCTGCAGGTGCGGCCTTCCAGGTCCAGGCGGCTGTAGGCCAGGCACAACACCTTGTCTATGCTGTCGGTGACACGCAAGATTTGCTTGACTGGGCAGGGGTTCTTGGTGGTGTCCAGCACGTAGATGTCGTTTGTGCCCATCGTCACCAGCAGCTCCTCTCTGTCTGGGTCATAAACATAGTCCAGGGCCTTTTCCAGTACCTGGAAGGGCCAGGTGACAAACAGCATTTCCCCCGTGACGGGGGATAGGAATCGGATGACCCCGTCTTCCGTGGCTGCCAGGATGCGGGCCTTGTTTGGTCCACACTGCACCCGCACCAGCTTCGTGAGGATGGACTTGGTTCTGCTGAAGAGCTGGCAGAAGTTGTTGACAGTGCGGATGGAGAAGGTGTACAGGGTGCATAGGAAAAAGGTCTGCTCATTGAGGAACTGCATCTGGAAGAGCTGCTCTCCGATGTCCAGGCGCCGAAGGAGCTCACAGGTGGTCAGGTTCCATTCCTTTAGCAACCCGTCCAGCGATGTGGTCATGATTGTGTGGAACGCGTGCCGGGTGATGATGGTGGTGATGGCGCTCTCATGGGCCTTGAACTGGGTGATCTGGGTCCCTTTGTCAAAGTTCCACACCTTGATGTCCCCAGCGAGGTCACCAGTGAAGAGGAAGCTCTGAGGCCAATAGGAGGAGCAGCAAGTGAGCGACACACCTTGGCTCACCTGGAAGGTCCGGGTCTGGGTCCTGGTTTGGTAGTCGTACACACAGATGATGTTCTCGCACAAGGCCACCAGCACTTTCCACTCCTGCTCCACACTGAGGTAGTGCACAAATTCGCCGCTTGAGATCTGCACCTCCCGCGTGACAGCAATGTAGGGAACCTTCCCTGGGATAAAGCCCCAAAAGGCCACAATGCCAATGGAACCTGTCACGACTTCACCTGTCTCAGGATTGAAGCACATGCTGGTGACCGAATAGGGCGACTTCACCTCGGAGAGCATCTTGCATTCCTGAGTGTGGTCACCAAAAAGCCGCAGGTGGATGTCATCGCAGTAGGTCACAAAGAGGTGCAGGTGGGAAACATGGGAGATGTACAGGACCTTTGGGTCTTCCTCTATGGCGTACTCTCTCTCTGACATGGGGGTCTCGTCCTCTGCGGTGTACACCCAGACTCGAACCTGCAGGAGAAGTCTGAGAGTCAAAGGCAATGGACTTTGTCCCGTACCCTGGGGGTAGGGTTAGTATTTTAGTGCAACCAATTTAAAGACATAGACACCCCTAACAATCTCCAAATTAGCTTATAATAGATCATACAGTCCAATACAAAGCTGTGGTGCTAGATGAGGGACATGGTGTTCAAGGTTCTCTCCAGCTGCCTGGTGTTTCTACTGCTGCCCTCTCTGGGCCATAGGGAAATAACCCCCTTTCAGGAGTTGAGATGCCAGTCAGGGTGGAGGCCTGGGAATCAGGAGGGGAAGGTGGGCTCTCTGGCTTGAAGCAAGGGAGGTGGGAGCTCAAGGGGCCTGGGATGTTGCCCCAGCTGTAGAAGAGGAGACTGGGATCTAGATCAAGCATAGTGGTATGAAAATATCAATTTCTAAGGCTTCTTCTTGTCTCCTGCATGGCAGTGGAGGAAAGTCATGGAGAAGTCATGGCAGACATCTAGGTTCCCTCCAGGATTAGGGGTGGCCTGCCTCTGAACACCAGTTGCTGGGGAACAACAGCAGAGAAGGGGACTACTGTACACAAAGGGGAAACAGGAGAGCTTTGGTCTGTTCCTGTAGGACTCCCTTATGGAATGGACTTCCTCAGAAGGTGGTGGACTGTCCTCCATCAGAGATTTTAAAGCAGAGGTTGGCAGGCCAACTGTCAGGGTTCTTTAGCTGAGATTCCTGCATTGCAGGGGGCTGGACTAGATTACCCTTGGGGACCCTTCCAACTCTACAATTTGCCGTAGAATTGATGCTTTTGAATTATGGTGCTGGAGGAGACTCTTGAGAGTCCCATGGACTGCAAAAAGATCAAACCTATTCATTCTCAAAGAAATCAGCCCTGAGTGCTCACTGGAAGGACAGATCCTGAAGTTGAGGCTCCAGTACTTTGGCCACCTCATGAGAAGAGAAGACTCCCTGGAAAAGACCCTGATGTTGGGAAAGATGGAGGGCACAAGGAGAAGGGGACGACAGAGGATGAGATGGTTGGACAGTGTTCTCGAAGCGACTAGCATGAGTTTGGCCGAACTGCAGGAGGCAGTGGAGGATAGGGGTGCCTGGCGTGCTCTGGTCCATGGGGTCACGAAGAGTCGGACACGACTGAAGGACTGAACAACAACAAGTGGTTTAAGGGAGAGCACGAAGCTTCTGCATTCTTTTGAGCTGCTGGATCTGAGGGTGGGGCTTCCTTGAAGATAATGGATAAAATCCTGACCTTGTTTGGGGATTGGAGGCTGAGGGCAGCCACACCTCTCAGCCATTTCTCTCCCCATCTCCCTGGCCAATCACGGGCCAGCTCACTGCCTCTCACCTTGTTCTTCTTGGTGGACTTCCAGCTGAAGGATGCAAAGTAGTGTCCTGCCTCACCCGAATAGTAGCAGATGAGCGGCATTAAGTTGGGGGAGTAGCTCTTCCGGAATATGATGGTGGGCCTGTCGCTCAGCATGATGCTGGATCCTTCTGTCACCTCCTGCGTGCCCTGCCCAAAGGAGGGAAGAGACAGTGGGGTTGGCAGGAGGAGAGCAGAACCGGAATGTGCCTGCGCTACTCACAGCACATGGTCAGCATTCATGTGTTGGGGTGGCAGGCACAGTGACAGTTGACTGAAGGCCAAAAGGAAGGAACTGGTGGCATGTGCTGTTTTCTTATCTATATTCCCCACAGTATTATTAAGATAAAAGCCTTTTTCTTTAAAAAAAAGTACTCAGTTCCCAAAGGACGGCTGAAATAAAACAGCCATCAGGTGGCTGGCAGAAGGACAGCAAGGAGGGAGCCAGTTACTTTCTGGGACCATCTCTCTGTGTCTGTCTGTCTTTCATGCATGCACACACCCTCCCTTCCAGCCCCCCAAATCACTGGGAGAAAATCCTGTTCTCATCAGAGGACAGTGGTTCTGCATTACCACCTGAAGCTTGTGGAAAATCTGGCCTTGGAGTTCCTTCCACAAGGGTACGATGCGGACCGGTTCTTTCACCATGGTGGTGCTGCGGGAGCTCAGCTGTTGCAGAAAATATCCCTGGAAATAGGGAGGAATCAATCCCCACAGTCCTGGACAACCGTTGATCTGGAGAGGAAGGGAATGGTTTAGGGTTTCTTGGTGGGGGAAGCCCCACAAGGTCCAGCCCCCATTAGCCTTGGAAAGGCAAGAGGGGACCAGCTCCTGCTGCTCAGCCATTCAGACTCCAAGCATGCTCCATCCTAAGGCATCAGGGATGATGGAGAGACCACCACATTTTAAAAGTGACAAAAGCAACATAAAGGGGAGGTTCAGAGGATGGCAACATGAGAATGGGGCTTTTCTGTAGTAGCTCCTCATTTGTGGGAGACTCACCTGTAGGCAGCTGGCTGTTAAACAATCAATGGCCTTTTAAACTGGAGGGGTATTGCTTAGTTTGCCTTATGTTAGCCTATATTTTTTTTGGTTTCTATATTGTAAACCAGTCTTCCTCAAACTCGGCCCTCCAGATGTTTTGAGACTACAATTCCCATCAACCCTGACCACTGGTCTTGCTAGCTAGGGATCATGGGAGTTTTAGGCCAAAAACATCTGGAGGGCCGAGTTTGAGGAAGCCTGCTGTAAACCACCCTGTGATCCTCCAATGAAAGTCAGTATATAAATTTAATGAATAATAATGATAACGATGATTGAGATGCATTTTAAATGCACTGAATATATAGTGCTGAATCAACTTTATGTTTTTCTGATTAATTTTAATGGCTCTTATGCATCATACTGTATGTTCTTCTTAAAAATTAATCTATATATTTACCACTTAGAAACTTTGGCAGTTAAGCGGTATAGAAATAGCTTAATCAAATAAATAAAATCAAAACGACGTCGTAGCAGCTTAACCCTGACTAGCCACAAAGAATTGCGGCCAATGAAGTTATAGGATATTGTAAGGCCTTGCTCAGGTCAGGCCAGGCTGTCATCTAGCCCAAAAATCTATTCTCTGACTGGCAGGCAGCTCTCCGAATACTTCAGGGATGGAGAGTTATTTGGCAGCCCTCCTACCCCTAGAACTTAAAAAAATGAAGCACACACACCAGGGGTTCAACTCAGGACCTGCATTCCCTGCCAGTGAGCAGCTGACCACTTAAAATGCATCCAGAGAAGGCTGAAGGTCCCACGGGAGGCTGGACCAGATGGGCCATTGCCCTAATCCAGCAGGCTATTCTAATTTTCATGTTTGTGGGGCTGCAAGCCCAATTAGTATCAACGCTTCCTCCTTGGACTTCCATGGGACTTAGACATCTTTCCTTTCCACCTCTGCCTTTCTACCGTGGTCCCTGGCTTGGAACCAGCCTTGCCAACCAAACTCATGTGGCTTCATATTCCAGGCCCCACAGCATTGTGGGTGCAGCTGGGGCCAGCCACTTTTGTCCCAGGCAGCTGCAGGCAATGACTAGTAGCCCTAGACAGGCCCTAGGGGCAGGGTGGGGCACAGTGCCACAAGGAAGCTTAGAAGGTGCGCGGCCCAGATAAGCCACCATTCTTGACCAGACGAGGATGGCGACCAACCCACAAAGCAGGAAAAGGGATTACCTGTTTGGATCCTTGGAATCCAAAGGGGAAGACAGGAGTGTGACATCATGGCATTCTAACCAGTGGGCAAGAGACATAAGAATCTAAGAAGAGCCTGCCGGATCAGGCCCATGGCAGATCGTCCAAGTGTCCCTATTTCCCAGGGACAGTCCTGGATTTACAGAAGCTGTCCTGGTTTCTGATTTGATCCTGGAATGTCCCGCTTTTCCTTAGGATGTCCCTATTTTCATGATCACTGCAGATGGTGACAGCAGTCACGAAATTAGAAGACGCCTGCTTCTTGGGAGAAAAGCAATGACAAACCTAGACAGCATCTTAAAAAGCAAAGACATCACCTTGCCGACAAAGGTCCGTATAGTTAAAGCTATGGTTTTCCCAGTAGTAATGTACGGAAGTGAGAGCTGGACCATAAAGAAGGCTGATCGCCGAAGAATTGATGCTTTTGAATTATGGTGCTGGAGGAGACTCTTGAGAGTCCCATGGACTGCAAGAAGATCAAACCTATCCATTCTCAAAGAAATCAGCCCTGAGTGCTCACTAGAAGGACAGATCCTGAAGTTGAGGCTCCAGTACTTTGGCCACCTCATGAGAAGAGAAGACTCCCTAGAAAAGACCCTGATGTTGGGAAAGATGGAGGGCACAAGGAGAAGGGGACGACAGAGGATGAGATGGTTGGACAGTGTTCTCAAAGCTACTAACATGAGTTTGGCCAAACTGCGAGAGGCAATGAAGGATAGGCGTGCCTGGCGTGCTCTGGTCCATGGGGTCATGAAGAGTCGGACACGACTGAACAACAACAACAACATTTTCATTGGAGGGTCTGGAGTTACGCAATGCCTGAGCCAAGGAGATATGTAACTATGCACCCTTTAGAAGACACCTGAAGGCAGCCCTGGGTCTGGAAGGTTTTAATTTTTTTTTTTTTAATGATGTCCTACAGGGCAGCAGAGGTTTAGGATCAGAGTTTTCCTTCTCCTAGATGGGCTCCCTTCCCAGGTGGATGAGCCCCACCTGCCCCTTATATTTATTTATGCTCCCCATTTCCCCTGACTCCAGTGGACACCTTTCTCTATAAACAGGGCCGAGTGTCTATAGGGTTCTAGCATATAATCAGGTATTAATGATGTAAGAGGTTTACATTATTAATGCATCGTTATGTAACCAACGCCGGGAGTTTATTATTAATCCCTATTCGTCTCATTAAGATGTTGCCCTCTGTGCCTCTTCAGTATTAAAATCCAGCATAATCCTCGCCATCCCCAGAAGCTGACCTGCAGGGTCAAGTCTGCGTTGTGCAAACTTCAGTCTTGGAGGGCAGGGAGCCCAATATTGCCTTGTCCTCTGAGGGTTTCATAGAGCAACTCTGCCTGGAAGGCTGTGCACAGCCTCTAGCCACCTTGCCTCAAAAAGGATATTGCAAAGTTGGAACAGGTGCATAAAAGGGCAACCAAAACAACCAATGGGATGGAGCAGCTCTCCTAGGAAGAAAAGTTGCAGCACTTGGAGCTTTTGAGCTCACCCACACTTTGCTTATCTCATGCCTAGAAAGCAGGAAGAGGAGTGGATTTCCTGCCGCTTTCCCTCGGGAATCCTGTTCTTTACCGCCGAATCAGAGCAAACATCAATCCACAGAAAACCCGACTGATGTTTGCTCTGATTTAGCGGTAAGGAGAAGGTTTTCCCAGGAGAAAGCGGCAGTAGAAGTGGAAGGATGGACGAACCCTTAGAGCACAGGTGAGGACAAAGGGACAGGACAGAGGTGTGTAAGATTAGGCACAGTGTGGAGAAAGTACCGTAGGTAGATAGAGAAACTCTCTTCATTCTCTCTCATATTAATGGCTCAGGACCACCTTACCTCTCTCCAGTGCTTTTTATCTGGGGGTACGCAAGGGTATGCAGTACCAGCACCTCCCCCCCCAAAAGAAAACCTGGACCCTCCAAGGCACTTCATGTACCTCCTCCACGAGAGGGCTACAGGTTGGCAACATGAGAACAGGCCTTTTCTGCAGTGGCTTCCTGTTTGGGGAATGCTCTCCCTAGGGAGATTCGGCTGGCGCCATGGGTGTAGCCCAGGGGGGCAGGGAGAGGCAGCTGCCTCCCCCTAAATCAATAAAAATCAATAAAAATACAAAGCAAGCTGAGGTTCTGCCCCCCTTAACAAAAGCCTGCCCCCCCCAACAAAAATCCTGGCTAGGCCCATGGCTGGTTCCTTCATTGTACACCTTCAGACGCCAGGCAAAAACGTTCCTCTTTAACCAGGCCTTGGGTTGACTGATATTCAATGCCCTTTTAAAGTGTGTTATGGAAGTGGGGATTATTGGGTTGTCTTTGTTTTTGTTATGAATTTTGTGGTTTTTATATTGTAATTTTATGTTTTGAACCGCTCTGATATAGGCAGTATACTTACTACTACTATTACTTGGGACAATCCACTTGTTAAGGGAAATTCTGGGTTGAGAGAATACTCAACAGCCCAGCATGTCAGGGTACAAGTCCCCCGTGGGTCCATGCGGTCAGTAAAAGAAGGAAATTCCAGCCAAGTAAATTGGAGCAAAACAGTAGTCAGTAGACTTAGATCCTTTATTGTTGCGCAACAGGTTCAAACAGCAGTAAGAAACCAGAGCATGGGGCGACATTGACTTTTAAAACTTCCCACAATATCCCAGAATACAGTTCGTACAGCATCATTGATACATCATCTTTACATCACTGACATGTCACAAAATAGCGTTGGAATGGAGGAAACTGGCAAAGGAGTTGATCTTATATGATTTTTAAAGCTAGGTAAAGCACGGCGTTTCCATGAGCTGCTCTGGTTCGCCAGAAGCGGCTTAGTCCACATGACCTGGAAGCTGTACGCCGGCTCCCTCGGCTAGTAAAGTGAGATGAGTGCCGCAACCCCAGAGTTGTAAGGCAGTGTTATAAGAATTTTAAGGTCTCATATACATATAAAATAGATGTTCATAAATGTACCAAGCAAACACATACAAATATGTAAACCACATGTTTGAAACCCACAGAAAAGTCCTGAAACCATTTTGCGGTCACACGTGCAAATCCCTGCCCGAGGTGCCCACCCCTTCACCTAAGAACCTGTGGGCAGTGCTGTCAAGTATCCCGTTTTCCCCGGGATTCTCCCTTATTTCAAGCAGTTTCCCGGTGCTCTCCCTTATTTTTTATTTCCTTAAATTACCCCGTTTTTAATGGAAGCAGCTCCTCCCCTGCTGGCCAGGGATTGGGTGGGAAGACCTCGCCTACTTGGAGAGAAAAGCCTCAGCCCTCAAAGCAAGTGGGAGCCATTTCCCGTGCTTACAGGGGGGTGTATTCCTCCCCCTGCATCAGCCCCTACCCGTTGCCCCCGAGCCCCTCAGCCGGCCAATAGGGTTAGCTGGCAGGCGGAGCCTGGCTGCCTTTGAGCAGCTGCTGCTTCCTGTCCTGTTTTGATGGGATCAGACAAGAAGACGATGGGGCTCCATCACACGGAGCACATGGCTGCCCTCCTCTTTGCTCCGCTCCGAGCCCGAGCCCACTTGGAGTTTACATTGCTGCTCCACCCACTTTTGCTTCTGGCTCCGCCCACCACTGACATGTGACTGTCCCCGGGATAGGTGAGACTGCTGATCCCTTATTTTCAAAACTGAAACTTGACAGCTATGCCTGTGGGAGAGAAAACCCAAAGGGGGGATGGCTGGGCGGCTCTGCCACTTTTACCTGGCCCTTGACCCCACCCCTGGCCACTGTCCTTTGTCCTCCCTGGCCGGGGGGCAGGCCCAAGGGCCCACCTGAGTTGGGGGGGGGAACCCGCCCAGGCGATCCTGCCTGGTGCCGCAAACCCTGCCCACCTAGGGAAGGGAGGGCGGAAATTCTCCCAAAATGACCTCAAATATTTCTCTGCAAGGTCGAAGGAAATGAGAAATCTCCTCATTGTCTCTTTCACAAATCCTGTCGCAAGGGCACATTTAAGATATGAATAGGGCGAGCCTGTGACCTGGACTCAGGAACTGAGTATTTACCATTATAAAGGAATCGCCAGACTGCCCAAATAATGTAATCAGTATTCTCAGGTGACCAGCCAGACAGGATTCTGTTGTAGACGCCCCTTCTGTGATGTATGTGTTATGTATTGGGGGGTGGCCTTGAGCTGTTGTTTAGTCGTGTCCGACTCTTCGGGGGACCCCATGGACCAGAGCACACCAGGCACTCCTGTCTTCCACTGACTCCCGCAGTTTGGTCTTGAGCTACAGGGTGGCAATTGCAAAAGTCTATATAAGGGCTTGCACACAATTGTTCTGTTCTGGGTTCCTCCTCCCTCCTGCGTGGGGGTGGGGGTGAGCACCCTGTTGCAACAGCTTTAATAAAGATCAGGCTTACTAGCTGCTTTGCTTCTCAGTATTCCCTGGTTGGACTGTTATTTTCTCCTACCAATAGAGAACCCACAAAAGGACTCTATATGGGCTCTTGGGTACCCCATAAGGGAAAAGGAGCAGTTTTTTCTCATGACAGCAGTTATGGCTATGGCTCACCTTTACAAAATAGTATGGGGAAATGCAATGCTAATGTCCAATACCAAGGTGAAGGTCTACCAGGCTTGTGTGTTGAGCATGCTGCTTTATGGAAACAAGTTGAGGGCTACTTACACCCACTGGGCGTGATGCCTTCCATATGTGCTGCATCAGGAAGATTTTGGGCATCACATGGCAGGACAGAGTCTCAAACAAAGATGCCCTTTCTCAAGCCCACAACCACAGCCTGTTCGCACTTCTGTCTTGGCAACGTCTACGCTGGCTTGGTCGTGGCCACGGAATAGAAGATGGCAAGATCCCCCAAGGACATGCTCTACTGAGAGCTGGCTTCAGGCCCGTCCAAGTCTGCCTTGCAAAGATGTCTGCAAACATGACGTGAAGGCTGGCAACATGTGGGAATCCCTTGCAGGTGATCGTAGTGCCTGGAGATAGACAGTCAGGGCATGCATCCACAGCAGTGACCGGAGGAAGAATGACCGCTGGGAGGAGCGCAGAGAGAAGACCTGCCTGTAGCTCCAGCTGCACCAAAACATGTCTCTTCTGTGCTGGTCTCTACAGCTGCAGCAGATGTGCTGCGAGGGGGTTCCAGGCCTAAGGGGCAGTGAGGCCAGGGGCATATGAAGTGGGGGGCGGGGGGCGGAGCGCCCTGGGTGCCATTGGGGGGGTACAAGATGGCCCATGTCTCCCCCCAGCTGTAGAGCGGCCGGGCACCGCTTGTGTGGCATCCATATGGGCTGCTGCTCTCATGTGCCATCCATATTGGCGTCCGTATGGGCTGCCCTGCCCCGGGTGCCAGAGAGGGTTCCTCTGCCAACGAGTGAGGCAGGAAGGACAAGGCATCTACGGTATACCAACAGGCAAGGGTGGCAGAGCTGGAGATGTGACGGTCCCCAGCAGGGAAGTCGTATGGGAATCTAAAGTGAGGAAGAGAGAGGGGAAGCAACATCATGAAGGGTTCTGAAGGTAAGGATGACGAGTTTGTGTTTATTAACATATGTGCATCCTTGGAGCACGTAGCAACAATAAAACACACGCCAAGAATAATTGAATAAAATACATATAAACAAGACCATTTCTTATTTCAAAACTCACAGCTGTTGAATCTGGGGGGTGGACAGGCAGCCAGGGCAGGGTTTTAAGGGGGGAGGGCTGTTTCATGATTATTGCTGCTGTTGGCACCTGTCTGTTTTGAGAAACAATGGAGTTCACCTACAGGGGTGAAGCCAAACTGCTGTGTTAGCAGCACCGAAGTGACCTCCCTGGGGTGCAAGACTGGGCAGTGTGTCCGGGGGTCCTGGGCTGCCCAGACAATGAGACTCCCCCCACCCCCAGCCTCGCTGATATGGTCCAAAGGAAAGCAGAGCAATACATGTGGCATAAGCATGGCTGCAGGAATTGCTGGAAGGAGGCATACCAGGTGCCATCCAACCGCCTTAGGGACTCCGTTCTGGATTTGTGTAGGGTTTACTTCTGAGCCTTTTCTTCTCCTGAAGATAGCCTATGAGGCAGTGGATGTTTAGGATCCGAGTTTTCCTTCTAGATGGGATTTCATGGTTACAGCAATGCAATTTTAAGAGGGAAACAAGCCTGAGAGCCCAGAGTCTACATGAGGAGCTACCCTGTGGAGCTGTGAGATGGTGCAGCCAACCCTAATGAGTCCATGGTGGAGGTGGTAGGACTTAATTATTATCTTCGTTATTAAATGATCTCAGAATGGAAATGAAATCCCAGTAAACTGTTCCTTGAACTCTTTCCCGGGCTCCTGCACCTGTGAGGGATCACAGAGGAGGCCCTTCCCACCCACAGGCCAAGCTGGTTGAGCTGCTCCCTGGGGTTGCCATGGCAATCTCAAAGGGAGGGACCACTCCTTCTGCATCCATGGATGCAAAGGGAGCAGGATGCGTGGCAGCGATCGAACACAAGGGGGCAGTAGGGACTCTCCTCATGGCTGACTCTCTGGCAGGGGAGGGAGATTTCAGATTTCCTTGGGAATTTTTACTCAATGAAAAAAGCAAAGGCGGCAAAATCACAGCTGCTTCTCACAGCTCCTGCGTTACTAAGTAGGTATCCACATGGAACTGCACCAGGAAATGGTTGCCGCATTGCAAAGGGGGCTTTGCAATGTGTGTGTGTGTTTGTTTAGTAAAAAGGTAAAGGGACCCCTGACCATAAGGTCCAGTCGTGAACGACTCGACTCGGGGGTTGCTGTGCTCATCTTGCTTTATTGGCCGAGGGAGCCGGCAGTACAGCTTCCAGGTCATGTGGCCAGCATGACTAAGCCGCTTCTGGCAAACCAGAGCAATGCATGGAAACACCGTTTACCTTCCCGCCAGAGCGGTACCTATTTATCTACTTGCACTTTGACGTGCTTTTGAACTGCTAGGTTGGCAGAGCAGCGCCGAACAACAGGAGCTCACCTCGTTGCGGGGATTCAAACCACTGACCTTCTGATCAGCAAGCCCTAGGTTCTGTGGTTTAAACCCACAGCGCCACCCGTGTCCCGTTGTTTAGTGGGAAGTGTAATTAATGATGTAGCATATTTAGGGCAGGAATTCTGTAAAGAGCAGAGAGCAGGTCTTGTCCTAAGGAAGGGGGAAAGGGTTTTGTCATCTATTCCCAAATCGGGAGGTGGGACGGAGACAGAGGTGCGTTTTAGGTCTGGGAAGTATCTGTGGGGTGCCGAGATGTATTGAATTAACACCAGCCCCTCCTGTTTTAACTTTTCACTAAATGGTGTTTACTGAGTTTGTATCTTAGATTTGGGTGTAGATTTGGCAAATTTCATCGATTTGGCTGCTGGGTACAATACCTGCACCACCGGGACACATTTGGGAAATGGCAGTTCTGAATACACCTCTCTAGCTACGCTGTACAGAAACGGCGCCTACCCCAAATCCATGTAACAGTAGCTGAATCTGACTCCATCACTGGCAAATAGACAGGGCAGCAGACTAGCTTAGGGAACGCACAGTTCTGTTCACTCCCTGGCTATCAGAATCTGCTGCCTGAGGCCGCTGCCTCCTCTTGTCTAATGGCAGGGCCAGTTCTGCCTGAGCTCCTTCCTGTGGGAGACAGAGGAGGCAGGGAAGGTCGGTCGCTCTTGTGCCTGGCGAGCCCGTTGCTGCTCCTGGACTCATTTCCAGAATTTGCCCTTAATTAGGGATCTTTGGTTTTAATGGGTGGATTACTTGTGGGCGCAGGCTGAGGTCCAGATGGTTTCTTCGTTAGTCTAATTAATGGTCAAAGCTTAGATTAAATTCCCGAGAGGAGGAGGACATGGTCTGGCTGAGGAGAGGGAGCAGAGAGATGGTGTTGACACAGCTGAGGAAATGGATCCTTCCCTTCCTGCCACCAGCCTGTAGCCCGCTGGGAGGTTCCTCAGGCATGCTGGGCTTCTGCCAGCCGCCCCAGGTCACTTCAGATTACAGGATCCCTACCCCACCCCTGCTTTCCAATCCTTTAATGAAGAAGCTGGTTTATGTCTCTCTTGCTCTCTGTGGGACACATTGCCCTGGAGTGCGTTGGGCTTGTTAGGCAAGCTGGCATGAGGACTCGGTGGCCCCAGCATCAGCTTCAGCTGCTAAGCAGACATTCAAGAGCTGAGCATGGTTTCTGAGCAGGTGCCCTGTGTCCATGGGAAAGTGCTGGTGGACTTGTTATAGGCCTCCAGGCTTTCTTGACTACAGGCAGGGCCGTCTTAAGGAGATTGGCCGCCGTGGCGCGGCGATCCCTCCGGTGCCCCTGGCGTGTCGCCTCTCCGCCGCCTCCCTCCTGCGCTTACCGCCCCTCGGGAGGGGGGTGGGCAAGCGGGGGATGAGGGGCGTGGCGCTGGAGCGGCACGGGGCTCTGCGCGCCCTTCCAGTGCTTCCGAGACGGGAGGTGAGGGCGGCCGGCTCGCGCTCCCACACTCCACTGGGCAGCCGGATGGCGCGGCGCAGCCGGGCAGCTCGCGCTCCGCCAGGCAGCTGGAGGGTGCGGCGCGGCTGGGCAGCTCACGCTCCCGCACTCCGCCGGGCAGCCGGAGGGTGCGGTGCGGCCGGCTCGCGCTCCTGTGCTCTGCCGGGCAACCGGAGGGCGTGGCGTGGCCAGCCAGCTCCCTTGCTCCGCCGGAAGGCGCTGCCGGCGGGGCTGGAGGGCAGAGGCGCCCTCCAGGCCGTTGCGCCCTGGTGCGCCGCGCCACCAGCCCCAATGGACGAGACGGCCCTGACTACAGGGCAGGCACAGGAAGAGATGGGGATTTCACTCTCGGGCTCTACAAGCCATCTCTTGGGTCCTGTTCCACACCTGCAATGTCTTCATGGTTTGATTCCCAGGGCATGCAATATTGTTCTCTTTGTTACCATGCTCATATAGAGCTACTCTCCTGGGGTGAGTAGAGAGTTTTTCTGCAGACGTTCCATAGAATTGTAGAGTTGGAGGATCTCAGATAAACCATCCGTGACAGATGGCCATCCAACATCTGCTTCAAAAACCTCCCACAGAGAGTTCACAACATCCCAAGGGAGACTGTTCCACTGTCAAACTGCTCTTACTGTCAGAAAGTTCTTCCTGATGTGCAGTCCGTAACAGTTGGAATCTCCTTTCTTATAACTTGAAGCCATTGGTTTGGTCCTACCCTCCAGAACAGGACAAAACAAGCTTGCTCCATCTTCCATGGACAGCCCTTGAGATATCTGAAGATGGCTTTCATATCTCCTCTCAGTCTCTTTTCCAGACTAAACACACCCAGGTCCATCAACCATTCCTCATAAGACTTGGTTTCAAAAGCAATCTATATTTTATTTTACTCTACTAAGAGCCAAGGTGGTCATGGATGATTATCATTAGCCAATTATAATGAATAAATAAATAGTGGCACCAACTGAATAAACAAATTCACACCATGTACTTCAGTACAGTCTAGGGCTGCTCAATGAACTCTGGTGTCATGGAGGCTTCTTGGTGATCTTTGGCGGAGTCTGGTAAGCAAGAGGATCCAAAACAAGATTCCTCTAATCAGGGTGGAAATTCTGCTTTTATTCCCCTGCAGCTAAAGTGAGGAAAGTGATTGGTCACGTTTTGCCAAATGGCTTCCACGATTTTCTTGTAGCAGGTAGAAACCGAGTGTCTTGAAGGCAAGGCAGAAAACCTGGCTGCTTCACCAGGGGCGGGCAGAGAATGAACGCAGCAGCTCCACAAGACCCTATAGCCTGGCCTGTTTGGGCAGACAACATAAGTCATGAGCCACAGGGTAAAACAACAAACCTGCTGGGACTTCCCAAAACAACAAACCTGCTGGGACTTCCCTCGCTTGTAAGCAGTACTGCATTCCAGTGCCCTGCAGGCAGACAAGCCATAAGAAACAATGAGGTAAGGCGATATCAGCAATTTCACCAGCGATGCTTAGAAGTAAAAAGTTTGCTGGCTTTCGGTCTTCGTACAGCTTTGCATTGGGTAAAATTTGCCAGGCAAGAGTCATCAGTTTCTCCCTTTCTCCTCCAGTCCGAGCCATGCCTGCTCAGCCAGTGTTTTGTTTCCTCCACCTGTTACAAGACTTACAAAACTCGAATGAAGGAGTCTACCGCCTTCCAAGGGAGCCACTGTTGTATGGCTCTTAATGTCAGTTTCCCCCCCTAATGTTTAGTCTGAATCTTCTTCATTGCAATTTGAATCTGCTTGTTCGGGTCTCAAGCTTGCTCCATCTTCCATTTGGCGGCTCTTCAGCTATTGGAAGATGGCTCTCATTTCACCCTCTCAGTCTCCTCTTTTCCAGGCTATACAGAAGTTTAGGACCTTTTGCTAGAGTTTGTGACAGGTGTACGTTATGAATATGTGTTTACTGTAACCTGATGCCCCAAGAAAGTTATTGCACAAGAGGAATAAAAGCAGGTTGTTTTATTACATGAAACAAAGGTGACTGAATGTATGTTACAGGTAGGTAGCCATGTTGGTCTGCCATAGTCAAAACAAAATAAAATAAAAAATTCCTTCCAGTAGCACCTTAGAGACCAACTAAGTTTGTTCTTGGTATGAGCTTTCGTGTGCATGCACACTTCTTCAGATGTATGTGTGCTGGTTAAGGATGAACACGTATTATTCCTAACAAACACATTAGAACTCTAGCAAAAGCTCTTAAAGATCTTGGGAGTGTGTGCATGCATGCACACGAAAGCTCTACCAAGAACAATCTTAGTTGGTCTCTAAGTGCTACTGGAAGGCATTTTTTGTTTTTTTGTTTTGCTAGACATGGGTTCAGACACACATATTGTAACAGGCCATGCAGCCTGTGGAATCGGCTCCCGATAAGAGGAAGCCAGCCCATCACAGAACCTGCAGAACTGGATTTGCACACACACACCCCTTCCCAGGGTTGCATGCCAGGATCAGTCAACAGGCATGGTGGCGCAGGCAGTGGAGAGATTTTAACTTCTCTGTTGAGGTAGGAAATTCCTCTGCATTGGGAGAGGATGTTGTTAGGGAGCTTCGAGCGGAAGCCACAGGTGCTGCAAGACACAGGGTGTGTAATTTATTTCATGACATTATATTTGGTTTACAACGAGAATAAAACAATATACCGGTAAATGTAAGTGAAAACAACTCTTTAAAATAGGCATGCCTAGCTGCCTGACAAGTGCACAGCCAATCAGAACACACACACACTGTTCACATGCCCCATGGGGACACCTTGTGCCAGCCGTTTCCAAACTTTTTTGGGCGTGCTTGGTTCCCTAAGTTCCTTGCCAGTGCCCCCCATCTTACCCTATAAAAAGGATTACAGTAAAAAAAAGACTTCCAATTAAACTCGCTGTTTCTGCTATTCATTGTCTATGTTTATCGCACAATTAAGTTTTTCTTTTTGTTCCTTTTTATCTCTTTATTAACTCTTACTTAGTTTATCATCTGGTTCAGTCTATTTCTGCTATGAAGGAACTTCCTATACCATTATTCTCCAGGTATTCCTTAAATAACTTCCATTCAATGTGGACTTTTTGCTTGGACTGCTCTCTTACCCTTCCCGTGTTTATTGCTAGCTGAAGATACTCTAACATCAAATTGTGCCAATCAGTCATATTTGGTAAAGTCTTGTTCTTCCAATTCCTGGCTACTAATATTCTGGCCGCTGTTATTCCATACAGTACTAATGTTCTTTTTGGTTTTTTTTAACTCATCTGGCACTATACTTAGTAGAAATAATTCTGTTTTTTTCTTGAATGTACATTTCAGTAATTTCTTCAGTTCTTCATAAACATTATTCCAGAATATGCTAACCTCTGAGCAATGCCACCACATATGCATATAAGACCCACATTCCTTACCGCATCTCCAACATAAAGGTGATCTATTTTTATACATTTTGGCTAGTTTTTCCGGTGTATAGTATATTTTTATTTAACACCAGAATGTTTTAATTTGTGGAAATTATGTTACAATTCTTGTTTTTGATGTTTGTATTGGATTATTTTTTTAGTAATATTGTAAAAAGGATTACAGTATTTGGACCAGCAGTTTGTATGACCCACTATCCACACAGTAACAAAGCGATTAAATGTTTATTGAAAATCCAATTAAAACTATTTAGTTTAATCTATTCAACAAAATTGGTGAATTTGATCCATCGAGACCAGCTTCTCAAAGTCTGGAAAGTTATTTGCACCTCCAGTGTGTGCCCCACTTGCCTCTCAGTGTCCACCTGGGTCATTCTACTGCCTGCTTTGGGAACCGTTGCCTTGTGCAAATGCACGTGGCTGCAGGTGCATTTGAATTGTGTGGCGATAGCAGCAGGTAAAGGTAAAGATAAAGGACCCCTGGACAGTTGAGTCCAGTCAAAGGAGACCATGGGGTACGGCGCCCATCTCGCTTCAGGCCAAGGGAACAGGCGTTTGTCCAGTTGTGACCCCATAACCTCGTTTCTCCAGGCAGCCCTAGTCGAGGGCCGCCTCACAGCTTGCCAAAGGCGCAGGCCTCCAGTACCGAAGCCTTGGGGGGGGGTGCCCAATTGTGTTTGGTCTGGAGAAACAGCTGCAGGGAGAGTATGGCAGAAAAGGGGTTTTTTGGGGGGTGGAATTTATTTATTTAGTAAGTAAAGTAAGTAAAGTACCGGTAAGTCATGGCCTTAAGTGGGCCAATGCACAGGATTCGCGCGTGCACATTCACCCCGCCCGTTTACAGGTGTTTAAGACCCACTGGACCATAAAGAAGGCTGATCGCCGTAGAATTGATGCTTTTGAATTATGGTGCTGGAGGAGACTCTTGAGAGTCCCGTGGACTGCAAGAAGATCAAACCTATCCATTCTCAAAGAAATCAGCCCTGAGTACTGTTACGGAAATTATGGGGGGGGTCACCTAAGCAAAGTCTCCTCCTGAGTAAACTCATTTGGGGTATGGAGTGATGCCCTTAAGGGGACCCATCTCTCTGCCATGATCCAGTAGGCGAGAGACCACGTACACAGGGAAATGCCTCAGCAGGTAATCTCTGGGTGCTTCAGGGCCCCCAGTCAGCAACATGGGAGAACCGCAAGTCCCGGGTTTCGGCACCAACTGTTATGGAAAAATCCCAGGTGTGGAACTGCCCAGCCACCTGGCCCTTAGGGATAGGCCCACTGGTTTCTGCGGAGTTAAATAAAAGAAGTCCAGCCACTGGAGCAAGGACAAGACAGGGTTTATTGCGCAATAGGTTACAGTCAAACTGCACCCCCAGAACAGTGTTACAAGAACTTTTAAAACTCCTATCATATCCCAGAATACAGTTTGGAAACTACATCATCACTACCTCACAAAAGGGAAGGGTTATACATGATTTACATATAGGAAAAACAGGAAAGACAAGATTAGCATATGGGGGAAACAGAGCAATATCAGGGAGATAGCCCTGAGAAGTGTGAATGGGTGTTAAGTATTGGCAAGGATACCTTGAGCACTTATCTGGGAGAGAACAATGGGATTCTGGTTGAGGGATATTAGCCTGAAGCACCCAGAGATTACCTGCTGAGGCATTTCCCTGTGTACGTGGTCTCTCGCCTACTGGATCATGGCAGAGAGATGGGTCCCCTTAAGGGCATCACTCCATACCCCAAATGAGTTTACTCAGGAGGAGACTTTGCTTAGGTGACCCCCCCCCCCATAATTTCCGTAACAGTACTCACTAGAAGGACAG
The DNA here is from genome assembly GCF_009819535.1 of Lacerta agilis. Lineage (NCBI taxonomy): Eukaryota > Metazoa > Chordata > Lepidosauria > Squamata > Lacertidae > Lacerta > Lacerta agilis. The sequence continues at coordinate 79,590,095 of NC_046319.1, forward strand.
ATCCTGAAGTTGAGGCTCCAGTACTTTGGCCACCTCATGAGAAGAGAAGAATCCCTAGAAAAGACCCTGATGTTGGGAAAGATGGAGGGCACAAGGAGAAGGGGACGACAGAGGATGAGATGGTTGGACAGTGTTCTCGAAGCTACTAACATGAGTTTGGCCAAACTGCGGGAGGCTGTGAAGGATAGGCGTGCCTGGCGTGCTCTGGTCCATGGGGTCACGAAGAGTCGGACACGACTGAACGACTGAACAACAACAACAACAAAGACCCACTTTCTTCCTGGTCTCTAGAAGCGGCTCCTTCAGCAACCTGTCCGGGACCTGTGGCTTCAGGGTCGCCCTGGGGAGCGAGGCTTTCCCGACGGGGAAGCCTAGCAGAAGGAAATTTGCACATGGCCAGGGGCAGCCTCTCCCTCGGACCCCCCGCAGCACGGAGAAGGCGGGCCAGGGCCGTCCCTGCCGGCCTCCCTACGCTTCCTGCCCCACTCGCTCACTCGCCTTCAGAGGAATCCTGCGCCTTTAAGACGCGCGGTGGCCCCTCAAGCTGAGGGGCGGAGCTTCCCGCGGCACCGCCCCCTCCCTGAGCGAGCAAACCCGGCCCGAGCTCCGGCGACGGGAGGGCGGGGCTTCCTCTACGGCTCCACCCCCTCTTCCGCCCGCGCTTCCTCCTTCGACACCCACTAGACTGAGGCGAGGAAAAGGCGGAGCTTCCGCTCTGGCTCCGCCCGCCGGCCCCCCCTCGAGCGGAGCGAAGAGGCGAGGCGAGGGGCGGAGCTTCCTTCCGTGGCCCCGCCCTCCCCCTGGGCGAGCGAGTGAGCGCGGCCGAGCACGGCCAGAGCAGCTGAATCCCTTCCTCGCTCCTTCGCGGCCGCTGCTGCTTCTTCGCTGCGCCGCCTCGAGCCCCCCCGCCCGCCCGCCCGCCCGCCAGGTGAGTCCGCGCCTTCGCTCGACCCCCCCTCCCCCCCTCCGCGCGCGCCTCCTCAGACTCGTCCCAGTGCGACCATTGGGCGCCTCCATTCGCCCCCTGGGGACGGGGGGGGGGAGACACGCGGGGAAAGGCGAAGGAACCTGCCGCGGCCGCCGCGACTGCTCTCCGCTCTCTCCCTCCCTCTACTGCTCCGCCGCCTCCACAGACTCGTCTCCCCTCAGCCCCGGCGCCTTCTCTCCTTCAGAGCCGACGCTGCTTCCTCTTCGTCGCCCCCCCCCCAATTCCCGCCGCTCCGGTCCCCGCTCCCGCCTCGCCGCACGAACACAGCGCCGGGGGGAGCCGCGCGCGGGGCCTCCTGGGAGCCGTAGTCCGCTCGCTCGGGCCGCGCAGGGACTGCGGCGCGGGCTTGACTACGCTTCCCGGCGGCCCCCGCGCGAGAGGGATTCTCCTCGCTCCCCCGTTTCCACCGGGGCGGCGGCGGCGGGAGCGAGGACGGCGCGCGCGTGGCTCCGGGGGAACGGAAGGGGCGGTCCCTGGAAGAAGGGGGCGGGGCGCCGGGCGGCTCCTGCAGGGAGCAGGAAACACTCCCGGACCCGTTTCGGGGGGCTTAGGGAGAATCGTAGAACGGTAGAGTTGGGAAGGGACCCCCAAGGGCCATCCAGTCCAGCCCCCTGCAATGCAAGAATCGCAACTGAAGCAGGGGGAGGGGGGCTTCCCGTGATCGCCTGCACGGCCCCCTCTTTCAGTGGGTTGGGAGCAAAGTTCCTTCAAGGGAAGGGTTTTCCTCGTGTCCCGGGGCAAAAGCGAAGCCACCCCCAGAAGAGCTTCGCAGTTGCGCTCCCCGTCCCCGTCCCCCCAATGCCTGCACCCTTCCCATCGATTGCTCAGCCCCGCAAAGCTGTTTGTCCATCTGCCTTGCAGACTTTGCATCTGCCTCGGTTCTCCCACCCAAAGACTCCGACTCTACACACACGCCAACTCCCGGCAACTTTGTACTCGTGGGCTGAGCGCCTGGTTCCATGAGCTCTCCTCTCTCCCGCCCCCAGCAACTGCGAAATGTGGGAGCCGGTGCAGCAGCTCTGAGCTTCTCCCCAGTGGGAGCCTCTGCAGGGCTTTCCTGACCTAATTTTGCAGACAATCGCCTATTCAGGCCGGGTCTGGTGCTGCCTGAGAAAACATGATTGGTGGAGTGGGGGGGGGGCGCGCCTCAATTTCCAGTTTGGGTTTTGTTTGCCACCTCTCCATGTGTGCCGTGGGGCAGGAGTTGGCATAGGGAGATGCTTGCTTTTTGCCCTCCCGACACCCATCTTTGAAGAGGAGGGCTAAGTTGTGTAATTCTCTCTTCTCATGTGGACATTTTCTCTCTCCCTTTTCTCCCCTCCTGGCAAAGGGTGCAGATTGTGTGTGTTGCACTCGAGGCATTGGGGGGTGGGGGGTGAAGCCTGCCAGGTCTCCTGTCTAACATCCGCCTGGGCAAGGTGCACACTTTCCTTCCAGGAAGTTGGGTGGCTCTCTGGCTGCCAGAGGAACAGCAGTTGCTCTCCTCCTGGCCTTTATCATAGACTGCTGACTACAAAGGGGACAGAGTTTGATGTGCTGTGAGAGTGATTTAGCGAGAAATATGCAGCGGGGACCCTCTTCCTAATCTCGCTTCTCCTGACCTGCCAAAACACGACACTGATTTCCAGATGGCATTAGCCGTGTGAACTTTGGGGCTGAGGCTGTTTGGACTGCCTAGGTGATCCCCCCACCTCACCCCACCCCACCCCCTTTACAAACAGCTCTGGGTTTTCTCTATGGGGTGGATCTCCAATCAAAGGGTCAATGTGTCGTCACAAGAGCTGAATCGGAAAAAAATGGAATCCAAACAGACAAAAATGACATTAAAGGAGGGGAGGGGTGTTAAACTTGCTCCCTTTGCCTGGAGGTATTGGCTCCATTATACTCTGCAAGGAACAGCTGCACCGGGAAGCGGAGGTCGAGAGCAGGGGGATTTGCAGCATTAGGGGCAGGGTACTGTCAGACACGGACTTAATAACCCCCCTATTGTTTGTCTGGACGTATTGGAACACAGGAGGCGCTTGCGGGGGGGGGGGGGAAAAGTGGCTCTTAGAAGGGGGCTGCAGAAAATCCTGGGAGTGTCTGGGAATTGGGATTGTTTACCAGGGAAGGGAGGCAGATAAACAGGGGTCTGATAAGAGCCTGCAAATGGTGCAAGTGCGGGGATCATTTTAGTCTTTGAAATCCTGGGTGCCAGCTTCTGAGTTTATGTGGGAGAGGGGTTTGGCTGTGCGCTTGGTCTGTAGTGGTGGCCTGCACATGCTGTGGTGATGGGCATGTGAACAACTCAGTGTTTGGCATTCAAGTCTTAACAGGTGTGTGTTGCATGCAGTTGGAGCAAGCAGGTGTCCTAAGTCCTTTAGAAGAGCCTGCTGGGTCAGGCCAAAGAGGGCCCAGCTAGCCAGCACCCTTTTCTCACAGTGAGGCCTGGGACCGTGTCTGTTGCCCAGACCAGGACGTTAGCAGTGGCAGGCCAGGCCAGGCCAGGCGCCAGCTTCCTCTGCTGCTGCCTTTGTTAGGGGAGCTTCCAGAATCACTGGGCTGAAAGAAACAAAAAAAAAACCCTCACCCCTTATCTGCACCCCTTTCACTTGGCAAGGTCAATTGCATATCACCCCGACAATTTAGTTCTTCCATGTGCAGTGGGGAAAAGGCCAGAGGGTTGGCATGAATGGGGGGGGGGACCGCTGCAAAACTGGCTGCTGAAATGCTTGCTGTGTCGCCTGCAGTGTCCGGTTCCATAGGCTTAAAATACGATTTTCCCGCGTGTGAAATAGGTGTAAGTACAGCAAGACAAATGCACAGGTGTGCCCAAGTGTCGGAAACGGTTGTCCAGCTCGGCTCACATGCCTTCCTGTCTCCAAGGCCTAAAGTTAGCACTTGTTGGGATTGAGGTGTGCTCCGAAGTTTGGCTTGCTGGGGAGAGTGTAAGCGTGTTGTCGAATGCTCCCGGGTCGGCATCAACCTGCCTTTAAGAGGAACAAAGCCAGAAAGTCCAAATGGGAGAGTTTCTGTTTGTTCTAAAGGTACACAAATGACTCTCCAGGCAGGGGTAGCTGTCCTTAAGCAAACAGCCACTCCCCTGCAGTGTTTGCCTCCCAAACATTCCTGCTGCAGGCACCTGAAAGTGAAATGGGCGGAAGGTGTAGGGTGGCAATTATGGGCTGTGAGGGATTGTCTGTAGCTCTGAAGTCTTAATGCGTTGCCTGAATCCTGCCTCTGATCTGCACACAGCTGCCCCTTGGCTGCCTGGGATCAAACTCCCAATTTTATAGCCAAAATTGTTCACGGGAGACAGGATTAGAAATCAGTGAATTCTGCCCAAATAATTTCTTTTGTGTGGGGTGGTCACACTTCCCCTTCTCCGGTGTAAGAGACCCCACCTCCATCCTTTCCCTTTTCTGTGGGGATGCATTGGGAGAAGATCTCTACCTTCCATCCCATTAAGAACATAAGAACGCAAGGGGGGGGGGCCCATCTAGTCCAGCATCCTGTTCTCACAGGGGTCAACCAGATGCCTGTCCTAGGAATCCCCCAAGCAGGATTCTGCCCCCTTGCGACTCCGAGAAGCATGACTGTCTCCAGTGCATACAGTGGTCCAGGTATCTTCAACTTTCACAGACCTGACTTAAACCCAAGCTTGCATTTGGGGATGCATTTCTTAATCTTTTGCCATATGTTTGCATGGTTTGTCGTGTGCTCCTGCTGTGACCCCCCCCCCCCAGCAACTCCAATAAACAGGCAATAAACTCTCCTAGAAGTTGCAGGGGTCGAGGCACACCTAATGGGCTGTTGCCCCCGGGCGAGGTGCCTTCATTATTCAGAGGAGGGGTTGTAGAATGGGGACCTAGTGAAATGGGATTGGACCCTCAGGGTTCTGGATCCCTTCTGGATCGGGAGCAAGGCAGGGGGCTGCGCTTGCGACAGGAGCCTTAATAAAGCGAAACCTTTGTCGTGCATGGATCGCCCGGGTGGCCCTTGCCCCAGTGAGTGAGACAGACAGAGGAGACACACACAACCCTTGGGGCAACCATTGGGCCTTTCTCTTGTGCAGACACCGCTGCCAGGAACAGCCTGGGCATGTGGGCTGCCTCCGCCCACTTCACTCCACCCACCGCCAGGAAGATGAAATGCGAGAGTGGGCTGGGCAGCCGCCTCCCAGTTCACCTCATGTGCAAGTAAAGCACGGGAGAGGCTTGAACTTAAGAGTTAAAAGAGGTATAGAAGAAAAGGCAGCAACAGCCAAAGAGAGGCCAGAAAGGGAAGAAAGGATATTGATGTGTAGAGGAATAAAGGTAAAGGTACCCCTGACCGTTAGGTCCAGTCGTGGGCGACTCTGGGGTTGCGGCGCTCATCTCGCTTTACTGGCCGAGGGAGCCGGCATACAGCTTCCGTCTGGGTCATGTGGCCAGCAGGACTAAGCCGCTTCTGGCGAACCAGAACAGCGCACGGAAACGCCGTTTACCTTCCCGCCGGAGCGGTACCTATTTATCTACTTGCACTTTGACGTGCTTTCAAACTGCTAGGTGGGCAGGAGCAGGGACCGAGCTCACACCGTTGTGGGGATTCGAACCGCCGACCTTCCGATCAGCAAGCCCTAGGCTCTGTGGTTTAACCCACAGCGCCACCTGCGTCCCGTGTAGAGGAATAAGGGGGCAATTAAGTGAGAATCCCTGTGCATGCCTTGCCTTGAGGGTCCCTTGCGGGCTTCACCCTCCCTGTAGGGAGGGTCTACTATACAAGGCCTGTCAGCATTGGTGAGACTCCCAGTGTTAGAAAATGGGAATGGAACGCTAGGGGCCATGTGGATGCTGGGACCTAGGTTGTGGGTGCCAAAACGAAATGTCTAGGCGCCAAATGTTCTTGGTTGATGCCCCGCTACCAGACCAGGCAGCCCCGCAGCAAAATAATAATAATAATAATAATAATAATAATATATAATAATAATAATGATTGCTGTGGGTGAATCAGTGTCTGGAGGGTAGCATCATGGCATCTTTGCTAGCGTGTTGCCCTGCCAACACCTATTCGCATGGCAGCAAAAAAGACAAGCCTTTTCTCTGCCGCTGTACCTGGCAGACCAGGCAGATGGGGATGCCAAGGGTGGCTGGCGCCTGGACATCTCCGCCCTGTGGCAAAAGGCCGGTTGCCACACTCAAAATGCGACTGGCACTCGGCTAATTCCGAAAGCTGGAAGTCCGACAGAGAAGGAACTTACTCACAGTAAGTACCAGTGTTCGCTTCTGTAGGGAGGAAGGTGGGTGGGTGGGGGGGAACCTGTGCAGAGGTTACATCTCAGCAGTTCCCAGATCGGGTAGGAGCGGCTGCGGGCTGATTCTCTTCTGTACTGACTCCCTGCTGCTGAACTCGCCTGTCAAAAAGCACCTCTGGGGGTAGCTTCCAAGGCAGGATCCTTACCTGGATGAGAAGTCTGGATTTACTGAAAAAAACAACACCCTCTTGCACCTATGCTTTGTCTCCCCCGCCCCAATTAACCTGTTTAAGGTAGAATGGTGGAGATAGAGTCTGCCTTCAGTTTTGCAGTAGGGCTTGCCAGTCACGTCCTTCTTGCCTCCCTGCCACCGCTGCATTCTAAGTAATTGACCACCCCATAAATCTGCCAGTCTTAAGGTCGCTTGTGGGATGCTTTCCCCTGTCAAACCGAAGCTCCGGTTGCCCTGCAGAGGAAAGCAGGGGGGCTTCCAGTGGAGACGTGAGCTTCAGGGGGCTGGCGCTCTGGCACGGCTACCTCTGTTTCCAAGAGCTTCACAAGCTGTTTTCAACTTGGACTCTTGGTTCTTGCAAATTCCACCTTCTGTTCACGGCGGAAATCTCTCTGGAGGCATGCTGCAATTGAGCTCACAGGATGCGTGGTTAGTTTTTCTGTGTGGGGATCTGGGGGTTTGGAGCAGAAGAAGAGAGACTTAAAAAACGCATGTCCTGTTGAATTCTCTCTCTCCCCCCCCCAATCAGATTTGTTTCATTCCTGCCCCCTGCGATTGATGCCTTACAGAGTGTTCCACCCCCCATTTCCCTCTGCGTTTGAGGGCTCTGCCACTCAGCCGTGGCCCATCAATCTGTAAGCCACCCACAAAAGATCTGGCGTCAACATCCCCCCCCCACCCTTAGCAAAGCTTTCTCTTTTCGCCGTCGGCTCATGGGGGTTTGGTGCTAGCTTGAGCTTCGAATCACAGCCCTTTGCTGCTGATTGACTCCTGTCGATCACAACTGTCCGTGCTGTGCCTCTCCGTTGGGGAAGGACCACCGTAGCTCGGTGGCGGGGCCACTTGCCTTGTGCTCAGAAGGTCCCAGGCTCCATCCCCAATTGGCATCTCCAGGTGGGCCTGGGAGAGACTCCTGCACCCGAAACCCTGGCGAGCCACTGCTGCCAGTCAGTGTGGACAGTACCGAGGCAAATGGACCGTTAGTTTTACTTTGCTTCCTGTGTTTCTGTTGCACAAGGACATGTCGGTCTCTAAGGGCACCGGGCAGCTCTTAAAGCCACAGAGCTCAGTGTGTCTTGGGGAGTCTTCCTTGGTGGGTGGTGCCCTGGGTAGGGGCCTGGAAACCGGAGTTTCGTTCCCAGCCCCATTTCCCTCTTCTTGGCCTTTCTAGGTTGTTGTGAGGCCTCTGGTGCAGGTTCTCCTTTCCAGTTTGCTTGGCAGTATCCAGATCTGCTTGGTGGCAAAAGGTGTCCCATTCTGCAGACTGGAGTTTGGCTTCAGCAGACTGGCGTTTGCCAAGGCCCTCCTGCATCCGACGTTCAATTGTTGTCGGATGCAGGAGGGACTGAGGTTCAGCTTCCTTGCCTTCGGTTGGTATTCTGCCAGTGGGAACGCGTCCGCCAACGTCCACATTAGCAGGCAGCCTGCGATGGTGAGCTCCAGGAAAGTAGCAAGCAGCATCTCTCGTGCTGAAGATAAAAGTAGATCTTAATTAAGTGGCAGGCTGCAGGAACAAGGTTGTTTAATAGCAGAGAGAGAGAGCTCCTGCCAATTCCTTCTCTCAGGACCTCCATTCCTGTGAAAAAGGCAGGTATCTCCTGGGAGCTTTTCCATGCGACCTTTAGCAAAGTGGGTCTCTTTCGACCACTGAAAATTAGCCTGGGGCAGGATTGGGCTTCTGAGTTAAGCTTCCAGCCTCTTGAGCCCCCAAAACTCACTTAGTGCTAGAGCTGCTGTCCCCAAATTATTTAATTTAATTTAATTTATTGACCTTAACAGATAAGAGAACTGGACCCAAAGCAAATAAGATGAATTTTAACAGGGAGAAATGTAAAGTACTACACTTGGGCAAAAATAAAAAATAAAAATGAAAGGCACAAATACAGGATGGGTGACACCTGGCTTGAGAGCAGTACATGTGAAAAGGATCTAGGAATCTTGGTAGACCATAAACTTGACATGAGTCAACAGTGTGATGCAGCAGCTAAAAAAGCCAATGCAATTCTGGGCTGCATCAATAGGAGTCTAGCGTCTAGATCAAGGGAAGTAATAGTACCACTGTATTCCGCTCTGGTCAGACCTCACCTGGAATACTGTGTCCAGTTCTGGGCACCACAGTTCAAGAAGGATACTGACAAGCTGGAACGTCTCCAGAGGAGGGCAACCAAAATGGTCCAAGGCCTGGAAACGATGCCTTATGAGGAACGGCTTAGGGAGCTGGGTATGTTTAGCCTGGAGAAGAGAAGGTTAAGGGGTGATATGATAGCCATGTTCAAATATATCAACGGATGTCATATAGAGGAGGGAGAAAGGTTGTTTCCTGCTGCTCCAGAGAAGCAGACGCGGAGCAATGGATTCAAACTACAGAAAAGAAGATTCCACCGAAACATTAGGAAGAACTTCCTGACAGTAAGAGCTGTTGGACAGTGGAATTTGCTGCCAAGGAGTGTGGTGGAGTCTCCTTCTTTGGAGGTCTTTAAGCAGAGGCTTGACAGCCATCTGTCAGGAATGCTTTGATGGTGTTTCCTGCTTGGCAGGGGGTTGGACTGGATGGCCCTTGGGGTCTCTTCCAACTCTATGATTCCTCGCAAGAAAAGGGAAAAGTTGACAGCTATTCGTCTTCCATCGTAAAAATACTGTGCGAGAGAGCACATGAAGTGGCCCGTGTTTCTGGAGGAAATACAATGGGAGGCAGGACAGAGTCCTACGCAATGGACCATGTCAGAATGGCCTCTCAATTGGCAGAAATGAAAATAATTTTCTGCTTGTAAAAGGTTGTCCTGAGGACCCTCCAATTACACACACGTTCAGTCCTTCAAGGCAATTGTTCTTTTTCCAAGCCCTCCAGAGACGGTGGCTTGTGTCCAGCACTAATAACATTCTCGGATTAGAGACCCATTGAAATGAATGCTTGTGGCTAGTTTAGGTCTATTAATTTTAATGGAAAGAACTTAGACTGATACACCCCCCCCCATGCTTCTGTCTATGTGGGAAGCAGATCACGTGACGGCACAGAGAGCAACAGTGACGGTTGATTTTGGTAGGAAAGTCTGCAAACAAGGGCATCATCCTGGCTGGCTGCTGGTGGGCTCCTCTTAGCTTCCTCTAAGAGGTGGGTTGTGTGCTAGGGGACATTCCTTTGTGTTAAATAGGCCTGCTCTGGGCGCTGAGAGTACCTGTCTTCCATCTTCTTATGTACTATTTTAAACTAACATTTTAATGCTATCACCTATAATGTCCACTGATTTCAATTTCAGATATCTAACTTTTCACGTCTTTTCAAATATTCTTTAAATTTCTTCCAATCTTCTTGCACCTTCTCCTTCCTCTGGTCTCGGAGTTTCGCGGTCAGTTCTGCGAGTTCCATGTACTCAATTAACTTCATCTGCCAGTCTTCCACTGTTGGTAATTCTTCAGTTTTCCAGTTTTTAGCAATTAAAATCCTAGCAGCTGTTGTGGCATACATAAAGAATATTCTGTCTTTGTTGGGGATCTCATGATTGGGCATGCCCAGCAGAAAGGCCTCTGGTTTCTTAGTAAATGTGTTTTTCAACACTTTTTAAAGTTCGTATTTTCATTTTTTGTATTTTCGTTAAGAATAAGGTGATAGTTATAAGATGATAGATAAGGATTAAGATTAGTTGTAAAAGTAGAGTTAAAGTAGTTATAAAGTTACTACAGTATATCTGAAATGAACGCAGAAGAGAGGACGTGAGGCAGTCCCCCCAAGTAAGATTATTAATAAGATTAAGATATTTAAATAGGTGTTTTGTTGTTTTAGGTGTGTTTTATGTATGGTATAAGTTTTTCCCCCGTTTTGTATTTTGTAGTCTGTATTGTTTATGTAGTTTTTTTTTTCTTTTTCTGTATTTTCTTTAAATACCAATAAATTTCTTATTAAAAAAAAGAGAGAGAGAGAGTACCTGGCTTCCTCTGAGAAGCCCACCACCCTTGCTGTGAGTTCCTGGCTCAAATCCTGCCTCCGCAGGCCGGCTGCCATCGCCCTTAGGACGCTTGCTGGGGATAATAACAATAACAATAACACATAATTTATTATTTATACCCTGCCCATCTGGCTGGGCTTCCCCAGCCACTTTGGGCGGTTTCCAACAAAATATTAAAATACAATAATCCATCAAACATTAAAGGGCTGCGTTCAGATGTCTTCTAAAAGTCCGGTAGTTGTCGTTCTCGTTGACATCTGACGGGAGGGCGTTCCACAGGGCGGGTGCCACTACCGAGAAGGCCCTCTGCCTGGTTCCCTGTAACCTCACTTCTCGCAGGGAGGGAACCGCCAGAAGGCCCTCAGTGCTGGACCTCAGTGTCCGGGTAGATCGATGGGGTGGAGACGCCCCTTCAGGTATACTGGGTCGAGGCCGTTGAGGGCTTTAAAGGTCAGCACCAACACTTTGAATTGTGCTCGGAAACGTACTGGGAGCCAATGTAGGTCTTTCAACGTACTGCTCTTGGCGGTATGTACTTACATATCATTGAAGAGGCTGTATTGCTTAGCAAAGTTACCCTGTTTGGTTACGGATTTAAATACACTCTCTCATTATAGGTTTCTCAACAGGTGTTTAACATTAGTTAAGAGGTGAGGAGGTATTATTATTAATGCGTTCCAGATGGAGCCGATAAACAGCTGCCCTGGACACAGAATTAACCTGCACCTCCATGGACAGCTGCGAGTCCAAAATGACTCCCAGGCTGCGCACCTGGTCCTTCAGGGGCACAGTTACCCCATTCAGGACCAGGGGGTCCCCCACACATGCCGCCTCCTGTCCCCCCAAAACAGTACTCTGTCTTGTCAGGATTCAGCCTCAATCTGTTAGCCGCCATCCATCCTCCAACCGCCTCCAGGATCATTCACAAGCGACCTCTCTGCCACGGCCCCCTCTTGCTCCTCTGGGGTCTCTTTTGGTGAGGGCGCAGCATTTGGGGGCTCGCCTGCCAGGCTGCCTTCTCTGCAAAGTGAACGCTGCTGCCCCGTACGCTTCAAGGCGCAGAAGTTGCCCTTTTGCATCTAGCTTGTTTGCATTGGGGCGGGCAGGCCAGATCCTGATGCAGTGTGCAAGAGGAGTTGGTCCAAAGTCCCCTAGGCTCTGAACGTCTGGTTCCTTTAGAGCAACTGCCAGATTGCCCCATCAGGAGGGAGAGCGTTCTTGGCACTCTGGTTCGTTTGCAGGTTTCCCACGGGCATCTGTGAAAACGGCCCTCGGCTTTAGTTGTGATTCCTGGATTGCAAGGGGTTGGGCTAGAAGACCCTTGGGGGTCCCTTCCAGTTCTATGTTTCTATCTGGTTGGCCACTGCGATAACAGGATGCTGGACTAGGTGGGCCACTGGCCTGATCCAGCAGGCTTCATAGAATCCTAGAGTTGAAGAGACCCCAAGGGCCATCCAGTCCAACCCCCTGCCAAGCAGGAAACACCATCAAAGCATTCCTGACAGATGGCTGTCAAGCCTCTGCTTAAAGACCTCCAAAGAAGGAGACTCCACCACACTCCTTGGCAGCAAATTCCACTGTCGAACAGCTCTCACTGTCAGGAAGTTCTTCCTAATGTTTCGGTGGAATCTTCTTTCTTGTAGTTTGAATCCATTGCCCCGTGTCCGCTTCTCTGGAGCAGCAGAAACAACCTTTCCCTCCTCTATATGACATCCTTTTATATATTTGAACATGGCTATCATATCCCTTAACATGGCTATCATATCACCCCTCTTAGTTCCTTCTGGTTCCCCTGCACATCAGTGGTTCTGCGTCCTTCCAGAGTCAGAGCAGCGATTTCTTTTTAGTTTTCCTTTTTTTGTAATTGCTTTTATTTGCTTTTCTAGCAACAAGCAATAACAGCAGCAATAAGAGAAGAAAGGAAACTGAGGAAGGCTACGAGAGAGGAGAAACTGGTAGCATTGCAAAAACAGCCCCTAGTTCCAGACAGGTGTCCTTCCTAAGTACGTTACCCAAGAATGTTTCTCCCTGGGAGTTCCTTCGCTTCCGTGTTCAATAAATGGGTGCCAAACAGGGTGGATAAAAATCAATGATTTTAAAAAAAAAAAAAAATCGGATTTTTTTTTTTAAATCAGATTTTTAAAATAAAATGCTTTTTGGGGAAAATATATTACCATCCAAAGTTATTCAATCATGAAATAAAGATTAGTTTTTTAATTATGTAGAATAAGGCTGTATATGTTAATTTTTTGGTAAATAAATTCCATTAATCCATTCACAATGTCATTTATGCTCTTCCAGAGGTTTTTGTAAGATTATTGGGCAGTTTCTCTGCCTACAAGATATTATCACAGATGCTTGGTTTACTTTTGCAGTTCTCAAAACTGAATTTGACTCAGCAGAGATCACTTGCCTCTTCTTCACAGCAAAAATGTTATAACATGAACAGAGTTGAGAAAAAGACCGTAATCCTATTGTTATGCAAACCTATGAATACAGAACCAACCCCTTCAGTGTTAAGTTTCAAGAAGTTCAGTGAACAGAATAGAAGCAATATTTTTCTGATTGTTTGGAGTGGAATGGATCTAACAAATCTATTTAAATTGTTATTATTAAGGTAATGATTATTTTTCTCCTTCCTAAGTACAACAGAAAAGTTGTCCAAATATGAATGATTAACCTATTGAACTGGGGATAAAAAAAATAATATGAAAAGTTGTTATTCTAAAAAATCTTCATCTGTTGTTGTTGTTCAGTCGTTCAGTCGTGTCCCGACTCTTCGTGACCCCATGGACCAGAGCACGCCAGGCACGCCTATCCTCCACTGCCTCCCGCAGTTTGGCCAAACTCATGCCAGTCACTTCGAGAACACTGTCCAACCATCTCATCCTCTGTCGTCCCCTTCTCCTTGTGCCCTCCATCTTCCCAACATCGGGTCTTTTCTAGGGAGTCTTCTCTTCTCATGAGGTGGCCAAAGTACTGGAGCCTCAACTTCAGGATCTGTCCTTCTAGTGAGCACTCAGGGCTGATTTCTTTGAGAATGGATAGGTTTGATCTTCTTGCAGTCCATGGGACTCTCAAGAGTCTCCTCCAGCACTATAATTCAAAAGCACAATTGCATACTAAAGTTTTACCAGCAAGAATTAGTCTTTATGTGGAAAACTGTGATTTAAATCAAGCCTTACTGACTGGTGATTTAAATCATGATTTAAATCAAATCCACCCTGGTGCCAAACTTTAGAAAATGTCTACTTCCTGTTCCGATTTAAAGGAGTGTTGTTGCTGGTTGGTGGTGGTGTGAAGATCTTGCTGGTTTCCCCCCCCCCCCAAAATACGTCCGGTATCAGCAGAAGCTCAAGTCGCCCTGTGCAACCTTTGGCAGCAGACCAAGCGGCTGCATGAAGGAGCAGCAACTTGCTGCTGCGTCTCAGCACCTTGGGACTTCCTTGTTGGCTGAGATAATGAAGGTCTTCGATATGCGTCCCCCCCCCTTCCAGCTGCCTCTGCATTCAGAAAACCAAAACAGTGATTGAGCGGAAGCAAGCTTGCCAGCTTGTGAAGGTGTCTTCCAGGCTGGAAGGCAGGAAAGTTGTTTAGTAGATGACAACCAATTTTGTGGGGTAACTAACGCCTTTGCCATGATATCAGCTGTCGGATGTCCCACTTTGTCAGGTGGCCAGCTGCAAAGGGGTCTTATCTTATCCTGAATTTTTATAGCTGTGAGTGTTTGGAGAGGCAAGCGGAAGGAGGGGCTGAAAGGCAGACAGCACAGGCTGCGATAGAATTAAGTTGTTGGTTGTTAGGCCATTCATAAAGCTCTTATTGGGGAATCACCCAGACACCTTGGCATTTAGCCAGCTGCGAGAGACTTGCTTGCTGTTTTCCTGCGACCCACTTGCAGGGGCGGATCCCTTGCTGCCGGGGCCAAAACCCGGCCGGCTCGTTTCCGTGATGCAGCGATATAGTTGCCGACCTTTGCGCTCGAGAGGTCTAGGCTTGGCCTCGCTATCTCTTGCCTTCTTTCCCCCGCGGGGGCAAGAGGCATCGTTTGCAAGGAAGTCCTCCTCCTTCAGGGAGGTGAGTCAGGATCTGTGCTTTCCTTGGGAGCTGCTGCTTCAGCCAAAGTCCGCCCCAGCTCTCGGCTTCTGGAAGGAGAAAGGCAGTGAGACAAATGGGGCGGGGGGGGGGAAGAGAAGGTGGTGCCCGTAAACATAGGAATGCCCTGGCCCTGATCCTGGCCTTGGCAGGTGGCCCATGGTTTTTGCCAGGGGAAAGGATTGTGGCTGGGATCAATCACCCTCTTCCTATCGGGCCAAAACACCTGGCTTATAGCAACCTGAGGACTCCACTTCATCGGAGACCCGCACGGTGCTGTGATTAATTGTGCTGTTATTTATCCAAGCTATTTTCGTCTACTGCTTTTCTACCTTGCTGAGCAGGTTTGTTAAAATAAGCATGAAACCGTGTAACGCAACAAAGGAAAGCTGCAAGGATTTTTCCCTTTGGAAGGCCCAGTCTGTCCTTCCTGCAGGTTGCTCCTGAGTAGCCCTGCTGTGGGGTGGCGGGGACGGGCATGGGGGATCCAGGGGTTTGGCTCAGATTTTGCGGCAGCTTCTCAGAGCAGGCCGCAAGGCCCCCCGCTGCAGTTGCTGCTACCTCGCAGTTTTATCCGATGCTGCTTGCTCTCCTGTAGCTCATCAGCGCAGATGTGGCTCTTCCAGGGATTTCCAGGCCAGCTGACTTACCGTGACTGGTGGGGTTCGTGTGCTGTGCATTGCAGGGGAGGGGCAGATGGGACGTGGACAGCAGCCTGGCAATAGGGCGGCCAGCACCGTTCCTTTGGGGTTGCTTGGATCCCATAGGACTCTGTCTCTTTCTCTTTCTCTCTTTTATTCTTCCTTTGTAGCCTTAACAGCAACAAACGGTGACCTCATGAGGCTTTGGCGTAGTGCCTAAGCGTGAAAGACTTGATGAGTGACAATGACACACAGCTGCGATTCCTGCCTTTCTGGGGTTGGACTAGATGACCCGTGGGACCCCTTCCAACCCTACACATGTCTCTCTCCTTTGTCATACCCTTTCTGCACCAATCGGGGCCCCCACCAAGGACACACTGCAGTAATCTGGCCGGGAGGTTACCAGAGCATGGGGTGCCGACTTGAATAAATTTTGGGGGTGCGCTCAGGTGAGCCCTGCCCCACATAATTGGTCACATGATGCGGTGCATGCGCACCATTGAATGGCAATGCCCATCAACTGGGGGGGGGCAGCCCCCTCAAATCTTTTATTGGAGGAGGGAAGCCCCCTCTGTCCCTAGGAGTTAGCTCCTATGACTACCGTGGCCAGGCTATCTCTGCCCAGGAGTGGCCATAGCTGGCCAGAAGCTCTTGAGCTGTGGAGCTCTCCCAGGCGATGTTTGTGCTCCTTGAGGAGGGGGCAGCAGCGCAGTCCCACCTAGAGGAAGTTGATTGCTGAATTCCTGAACTGGAGCCCTGCCTGCCTGCCTGCCTTTAAGACCACCACTTGGTTGGAGATCAGTTTCGGTGCCTTGGCCCTCATCCAGCTCTTTGCAGCAGCCAGGAAGAGGCCCGGCACCTGCCCAGCCTCACCTGCCTCAGGTATCACAGGGAAATGGCGCCAGGTGACAGTTGCCTGCGGCTTTGCTCCTGCAGTGGGCGACCCCCCCCCCCCGAGCAGCAGATAGGAGCCCCTCCAGCCTTAGGCTCCTGCCTTTTCGGGGCTGTGTCTGAATAGCCAGTTTGGTGGTTGTGGTGGGGGAACTAGTGGGTCTTCCCGAGGATCTGGCTCTTTGCTTGTGATCTGAAGGTGTCCTTAGCTGAGAGGGCAGAAGGTGTGTGGGTTGTGCTTTGTAGCTTGTCGTTGTGTGACTGTTTGTTTTGCAGAGACTTTGGACTCCTGCAGCAGGAGGAGAGGGCCTGTGTGCGCCTTGCTCATTCTCTCGCCCGGCCCAGCCAGCCGTGCGCTCTTTAGATTGGGTGTGTGTGTGTGTGTGTGCACTTTCAGAGGCCCCCCTCAAGCTCTAACTTGGCATGTGGATCTGCTGCTGGGTTGCCAGGATACTTTCTGGGCTCAGTCCAGCCGCTCTGGGCCTTTGCGTCGGGACAAAAGATGGTTCAAAAAGTCTGAGTGATCTGTGCAGGTTGTCCTGCGTTGGGTCGCCCCCCCCCCCCATGAAGCAGAATCGGGTCCCTTCAGCCTCCACGCGGCTTGCCACTGGATCCCTGCTGCTCACCATCCCCGTAGCGCTCTTCTTTGCAGAAAATTCACGTTTAACTTGTCAAATATTTAAACTCGCATATTTTTGAACTCTGTTCCACGAGAGAGGTTGTTGGGTTGTACTTCCGGTGTGTGAAACCACTCTTTTTTGAGGATCTTTCCTAGAATTGTGGAGTTGGAAGGGACCCCAGAGGGTCATCTAGCCCAACCCCCTGCTGTACAGGAATCGCAGCTGAAGCATCCCTGACAAGTGGACACCCCTTTTTTGCCATCTCACTGTGTGCCCTTTTTGTGTCGCTTCGAATCTGTGCGCCTGGAATCTGCAGGAGCTCCAGAGGCCTAGTTTGGTTCTGCACATTTGTGCCAATAATAATAATAATAATAATAATAATAATAATAAATATCCTGCCCATCTGACTGGTTTGCCCCAGCCACTCTAGGTGGTCTAGATGACTGAGGTTGCAGCTGCCAGCCTCTCTTGAGATGGTGACAGTGGCAGTGCTTCCACCGTGCCACAGACCCAGCATCCTGCAACGGTGATTCAGTGGCCGGCAAGCTGCTCTCCGTGGAACTGGAAGCGCACGACGCAGTGTCCAAGGTTACTGGGGGTCTAATTTTAAACTTCTTGGCCTGGAAGCTCTCCCTTTAAATGTTTCATGGCACTCTCCTGAAATATTTTAATAGGAAACTTTTCTGTTTCTCGAAGAAGCGCAGTTTATTTTCTTGCCGGATATGAAAGTAAGCCTGCAGGAAGCCTTTACCCAGGGATGCCAGGGTGGGCACAATGGGCCCTTATCTTCATACAATGCCTGCCTTGTCGGAAGGCACCCCCTGAGGGTTGTGACAGTTGGAGGAATCTGCCCCCATGGGCCGGTTCTGCTTCTCAATGGCTCCCCTGTCTGTCTGGAAGAAGGGTCTGAGCTTACTATGGGGCAGGGGCTGGCCTGTTGTGGCAAGAGGAAGTTTTCTGCAGGACTGAGGCTTTGTGGGGGACCCCACTGCCTCTCCCCCCCCACCGAGTGCACATTTGCTGAAAGCTTTTCTTTGGCATCCTGGCTCCCTTTGATCCATGGGTTTCTGGGTTCTCTCTTTTTCTTATGGCTTGAAATCACTGCAACCTCAAGTAAACAAGCAGATAATTATCTTCTTTTTCTCTTTCCATTTTCTCAAACTTCCATGTTCTTGTCATGTCCCTTTTCTTCACCTTTTTTTTCTCAACAAGAAAGCTCCAAAAATCATGCCCCCTTCTCATAGCGAAGTTGCTCCGGTTGCTTGGTCATTCTGGCAGCCTCTTTTCTGAGCTTCTTCCAAGCTCTGCATGCCCTTTTTGAGATGAGGCAGCCAGAACTCTATCCAGTGGTTTTGTGCCATTTGTTGTTGTTCAGTTGTTCAGTCGTGTCCGACTCTTCGTGACCCCATGGACCAGAGCACGCCAGGCACGCCTATCCTCCACTGCCTCCCGCAGTTTGGCCAAACTCATGTTAGTCCTTCGAGAACACTGTCCAACCATTTCATCCTCTGTCGTCCCCTTCTCCTTGTGCCCTCCATTTTCCCCAACATCAGGGTCTTTTCCAGGGAGTCTCTCTTCTCATGAGGTGGCCAAAGTACTGGAGCCTCAGCTTCAGGATCTGTCCTTCCAGTGAGCACTCAGTGCTGATTTCTTTAAGGATGGATAAGTTTGATCTTCTTGCAGTCCATGGGACTCTCAAGAGTCTTCTCCAGCACCAGAATTCAAAAGCATCCATTCTTTGGCGATCAGTCTTCTTTATGGTCCAGCTCTCACTTCCAATACATCACTACTGGGAAAACCGTAGCTTTAACTATACGGAGCTTTGTTGGCAAGGTAATGTCTCTGCTTTTTAAGATGCTGTCTAGGTTTGTCATTGCTTTCCTCCCAAGAAGCAGGCGTCTTTTAATTTCCTGACTGCTGTCACCATCTGCAGTGATCATGGAGCCCAAGAAAGTGAAATCTCTCACTGCCTCCATTTCTTCCCCTTCTATTTGCCAGGAGGTGATGGGACCAGTGGCCATGATCTTAGTTTTTTTGATGTTGAGCTTCAGACCATATTTTGCGCTCTCCTCTTTCACCCTCATTAAAAGGTTCTTTAATTCCTCCTCACTTTCTGCCATCAAGGTTGTGTCATCAGCATATCTGAGGTTGTTGATATTTCTTCCGGCTATCTTAATTCCGGCTTGGGATTCATCCATTCCAGTTTGTGCCATAGCTATGTATAATTGACAGCTTCACCTTCGTTCCGTTTCCTAATGATCCCGGATCGTGGAATTAGCCTTTTTCGGTTGACGTCTTCCTCAAGCCCTCCACTCCCACCTCAAGGCCTCATTCCTTGTCAGTCACAGCCGGATAAGATAAGATTTCTTTATTGTCATTGTACAAGTGCAACATTGTACAAGTGCAACGGAATTGGATGCCATCCCATAAAAACAAACAAAAAAAGCACAAAAAACACATTGTCAGCCACACATGCACATACGTACACACCCATCACAACTCTACAAGGTCATATTATCTGGTTACAGCATTTAAGATGGTTATAGCCAGCTCAGATCCCGTGAGCGTATATGTGAAATTCAGATCTTTTCGCCCTTGTTTACATTGAATCGCATTTGCCTTTTTTCTGCTTGCTCTCCCAATTTGGAGAGGCCCTTCTGGAGCTCTCCGCAATCCTTCCCCCCCCCCGCCCTCTAATCCCCCTGAATCAGAGCCAGACTTGATTCTCTGTGGTGCCTGCTCAAGGGAGGGAATAACTCGACTGATAATTCCTTGAGTGAGTGAGCAATTGGATAAAGAACTCGGGTTTAATAAATAGCCTTCTTTGCAAAGGACGTTTGTGTGGATTGCCCACAAGAGCTGCTTCTGAGGTTGGAATTCCTTTGTCTTTGGCAGTGTCTCAGAGCAGGGCAGCGGGAACGGAACAGATCCTTGCGTTGGTTTGGGCTGATTGCCACCTCGCTTTAAAGTTTATCGTTTACTTGGGGCTTAGTAGGCATCTGTGAGATGGAGTCTTCAAGGCCCGCTTTTCAGGGCAGAGAAGCTCCACTTCTCCTCTCCATCCGCTGTATCACTTGTCTGCCCAACCACTTGCTTGTTTGGCCATTATTGAAGATTTGCCGGGGGGGGGGCGGTCAGTGTTAGAAACTCAGATATATAAGCTAGGTGCCAAACGGCTCCTTAAACCAAGTTTGCAGTTGCCAAAACGAAATGTCTAGTTGCCTGATGGGCTGGCTGTGATTGATTCTCATTAAACATCTGGCTAGTTCAGATTATAACCCTGGCCCCATGCTGACTGCAACTGATGGGAGTTGTAGCCCAACAACAGCTGGAGGACACTCGTTGGTTTAAGTGCCTGTTGTGGTCTGTTCCTTGGTATCCTCAAACTGCCATGCCAGGACGGCCTGGGGCTGCCAGGAGGTTCTCAACCCACAGTGGCCGCTCTGCGCTTGAAAACCCCACCTGGGACTCAGAGGTGGAGATGGGCTGAGAGGCCTGCAAGGTTGTCCATAGATGGCAAGACTCCCCAGCGCTGGAAAATTCAGCCATGCCCTGTAGGGAGGGAGTTTGACTTCACAAGTTGTCTTTGGGAACCTGGCCCTCCTCCTCCTCCTCCTCCTCCTCCTCCTCCTCCTCCACTTCTTCTTCTTCTTCTTCTTCTTTCTTCTTCTTCTTCTTCTTCTTCCCCTCTCCTCCTCCCCTCCTCCTCTTCACCTCCTCCTCCTCCTCTTCACCTCCTCCTCCTCTTCTCCTCCTACTCCTCCTCTTCTTCATCTCCTCCTCCTCTCTTCCTTCTTTTCCCTTCCTCCTCCCCCTCCTTCCTCCTCCTCCTCCCCTCTTCTCCTTCCTCTTCTTCTTCTTTTCTCTTTCTTTCCTCTTCTTCCTCTTCTTCCTTCTTCCTCCTTTTCTCCTTCTTCTTCTCCTTTTCTTCTGTTCCTTTCCTCCTTCTCTTCTCTTCCCTCCTTCTTTCTTCTTTCTTCTTCTCTTCTTCTTTCTTCTTCTTCTTCTTCTCTCCCCTTCCCCCCTCCTTCTCCCCCTCCTTCTCTTCTCTTCTCCCCCTTCTCCTCCCCCCCCCTCCTCCTTCTCCTTCTCCTCTCCCTTCTCCCTCCTCCTTCTCCTCTCCTCCCCCTCCTCCTCCGTCTTCCCCTCCTCCTCCTTCCTTTCCTTCCTTCCTTCCTTCCTTCCTTCCTTCCTTCCTTCCTTCCTCCGGCCTCCTCCTCCTCCTCCTTCCCTCCTCCTTCCTCCTTTCTCTTCCTCTTTCCCTTTTCCTTCCTTCCTTCTCCTTCCTTCCTTCCTTCCTTCCTCCTCCTCCTCCTTCCTTCCTCCTTCCTCCTTCTCTTCCTCCTTCCTTCCTTCCTTCCTTCCTTCCCCTTCCTCCTTCCTCCCTCTCCCCCCTTGCTGCCTTTTGCAGACATTAACTTGCCTGTGAGGTGGCTGTGGGATTTTCTATCTCCGCAAATCTCTCCCCCCCCCCTTTGATGCAGCGACGTAACTCTTTGCCTTTTCAAATCTGGAATCACCCCCCCCCCCCTTTTGTTGTGTGCCGCATGTACACGAAGAGCCGCTCGTTCCTGGTAATAAAAAATTAATGCCCCAAAATCTTTGATGCCTGCTCCAGTTTGCGTTGGCCGCCCTGCTGCATTGTTCCCACCGCTCTTCATTAACTGCTCCCCCCCCCCCCCGCCGCCGCCCGCCTCTTCCCCTCCAGTCATAGATTTGTTTAAATTGCCTCCCATTGCTGCAGCTTCCACTGACAGCCAGCTACTGGTAGGAGGTGGTCTTGGAACAGAGGAAGGCAATCTCCGAGAGCTGGGGACGCAAGGAGGGCGAAAGTCCGGCATGGGGCTAAGCCTTTGAATGCAGACAATCTCAGACAAGACAAGTCTCAGACAAGGTTTTGGGTGCTATTTAGCTCATAGCTTTCATATCTTCTGTTTCTAACACTGGAAGGAGGTGCCATCCTGCATGGCTCCCAGTTCTCCCTAATGTTGAGTCGGAATCTCCCTTTCTTGCCACGTGAATCCCTTGGTCGGGTCCTCCCCCTTTGGAGCAGCAGAAAACCAGCTTTTCTCCATCTTCCCGGTATCTGAAGAAGTGTGCATGCACACGAAGCTCATACAAGAACAAACTCAGTTGGTCTCTAAGGTGCTACTGAAAGAATTTTCTATTTTTGTTTCCAGGGGACAGCAACTTGAGATCTTGAAGATGGCCATCGTGTTCATCTCTCCTGCTCCTCATCGGCTTTCCAGTCCTCCGTCATCCTGGCCGCCCCCTCTGCCCACCTTCCAGCCTGTCAATACCCGTTTGAATGAGTCATTTTGCCTCGGAACAGAAACGGAAGCAAAGAAACCAAACAAGTATAAACACTATTGGACCTAAAAAGTCGGCATGCAACAACGCTGGCGTTGGCAGGGAATGCTTGCCCCTTTGTGGCAGGAAGGGTCTGAGCCCAGGGACTTCAAGGGCAAAGTGGCACCTGAGTCACCGAGGGTGCGGGGACTTGTCTTGGCCAAAGGTGGAATGTGCTGAGGCAGACACAGTCAAGGGAACAGCTGCCTCCTCAGGATCTCAATTATTTTCCATCATCCATTTCTATGGCCACTTTTGAGGGTCCGAGTGTCTCCCTTGGTGTGATTCCTCACCCTGTTTAGGGAAGCTTTCAATGTTTAATAGATTATTGTATTTTAATATTCTGTTGGAAGCCCCCAGAGTGGCTGGGGAGATGGGCGGGTAATTATTATTATTATTATTATTATTATTACCCTGCAAGGCACGTTTCTGTGTGCTGCTGCAAACCCACCTTTCGTGGGTCTGCTGTAGGCCAGGACGTGAGTTGTGGGTTGGATCTTGGCCCCCCAGTAGTGAAGAGGGGGAGGCTGGGAAGGGGCTGGTGGTGTAGGGCAGGGGTCAGCAACCTTTTTCAGCAGGGGGCCGGTCCACCGTCCCTCAGACCGTGTGGTTGGCCGGAGTATATATTTTTGGGGGGGGGAATGAAAGAAATTCCTATGCCCCACAAATAACCCAGAGGTGCATCTTAAAATAAAAGCACACATTCTACTCCATGTCAAAACACCAGGCAGGCCCCACAAATAACCCAGAGATGCCTTTTTAAATAAAAGGACACATTCTACTCTTGTAAAAACATGCTGATTCTCGGACCATCCGTGGGCCGGATGAGAAGGCCTTATGTGCCTACCCTGGTGTTGGGGGAAGGAAGCCTGCAGGATCCCACGCAGGCAGATGTCAGAGGGTGAAGTGGAGGTGCGAGCTCTGTTGCTTTTGCAAGACCTTGGGCCTTGCTGTGGGTTCCTGCGCTGCTTCCTCCCAGCGGGCTGCTCCTTCTGGCGCTGCTTCAGCCGCCTTCTGGGCTTGACCAGCTTCCCACTTGGGAGCGCTCCGAGGCCTGGCAACAGCCGTCACTGGTCAGCAGCAGCCAGCCGGCGCTGGCCTTTTGTCCGCCTCTCCCCAACCGCAGCCCAGCTCTTGGCTGGCAGCGTGGGAATCGCAGAGCCGAGCCTTTCCTGGCCATTGGGACTGCCTCTCGCTAGAGGGGGCCGCCAGGAGGCAGCGGCAGCAGCAGCAGGACAAAGCTCCTTCCTGGGCACCTGGCAAGGCCGTCGGCAAGACCTCTGCGGGCCCTGCAACAACCCTCTCTCTTCCACCTCCTGCCAGGGAGAAGAAGCCTCGCAGTGCTGAATCAGAAAGGCCGATCTTTCCGCATCGCAGGTGCAAATTCCTGGCCGCTTAGAAGGGAGGCAGCAGCGGGTCCTTGAAGGGGGCTGCCGGCCTGGTGCCCTGTCTGCGGGTGGTTACTATTGATATACAGCGGTACCCCGGGTTACACACCAATCCATTCCGGATCGTGGTACGTAACGTGGGCGTGCGTATCATGAATGCACAAAAACGAACAAATCACGATTTGAGCGCGCTCCGGAAACAACTTCCGGGTTGCAGGCGTTCGCAACTCGACGTCCGCAGCACGGGGTGTGCGTAACCCGGGGTACCACTGTGTCCTTATATTCATATCTACCCGCCAAGGCAGCCTTGTTCCCCTTCTGCAGCCTGCACAGGCTGCGGGGCCAGTTTTGCATGCCTTCTGGTTTGCGTCTGTTGAGCCTTTCCTCCTGAGCTGTCTCTGGCCCCTTTGCGCTGCCTCTCCTCCTCCTCTCCTTTCCTTTCCTTTAATCCTTCACTTATTGCAATCCACTCCTTGGCCAGGGAAGTTAATCTGCTACCTTCCAACAGCTGCCTCAAAAGCCAGCTGTGTCTTCTCTCCCCTCCTCCGAAGAAGCAGAGGGCTGCTTTTGCTCCTTCCTTGTGCTGCTGCCCTTCCCCTCCCTCCCTCCCTCCCTCCTCGCTCTCTCTCCTCCCATAGCTGCCCAGCCCCAGAGTGTCATGTTCTGGCTCCTTGGAATTTCCTTTGGCTTCGAGTGGCTGCCAAGCCAAGGAGAAACCCCCCCCCAGCACCAGTTTCCATGAGCTCGGCTTGGAGTGGGGATTTGTGCTTCATGAGCATGGAGCCCAGTAGCGATGGATCGGTGGCCCCAGGAGTTAGCCTGTGGGAAGGAAGCCGCAGCGTGCAGACTGTGGGATCCCAGAGGGAATTTGTGGGGCCCCTTTGGAGGAGGCAGACGGAGAGGCTCAAGAACTAACACATGTTCCCTTCCTTTAGCCACTAGTTTCCTAATACTTATTATATCTGATATTTCAGCATCAGAAATGTGTGTGTGTGTGTGTGTGTGTAAAATTTCCTCCCCAAGCAATTCTTTTGGCACAGGAACCCCAGCTTTCCCAGGGTTCATGGAGCAGCTCTCCAGCATGGAGCCGACACAGCAGTGTGGTGTAGTGGCTAGAGCGTCGGAAATAGGGCCTGGGAGAGACTTGGGTTCAGGAGGAAGCCAGCCGCCTCCCCAACCAAGGGTGCTTTGTCCCCGGCGCAAACCGTGGCTCGACCACACCGGCCATCTGCCCCGTCTCCATGGTTTGCCTTCTCCCGCCTTCCAACCGTGTCTCATTTCCTGGAGGAAATGTCACAGCGGCAAGACATGAGTAATGGGGATGACATACCGTGAGTTTCCTTCTCCTTGCAAGAGACGTGCGGGGAAGACGTGATTTGGAAGGAGCCCAGAGGAGGATGAGAAGGAGGATGTCATTCACAAGGAAGGAACAGGGTCTCCAGATAAGCAGCTCGGCCCAGACTTTGGAGGCCAAGTGCGACCAGGACTGAAGGGGAAAGCCAGGAATTCGGGGGGGGGGCGGGGGCTTGTACAGTACTTTTGTCTCGCTTTGCATGTGCAAATACTTTCGACTTCTTGCTGACCTTCTTGATAGGAGAATGGTCCTTGCGTGCTTGGGAGCGATCACTTTGTGTAGGCTGAGGTTAGGCCACATGTTGGGTTTGGGTTTTTCTAAGGAGGCAAGGAGGTTTCCGTTCATCCTGGTGTCATAAGGGACCACAAGGGAGAGACAGGTTTGTGTCCAGGGTTATTTGCGGCTCTGTGTGCTGCTGACTCGGCCACTGTCCGTGCCCGACTTGGGCGTCCGTGTTCTTGAGTGGACTTTGGCTTGCAGAAGCTAGTTACCAATAGCTCTCACCTCCAGGGTTTGAAACTGCCCAGCGCCAGGCACATTTCGCTATGGGCACATGCCGAATTGCAGCTACCTGGAGGTTTCTGGGTGCCAGTTTAAAAAGCTCTGCCTTCGTCCATAGTTAATTCCACTTCCATTTCGGCTGTGTGTTTTCTCCTTCTGGGATAAGTGAATTGTTGTAAGAGCAAGCTAGAGTCAAGCAGCGTAGCTGAGACTGTAGAACCGTAGTGTTGGAAGGGACCCCCCAGGGTCATCCAGTCCAACCCCCTGGAATAGACGTTCTGTTGTGGTGACCACAACCAGGTTTAAGATGCCATTTGGCGCCTAGCTTCTATATCTTTGAGTTTCTAACTCTGCTTACTCACGGGATGGTGTGATTTCCTGTCCCCTGTGGAACCCATGCCTTGCCCCTCTTACCTTGTTTGAACCCAGTTTGACCCAGGTTTGTTTTATTTATTAAATTTATTAGATTCCTTCTCTCGCTGCAGGCAACTCCGTGCGTCTTTACAGAACCAAAGCAAAACAATAGCAACAAAACCCCCAAACCCATACATTCATTAAATGTTTTCTCTGGGGGGAAAAAAAAGAAGAAAAGAACCCCTGCTTTAAAAGGCCATATATTGATTAGAAGCCAAAATACCTAGTTGAAGAGGAATGTTTCTGCCTGGCACCTAAATATATGTAAGGAACTCTCATGGAGGGGGTACACAGAAAGGGTAATTGGTGCTAGTTTGCCTTCATAGAGACACACTATGCTGCCTGAGTTAGGAAGAGAGCAGAGGGAATTGTCGCAGATCCTTTGCATCCCGGTCATCATCTGTTTGATTTACTTCCATCTGGACGTCGCTACAGGGCTTTATATACAAAAACTAGGCACAGGAACAGTTTCTTCCCTTGCGCCATTAAATTGTTAAATTCGTAGTTAGGTAGCAAGGGGAGGCCAGTTATGGGTGGGGTTCCTTTGCTGTGTTAATTGTATTGTGAGTGGAATAGTGTTGTATAAAGTACGTTTACATTGCAATGTAGCCGAAGCAAAATTCCAAGTATGTTGTACTTGGCCAATAAAATTATTCCTACACAAACAAGGAGCTCAGTTGGTGATTGCAGGGTCTGTGTTTAGCATGGTTCCCTGAGCGGTCCCTCTGAAACCCCCTTTCCCACGTGTCATTTTGCTTGCATCAATTTCTGTGCGGTAGTTCAGCGCGAGAGGATTTTACGGGGGCGAGCGCTTTCCTCTGGGCTTGCCACTTCCCCCCCCCCCCCGACGAGTCTAGAAAAGCTGGTATTCTGATCATGTTGGAACATTTCGGATGCAGCGCTGCGCATCTAGGGGGAATGCATGGAATGGATTCACATGGATTTCTAAGATGTTTGTGAATGAATCAAGCGCCTGTTTCCTCCTACGAGCCCTGGGAAAGCAATTAGCCTCAGAGTTCGTTTTGCCAGGAGAACCCGTTGTTTGTGGAAAGCACCCTGGAACCGGGTGATTCGAACCCGGGTGCATCTGCCGTTCCAGTCTGGGCTCTGATGAAAACGAGGGTGCCTTTTCTCTGGCTTGCCTGCACCCGTGTGCATCGGAGGAGCTTCTGTTCATTTTGATTCGGCTTGCGCCGGAGCTGCTGATCTGAAGCAGCTTGCATCTTTCAGCCTGGGGCTGTTGTTCGTAGGCTGCGCCCCAGAGAGTCCCGCAGCCTAACCAGAAATGCATGCTCTGTTTGAAGGCAAACTCTCCTCTGGGGAAGAGAAAAAGAGAGCGAGAGGCAGTGTTAGAAACTCAGATATATCAGCTAACCATCAAATGGCACCTTAAACATAGGTTACGGTCGCCACAACAGAATGTCTAGGTGCCTTTTTTGCCATGAGATTGATTAGTACAAGTAGTAGTATTCTTTTCATTTCTGTGCCGCTTCATATTTTAAAGGGGAGGGGAACCTCAAAGCGGTTTACAATACATTAAAACATCGAATAAAACAATACAGAATAAAAAAAAAATGAAAGGCACAAATACAGGATGGGTGACACCTGGCTTGAGAGCAGTACATGTGAAAGGATCTAGGAGTCTTGGTAGACCACAAACTTGACATGAGTCAACAGTGTGATGCAGCAGCTAAAAAAGCCAATGCTGCTCCAGAGACGGACACGGAACAATGGGTTCAAACTACACAAAAGAAGATTCCACCTAAAAATTAGGAAGAACTTCCTGACAGTGAGAGCTGTTGGACAGTGGGATTTGCTGCCAAGGAGTGTGGTGGAGTCTCCTTCTTGGAGGTCTTTAAGCGGAGGCTTGACAGCCATCTGTCAGGAATGCTTTGATGGTGTTTCCTGCTTGGCAGGGGGTTGGACTGGATGGCCCTTGTGGTCTCTTCCAACTCTAGGATTCTATGATTCTAAATTCAAGCTTCAAAGGAAATATTTCAGATCCTTCTCTAAGTGACATTTGGCTTTCTCCATATTTACTCACCTACTTAATTTCTAGAGCTGCCCCATAGCAGAAGTGCCTTAGGAAGCCATTGTGGTGTAGCGGTTTGAGTGTCGGACCTGGGAGATCAGGATTCGAATCCCCACTCTGTCACAAAGCTCACTGGGTGAGCTTGGAGTCAGCCGCAGCCAGTGTGGTGTAGTGGTTAAGAGCGGTAGACTCGTAATCTGGTGAACCGGGTTCGCGTCTCCTCTCCTCCACATGCAGCTGCTGGGTGACCTTGGGCTAGTCACACTTCTCTGAAGTCCCTCAGCCCCACTCACATCACAGTGTGTTTGTTGTGGGGGAGGAAGGGAAAGGAGAATGTGAGCTGCTTTGAGACTCCTTCGGGTGATAAAGCAGGATATCAAATCCAAACTCCTCCTCCTCCTCTTCCTCCTCCTTCTTCACCTCCCTCGCAGGGTCGTTGTAGGGATTAACTGGGGGGTGTGTGAACCGTGTGCCAACCTGGCATCCAGAGATCTCCATGGGGTTGCAATTGGACCCAGGGCAGTTGCAAAATGCGCCTGGCGCCTGGGGAATTTCAAAACACTGTCGAGAGGATGCCCAGAGCTGGCTATCTGGCTGTTCTTTCATTATCGGTTTGCTGAGGGAGGCAGAGAATTGACCATTAGCTGCCACTGCCATTCTGGGCCCATTTATGGGGACTGCCGTCCTCTTCAACCCACACAAAGGCTCTCATCTAGGTTCGTACGGTACCTAATTCATGCTACGACTCGGCCTGGCCATCTGTCGCCCTTTTTGATTGACTGGTTCAATGGGATCTACGCAGTGTGATTATCTGGTGTAAACATCTTTTCTGCCCAGCGTCGGGGGTCAGATGCCTCCGAGACTTTGCTTTGCAGAGCTGGCTCATTGTTGGGCTCCCTCCGCTTTGCAACCCCAGGGCTCCAGGAGGCGGCTTTGGTCTGTGTCCGACTCGCACTTGTGCAAATGGAAGCTGCTTTCTTGGCATTTGCCGGACTCGCCCTGGTCTTTTGTCTCCTCCCGATTTCCACACCCAGGGCTTTGGCCTCCCTTCGGACCCCCCCCTTGTGGATGTCTGCTTGTAGCCAAACTCCTTCAGAGGAAAGGTGTCGGCAAACTGCACAAAGGTGGGAAGGGCTCCTTGTCTGAAACCACGGAGAGCTAGTGTGTGTCAGTGTAGACAAGGGATGGGAAAGCTGTTCCCTGCAGGCGTTGTTACTGATTTTCAAACAAACACTGAAGTGGTATGCAACAGGGTAAAAAGGGATGTGGGTGGAATCCAGTCCAGTTTACATTTTAATACAAGCCTAACTTAATTCACAGCGCAGTGTGCATGCTGAAATGTGTTTGACTTTGAAAAATTTGTCCTCTGTTGAATTCTCTGGTGTAGTTCTCCATCCTAAAAGCATGTATATAAATGGTTTGTTAGGGGGAAGGGTGCATAAAAGTGATTTATATGTGGTATCACTTGCAATTGTGTGTGAAAAGTTCAAATGGAGGCAGGACAAATTGTTGGTGCCATTTTAAGGGGTGCCTGGGTGGATTGTCACCCCTGTTGGACGCAGCAGGTATCCCAGGGGCCTGTTTCCCGGGGGGACGGGGACGTTTGTGGAGAGGATCCCAATGAAAGGGCGCCTTCTCCTTCTGCCCTCTGGGAGAGGAATGGCCTTTGTGAAGATTGCATTTTCTGGGGAACAGGCAGAGCAAGGGAGATAACAGCACAGAAAGGCTTTTTTTGGCTAAGTTCAAGGCGGGCAGAGCTCCTGGCCTTCTGTCACTGTGCCATTGAGAGCGTTCTCACTTATGGTTTATGTGTGTGTGGTACGGAAGCTGCACTTCTCGGGACAGGATTGTGTTGCGAAGAATGATCAAAACAGCAGAGAGTATTATTGGCTGTTCGCTCTCTACCCTGGAACGTATCTATACCATCAGGTGCCACAGAAAGGCATTAGACGTATCAAGAGACCCATCGCACCCAGGTCACCGGTTCTTTGAGCTTCTGCCATCGGGATGGAGATACAGAACAATGAAGGCGAGAACGAGCCGTCTCAAGAACAGTTTCTTTCCTTGGCCTTAAATGGAAACTCTGGACTCTGAAGTCATCTTTTATTTGTTGTATTGTCCTGTATTGTATTGTGTTTATCAGTATTTTTTAAAATTATGTGGAGTGCCTTATTTGAGTTGATATAGCAACTGAGGAATTTTGTTGTTTCCCGCAAGGGGACAATGACAATGAAGATCTGATCTATTCTATTCTATTCTATTCTATGTAGGTGGGCAACTGTGGCTTCGCAGCCTAGCAAGCGCACAGTGATGCTTTGGCACAGGGCTGTGCGCCTCCGCCCGCCTGCACTCCTCCCTTGCTCACTGAGTCACAAAGCAAACAAGCTGTTCTCTCTGCGGCAGCCAAGCTCCACAACCCGGGAACGGTTTCCTGGGGGACCACGGGGCTGCCCTTGTAGACTCAGCTGGAGCCAGAAACGCCAGCCACCTGGCCCCCGAGACCTTCCCCTTCCAAAGGCAAGAGGGCCCGCCACGTTCCCCATTCAGCTGCTGCTTTTTACAACAGATAAAATACAAAGCTGTGATATCTCTGGATAGAAATGTGTTAATTATAGAACTAAACTAACAATGTTGTTGTTCAGTCGTTCAGCTGTGTCCGACTCTTCGTGACCCCATGGACCAGAGCACGCCAGGCACGCCTATCCTTCACTGCCTCTCGCAGTTTGGCCAAACTCATGTTAGTAGCTTCGAGAACACTGTCCAACCATCTCATCCTCTGTCGTCCCCTTCTCCTTGTGCCCTCCATCTTTCCCAACATCAGGGTCTTTTCCAGGGAGTCTTCCCTTCTCCTGAGGTGGCCAAAGTACTGGAGCCTCAACTTCAGGATCTGTCCTTCCAGTGGCACTCAGTGCTGATTTCTTGAGAATGGATAGGTTTGATCTTTTTGCAGTCCATGGGACTCTCAAGAGTCTCCTCCAGCACCATAATTCAAAAGCATCAATTCTTCGGCAATCAGCCTTCTTTATGGTCCAGCTCTCACTTCCATACATCACTACTGGGGAAACCATAGCTTTAAATATACGGACCTTGTCAGCAAGGTGATGTCTTTGCTTTTTAAGATGCTGTCTAGGTTTGTCATTGCTTTTCTCCCGAGAAGCAGGCGTCTTCTAATTTCGTGACTGCTGTCACCATCTGCAGTGATCATGGAACCCAAGAAAGTGAAATCTCTCACTGCCTCCATTCTTCCCCTTCTTTGCCAGGAGGTGATGGGACCAGTGGCCATGATCTTAGTTTTTTTTGATGTTGAGCTTCAAACTAACAATATCGTCATACAAAAGTATACATAGATATTTCCTCAGAGGCAAAGCCTATATATGCTTTCAAACATCAAAGTGCTGATTCAAAGTGCAATATAATGTTAAAAGATGGTTATGCAAAAGTCTATAAGACGTATGGGTCTATCTTCCCAATGTTGGAGAAGGTTATACAAAGTCATTCAGACGTGTGGGTATGTCCTCCCAACGGGTGGCCAGCTTCAAATCTTCCTGTTTCACCAGCAGTTTCATCAAGGTCTGGACATCAGATCAGAACTAGGATATTAAACATAGCTAAGCTATTCAAAGTGACTCAGACTCCCATCATTCCAATATAGCCAATGCGGACTCCAAACTCTCTCCTGCTTTTTACCAGGCTCCCAAGCAATGTTTTCGCCAGCGATGCTGCTCCAAAGGGCTGGCGTCTTGCACACAATCATCTTGCAGTGTCAGGAGCACATTGGCCCTTGGGGAGAAACCCTGAGGACTACTGGGACTCAGTGCAAGCTTTCGGAAGGAAGGCTTGTAAGGTTACCAGCATTGGACCTGTGGGATCCGGAACCCAGCGGTGTTCGAAATTCCCCCGGCGCATTTTGGTCCAGCTGTGATTTCTGGGAGCCAGTTTGGCGACCACACTTTGAAAACCTCCGCCTTAGTCCAGAGTTAATTCCATTTCCAGGGTGTTTTTTTTTTTTACTTCTTGAACACTGGCACAAGGGAATTGCCGTAAGAGCAGGCTGCAGTCAAGCAATGTGGTTGACATCAGAGAATACAGGATGGGTGACACCTGGCTTGAGAGCAGTACATGTGAAAAGGGTCTAGGAGTCTTGGTAGACCATAAACTTGACATGAGTCAACAGTGTGATGCAGCAGCTAAAAAAGCCAATGCAATTCTGGGCTGCATCATAGGAGTATAGCATCGTGATCAAGGGAAGTAATAGTACCACTGTATTCCGCTCTGGTCAGACCTCACCTGGAATACTGTGTCCAGTTCTGGGCACCACAGTTCAAGAAGGATACTGACAAGTTGGAACGTGTCCAGAGGAGGGCAACCAAAATGGTCCAAGGCCTGGAAACGATGCCTTATGAGGAACGGCTTAGGGAGCTGGGTATGTTTAGCCTGGAGAAGGAAGGTAAGGGTGACATGTAGTCATGTTCAAATATTCAAAGGATGTCATATGGAGGACGGAGAAAGGTTGTCTTCTGCTGCTCCAGAGAAGCGGACACGGGACAATGGATTCAAACTACAAGAAAGAAGATTCCACCTAACATTAGGAAGAACTTCCTGACAGTAAGAGCTGTTGGACAGTGGAATTTGCTGCCAAGGAGTGTGGTGGAGTCTCCTTCTTTGGAGGTCTTTAAGCAGAGGCTTGACAGCCACTGTCAGGAATGCTTTGATGGTGTTCCTGCTTGGCAGGGGGTTGGACTGGATGGCACTTGTGGTCTCTTCCAACTCTATGATTCTATGAATTGTAACGCTGGAAGGGACCCCGAGGGTCATCCAGTCCAACCCCCGGCGAACAGGTGCCCCGTTGTGGCCACCGCAACCTAGATTGAAGGTGCCATTTGGCGACTGGCTTAAATATCTGTGTTTCTAACACTGGAGCCCAGTCCCGTGCCCCGAGACAGGCTAGTTCCCACCTGTTCCTTGAAAAACCTCAAGGAGTCATCCGTGGCTCAGACTGCTTCTTCCAAAGCTATAATAATAATAATAATAATAATAATAATAATAATAATAATAATATCAAGGTCCTCTTTACTGGGCCACCTCCACTGTGAGAGCAGGATGTTGGACTGAGTGGTCCATGGCAGATGTTCCTGGGCATGAGAATGACACCCACACCCCCGGCAGTCAACAGAGCCTGTTCAGCTTGTGTGCTTTGCAAAAAATGACTTTTTTTTTTCAAGGGGGGGGCTTCTGCTTGAGGAGTCTGGCTTGGGGATTGACTTGGAGGAAGAGGGGATTTGGGCTGTCTGCAGATGGATTTCTGTGTCTGCATTCCCCTAAGCTGCAGGGATGCAGCCTGCAAGGGAGGTTGGCTTGGCTGAGGGGGCTCAGCTGCTGCGGGGTGTGCGTGTGTGTGTGTGAATCCCACTGCTCTACCTGGCCTGCAAGGCTCTTGACCCCCTCCCTATGCCCCTCTGCCGGCACCGAGGAGCACCTGTGGACAGCCGTAGGGAGAGGAAAGGGCAGCTTCTTTCTCCTGGGCTCCATCTCGCTCTCCTTCCTCTGCAAAGAAGGTTTTTTGGGGTGCGGCAAAAAAGAGCCAAGACTTTGGGGGGTGGCCAGTCGGTTTGTTCTGCCCCCCCCCTCCCCCAAAAGGCATAGGGGCTGCTTCCTACCCAGAGTGTGATGCGGCAGTGAGGCCATTGGGAAACAAGAAGCCAGGCCAGGCGCCCGTCCGGCCCATTTTGCAACCAGGATAAGTTTTTCAGCAAACACACAGAAGCGAGCCAGTGGCAGCCCAGGTTCCTCCCAGCGGAGGCCTGGTCGGACCACCAGGGTCTTGGGTTGAAGCCTTCGGACCCCGGGAAGGGTCGCCGGCCCCCGTTTTTGCACCCAGGGCTGTGTTGGGTGGCCTCTTACCGTCCCTCGGCCCTCTATATCCCCCACTTGCAACAAGGCTCTTCTGGACTGGCCTACCTCGGTAGGGCGGCAGAGAGAACGCACGCAAAGTGCTTTTTGCAGCCTGGGGCCTTCAGTCGGTATGGTGAGCTGTGTGCTTCCTTGGCTCTGCATCAGCACAGGTTTTCATAGGATCATAGAGTTGGAAGGGACCCCCGAGGGTCATCTAGTCCAACCCCCTGCAATGCAGGCGTTTGATCTGATACCTGCATTTTCAACTTTTCCAGCAATGGCTGTTGAGCTCAAAGTGGCACACGATGGCATTGAGAAAGCAACAAGTGTTGCGGTCACCATGATATCACACTCGGGAACATAGAGGTAAAGCAAAACAACAGCTTTACAAATCCGTCCAAACAATAAATGCAACTCGGGGAAGTCGCAGCAATTTGAAATATCCAACCCAACCCAACCCAACCCCCAGCGACGCAGCTGGAGCCTCCGTTACAAATATGAGGGCCATCTTCCGATATCTGAAGGGCTGCTCTGTGGAAGACGAGAGCAAGCTGTTTTCTGCTGCTTTAGAAGGCAGGACCCGAACCCAAGGCTTTCATTGGCAAGGAAAGAGATTCCAGCTAAGCCTAAGGAAGAACTTCCTGGCGGCAAGAGCTGTTTGAGCGTGGGACAGACTCCCTGGAAGGTTGGACTACTGCCATGCGCTCTACGTGGGGCTACCTTTGAAGGTGACCCGGAAACTGCAATTAATCCAGAATGCGGCAGCTAGACTGGAGACTGGGAGTGCCGCCGGGACCACATAACACCGGTCCTGGGAGATCTACATTGGCTCCCAGTACGTTTCCGAGCACAATTCAAAGTGTTGGTGCCGACCTTTAAAGCCCTAAACGGCCTCGGTCCTGTATACCCGAAGGAGCGTCTCCCCCATCGTTCAGCCCGGACACTGAGATCCAGCGCCAAGGGCCTTCTGGCGGTTTCCCTGTGAGAAGTGAGGTTACAGGGAACCAGGCAGAGGGCCTTCTCGGTAGTGGCACCCGCCCTGTGGAACGCCCTCCCGTCAGATGTCAAGAAAAAAACAACTATCTGACTTTAGAAGACATCTGAAGGCAGCCCTATTTAGGGAAGGGAAGTTTTAATCTGTGACTTTGTATTTTAATATTTGTTGGAGGGCCACCCAGAGTGGCGGGGAGACCCAGCCAGATGGGCAGGGTATAAATAAATTATTATTATTATATATTATTATTATTATTATTATTGGCTCCCCTTCACGGGAGTCTTTTCAAGCAGAGGTTGGCTGGCCATCCGTCAGGGATGCTTTAGCAGAGATTCCTGCATTGCAGGGGAGTTGGACTAGATGGCCCCTGGGTGTCCCTTCCAGCCCTACAATTCTATGCTCCACCTACTGAGCAATTGGTTGCCTTTTTTGTCAGGAGTTACCAGGGTGCGTCATTTATAAAGCTGGCGATGGAAGTTAAGCAACCTGGAAGGGAGGTGGAAAAGAAGCCTCGGGGTGTGTTTGGCCACCGCAGGGGCGGCGTTCTCGTGGCACGGGCCACGGCTGAGCTCTGACCCGCACAGCCCTCCAGAGCCCGGCCATAAATCACCGCTCGGTTGCAAGAGGTATCGATCGGTCAGGAGGCCGGGACTTTGAACCGTCTGGCTGGCTGCTGCAGGTTTCTATGGTAACGGAGGACTTCTGCGGTTGCAGGCGGTGCATTAGTGGTTTGGCATTTCCCTTTTCCGTGGCTGAGGTCAGGACTGGCTCTGCTTGCAAGCCCTGGGTGCCGAGTCCTTTATGAAGCCCCTTTAGGGTTGGAGCCTTTGTCCAGTTCTGGGCACCACAGTTCAAGAAGGATACTGACAAGCTGGAACGTGTCCAGAGGAGGGCAACCAAAATGGTCCAAGGCCTGGAAACGATGCCTTACGAGGAACGGCTTAGGGAGCTGGTATGTTTAGCCTGGAGAAGAGAAGGTTAAGGGGGGATATGATAGCCATGTTCAAATATATAAAAGGATGTCATATAGAGGAGGGTGAAAGGTTGTTTTCTGCTGCTCCAGAGAAGCGGAGACGGGGCAATGGATTCAAACTACAAGAAAGAAGATTCCACCGAAACATTAGGAAGAACTTCCTGATAGTGAGAGCTGTTCTGTTTGACAGTGGAATTTGCTGCTAAGGAGTGTGGTGGAGTCTCCTTCTTTGGAGGTCTTTAAGCGGAGGCTTGACAGCCATCTGTCAGGAATGCTTTGATGGTGTTTCCTGCTTGGCAGGGGGATGGACTGGATGGCCCTTGGGGTCTCTTCCAACTCTAGGATTCTATTATTCTTTGAAACCGGACCGAGGAGCACCTGGCTGTGTTCAGCTGTGGCCAGAGCTGCCCCCACCTGGACCAGAGAGGCAGCAGCTGTTGCAAGTGCCTGGATTTCTGCCCTGGGTGCAAAGCTCCCTCCCTTTCCAGCCGGGCTGGGAATGCTAGTTTGGCGCCTTACGAGTGCCAGGAGTACGGCAGCGTGTCCTGCTCACAAGCCAAGGGACTCCCTCGGATATTTGTGGACTCTTCCTCCTTGGAGGATTTTAAACTGAGGTGGCGGCATCACTCAGTCGGTGCCGAGAATGCCAAGGTTGCGAGTTCGATCCACATCTGGGGCAGCTGCACATTCCTGCATTTCAGCGGGTTGGACTAGATGGTCCTCGCGGGGTCCCCTCTTAACTCTACGATTCTGTGATTTAAAGGAGCAAGAAGCTTCTGAGTGCTGTTGAGCTGCTG
This sequence comes from Lacerta agilis, assembly GCF_009819535.1. NCBI lineage: Eukaryota > Metazoa > Chordata > Lepidosauria > Squamata > Lacertidae > Lacerta > Lacerta agilis. Next base: position 79,626,412 of record NC_046319.1, read on the forward strand.
AATTTTGAGGGTGGGAGGTGTGTGTGTGTGTGTTGGGGATTTGGAGCTGGAAATCCAAACCATAATTTCCTTTGCAGCGTTTTAAAGCCCGCAGCCAAAGAAGGAGCTGCATCTGTCATTGTGCGTAGCAGATGAACTCCGGGAAATGGAAGTCTCCCCTGTGGGCAAGAAAGCAGATGGGGACAGTTTTGGTCTTAAGTGGCTGGCAATTAAACAGTTAATTACTCACCACCACCACCACCACCCCAACCCTTGGGAAGGAGCAGTTAACCATTTTCCTGCAGGCTGCTTGGGATAAAAATTGTCCCCCTTCTGCTTTCTTGCCCACAGGAGAGATTCCCTTGGGTGAGGAAGTAGGGGGTGTGCCTGCCGGGAAAGGGTTAAGCATGCTGTCCCCAATGCTGCTCCTCTGAGAAACTTCACACACACACCACACACACCCCTTGCAACTAGTGTGGGCTTGTGTGCAGGTAAATGATCACCAGACTACACTGCAGGGTTGTTGTATTCTGTGCTCCCTCTCTCTGCCACTGCCTCCTTCCAGCCTGTAACGTGGAGTGTTTTGGAGACTCCCTGCAGCTGCCATCTAGGCTCGCTCGTCAACCGTTCTGATAATTAAGATGCTTTCTTTCTTTAATTTATAACTGTTGTTGTTTAGTCGTTTAGTCGTGTCCGACTCTTCGTGACCCCATGGACCAGGCACGCCTATCTTTCACTGCCTCCCGCAGTTTGGCCAAACTCATGCTAGTCGCTTCGAGAACACTGTCCAACCATCTCATCCTCTGTCGTCCCCTTCTCCTTGTGCCCTCCATCTTTCCCAACATCAGGGTCTTTTCTAGGGAGTCTTTCTTCTCATGAGGTGGCCAAAGTATTGGAGCCTCAACTTCAGGATCTGTCCTTCCAGTGAGCTCAGGGCTGATTTCTTTAAGGATGGATAAGTTTGACCTTTTTGCAGTCCATGGGACTCTCAAGAGTCTCCTCCAGCACCATCTGCAGTGATCATGGAGCCCAAGAAAGTAAAATCTCTCACTGCCTCTATTTCTTCCCCTTCTATTTGCCAGGAGGTGATGGGACCAGTGGCCATGATCTTAGGTTTTTTTGAGCTTCAGACCATAATTTGTCCATGGAGTTTTCTTGGCAGGGATACTGGAGTGGCTTGCCGGTTCCTCCTCCAGGTGGATCACATTTAGTCTAAACTCTCCACTATGACCTGTCCATCTTGGGTGGCCCTGCATGGCATAGCTCATAGCTTCCCTGGGTTATTCAAGTCCTTTCACCACGACATGGCAGTGATCCATGAAAGAGAATTTATAACTAACTTGTAAACTTTCACTTGACCTTGAGAGCCAGTGTGGTGTAGTGGTTAAGAGCGGTAGACTCGTAATCTGGTGAACCGGGTTTGCGTCTCCGCTCCTCCACCTGCATCTGCTGGGTGACCTGGGCTAGTCACACTTTTTTGAAGTCTCTCAGCCCCACTCACCCCACAGAGTGTTTGTTGTGGGGGAGGAAGGGAAAAGGAGAATGTTAGCCGCTTTGAGACTCCTTCGGGTAGTGATAAAGCGGGATACCAAATCCAAACTTCTTCTTCTTCTTCTTCTCTTGCATTTGGCACTGCCTAGCAAAAAGTCCAGCCCAGCCCAGCTTCATGCAGCCTTGCAGTTTAGGGGAGTTAGAACAATAGAACAATGAGATAAAGCAATAAATTAAAACAACAAAATGAAGCACTAAAAGGAGTTAAGAAGTAAAACGGAAGAGAGGATAAGAACAAGTGCTAAGGGTTGGTTATAGAGCAAAACTTGCCTTAGAGTTGGCCTTAGAGCTCAACATGGAATATATTTCAACGGCAGGTTACTCTTAAGAACACAAGTTTTGTTTTAAAAAATCAAATAGCCCATTGAATGTAAAATGACCCAAAGCATGAACTTAGAATCATAGAGTTGGAAGGGACCCTGACTGTCATCTAGTCAAACCCCATGCCATACAGGAATGCTTTCTGGCCCAGGCAACGTAGTTCTGTCCAACAGTCTCCTGGGACTGGGGTGGTCCCTAGAATCAGACGGGTGCCAGGGTCCCGATGGCGGACAGGCAGAGAAGCTGCTTGGAGACGCCTGTCTGCCAAGGAACATGGTGGCCAGAGCAGGTTTGCTGTGGTCCTGCACCCCTTGGAGGGAGGGGGGTTTATTTCCCTTTTATTTTTCATACCTGTTTTTATTGATAACTTGTCCAAGGATATGCAAAAGTCCACACCCAATGCAAAGTTTCTTTTTGTAATGCAACAGAATAATAATAATAATAATAATAATAATAATAATAATAATAATAAATAATGTTTTTAAAATCTAATCTGAAAAGCAACAGAAGGGGAAAGGAGGGGGGGAAAGGTAAAGAAAGGAAAAAGAGAGAGGATGAAAAGAAAATGGGGGGGGGGAGATAAGAAGACTTGCGGTTCTCTGTTAGCTAAGTATAGTATTCACTCATTAACATCCAGCTGTTCTATAAGCCAATTATTTTTTCCAATTTTCAAATCCAGATTTGCCAAGTTCATTTTCCCTTTCGTGAAAAAAGGTCCATAAGAGGGCAGGAGGATTTATTAAGAGGAAAAGAAGAGCCCGCTGGATCCAGCCAGGGGCCCACCGAGTCCAGCATCCTGTTCTCACAGTGGCAGACCAGATGCCCATTATGGGAAAATCTGCAAGCGGGATCCAAGTGCGAGAGCAACACTCACCGCTCCTCTGGTTTCCAGAGGCTGTGGCTCAGCCTTCCTAGCTAGTAGACACTGACAGCTGTCTTCTCATTCTTCTAATAGCTAGCCGGGTCGGTGGCCGTCGCTGCTTTATCCGTTGCTTCTTACCTAGAAGGTAGAATCGCAGAGTCGGAAGGGACCCCAGGGGCCATCTAGCCCAACCCCCCGCAATGAGGAATGAAATGCAGGTCTGCAAGCAAGTTGCATTTGCAAGCATAAATGCAGCATACGTGTGTGGGTGGCGGGGGAGAAAATTGTTCATCAGGGAGCATGGGCTGCATGCGCAAGCGATCCACTCCTGGGGGGGGGGGTGTTTGGCAGGTGGTGTGGTTAAAGTAGCCTAAAACTCTGCCAAATCATTGACATGGGGAAAGTCATCTCCTTTGAGAAAACAACCTCGAAGGCTTCTAACACAGAAAGATTGGAAATCTCCTGTAAATGAATGAATGAATTTATTTTTACGGTCACAGACCAACTCACATCTACCGTAAATCTAATATAAGCAATGGTATGAGCTCTTGTCGCTTTTTATTAGGTGTTACTGTGGTGTTTGTTTTTTTGCAATTGCAAAGTTGTTGTTTTTTTAAAGCAATTAATGTTTTATTTTAAATCTTTGCAACCCCGTCTGGGGACCCTTGGGTGAAGGGCAAGTAATATAAATCATCTTCATCTCAATATAGTGGGGTGCGAGGAAACTGCAGTGGCTGTGCAATCGGGGTGCTGTTCATAGAATCGTAGAGCTGGAAGAGACCCCAAGGGCCATCCAGCCCAACCCCCTGCCAAGCAGGAAACACCATCAAATTATTCCTGACAGATGGCTGTCAAGCCTCCGCTTCAAGATCTCCAAAGAAGGAGACTCCACCACACTCCTTGGCAGCAAATTCCACTGTCCAACAGCTCTTACTGTCAGGAAGTTCTTCCTAATGTTTAGGTGGAATCTTCTTTCTTGTAGTTTGAATCCATTGCCCCGTGTCCGCTTCTCTGGAGCAGCAGAAAACAACCTTTCTCCCTCCTCTATATGACATCCTTTATATATTTGAACATGGCTATCATATCACCCCTCAACCTTCTCTTCTCCAGGCTAAACATACCCAGCTCCCTAAGCCATTCCTCATAAGGCCTCGTTTCCAGGCCTTGGACCTTTTTTGTTGCCCTCCTCTGGACACCTTCCAGCTTGTCAATATCCTTCTTGAACTGTGGTGCCCAGAACTGGACACAGTCTTCCAGGTGAGGTCTGACCAGAGCGGAATACAGTGGTACTATTACTTCCCTTGATCTAGATGCTATACTCCTATTGATGCAGCCCAGAATTGCATTGGCTTTTTTAGCTGCTGCATCACACTGTTGACTCATGTCAAGTTTGTGGTCTACCAAGACTCCTAGATCCTTTTCACATGTACTGCTCTCAAGCCAGGTGTCACCCATCCTGTTTGTGCCTTTCATTTTTTATTTTTTATTTGCCCAAGTGTGGTACTTTTTACATTTCTCCCTGTTAAGATTCATCTTGTTTGCTTTGGCCCAGTTCTCTAATCTGTTAAGGTCATTTTGAAGTGTGATCCTGTCCTCTGTTGTTGTTTTGCAAACCGTTCCATCAAGCCAGGAGACCTGCCGTTTCAATGATTTCTTTCAAGAAATCCGGGGAGCTCTCTTTGCTGCAGGGGAAGCCTTCGTCTCATGGTGCTTGTCAAAAAACAGCACGCCCAATGTATTGCAATGCAAGCCTGTATTTCACAAAATTCCAGATATACCTTCATGCAACCAGGTTGTCCGGCTCTGCCCGGTGTCGCAGCTGTTTGCAAGGGGAAGCCGCTGCCTTTGGGCTGATGAAGCCAAAATGCTCACTCAGCCCCTTAGTTCAGGGCCTTTGGCTTCTGGGCTGTGAACTTTTGACTTGGAGAGGCCATTGTATATTTTTCCATTCCTTGAGTCCCACCCCCCCCTTCCCCTCTGAGGCCTGGCCTGCCTGCGAGTCCCCTCTCTGAAAGACAGAGCCATTTCCTACTCTTTCCCCGATTAATTCAGTCTGTTTTAATTGCCTTTGGAGAAAACTTGCATATTTCCGTGTTGTTGTGTTCCAGGCATTGCTGCGGCGGGCTGCTGCTGCTTGGCCATCTGACTCCATGGCTGGGGAGGGAGGGGGGCACCTGTTCTCTGCCTTCCCCTGCAAAGGGTCATTGTTTGAAAAATTGCTGAAATCGATGCTCCCTCCCTCCTTTCGTTCTGCCAGAAAAAATCGACCCTGGCGAGCATTTTTAATAGGCGATCCATCCATGCCGGAGTCCTCCAGGGGCAGTTTTGCAGCCCGCTCTTCCTACTTCTCCTTTCTCAAGGCCTCTGGATAACCTCGCCACCCCTATTTTTTCTTGGGGGGGGGCAGGTCTCCAGGCTTGGCGTTGGGGGAGGCAGGCAGCCCTGTTTATGGAAGTTTTAAATGTCTGATGCTTTATTGTATTTTTAATATTTGGTTCCATGGGAGTGGGTTAAACCAAAGAGCGTAGGGCTTGCTGATCATAAGGTTGGCGGTTCGAATCCCCGCGACGGGGTGAGCACCCGCTGCTCAGTCCCAGCTCCTGCCCACCTAGCAGTTCGAAAGCACGTCAGAGTGCAAGTAGATAAATAGGTACCGCTCTGGCAGGAAGGTAAACGGCGTTTCTGTGCGCTGCTCTGGTTCGCCAGAAGCGGCTTAGTCATGCTGGCCACATGACCCGGAAGCTGTACGCCGGCTCCCTCGGCCAGTAAAGCAAGATGAGCACCGCAACCCCAGAGTCGGACACGGCTGGACCTAATGGTCAGGGGTCCCTTTACTTTTTAAATATTTGGTTGGAAGCCACCCAGAGTGGCTGGGGAAACCCAGCCCGATGGGCGGAGTATAAATAACAAATAATAATTATTGTTGTTGTTGTTATTTCATCCTGGGGTGTGCATCAAATGGACCTTGTTGTGTGCGTTCTCCCAAGCCATGCCAAAAGAGAAGTGTGATCTCAAGCGCCAGGTTTTTCTTGCAGCATGCCTTTAATCTGAAGGCAGGGGGGCAACTGGCACAGCTGTCTTGGCTAGCAAAGGGTGCCTTTGGTGGAGGTTTTTAAGCACAGGTTGGGCAGCCACCTGCCAGGGATGCTTTAGTTGTGATTCCTCCATTGCAGGGGGTTGGACTGGATGACCCTTGGGATCCCTTCCAACTCTGCAGTTCTCTGAGTCAGCCCTAAGCTATGTGGTGGTTGCCAGCTTTTGAATTGCTGGTGCCAGCTTGTTGGTGCGCTGACATGCGCTCCTGCGCTCCTTAGCGCATGTCAGAGACGAGAAGCGTCTGTGATTGAATTCCCCCAAAGCTGGCTGAGCTCCCAGTGACTCGCCGGCTAAGGGAGTTCGGCCCGGGCCTATGAAGCAGGTGCCTTTTTGAGATCACTTTGCGGCACCTTGAGAAGACTGGCAGATTTGTCGTGGGGGCACAACGCTTGGTCACCTCAGTCATGCCTCTTCTCCCCACCTCCTGCACGTGTGGGTGCACATAACTGTAGGGGGAAATGCAAGCCGTGGTCCAAAATCTGGAATGCGAGGGGTGTGGCCTGAGCGGCATTGCTATGCAAAGCTAAGAACGTCTCCACAACAACCGTTTTTGTCCCGGCATGACTCTTGCTGAATGGTTTTGTTATTTGCAGGGTTTCTTACCCGCCCTTCTCTGGAAGGTCCCAGAGAGGGTGACAGCATTGTGGCCGTGCAATTATAAGCGAATAAAAGGAGCAGAACCGTTTGCATGCAACTGTAAAAGCAGGTAAAGTGCTTCTGGCCAGAAGCAGCATGCCGTATATCTCTTTCCTGATTCAGCTCCGATTTTAAAGCAATGATACCCCTTTAATACTATGTCGTTCCTGGTCCCAAGTTTCCTGGATCGAGATGATGTGATATTGTGAAAGGAAATCAGTGAATTGAGTGTTCTTGGAAAGTACTGCCCATCCAGCTACATTCCAGGTTAAGAGGGTGGCCTTATGCTGGTCTGTTGACCGTCAGTCTCTCTCTTGTTCATGGAGATGGTTGAAGGGCTGTTTGATCTTTCTGTACGTTTGGAAGAATTAGGGCTGCATGTGCTGCAAAGTGGGGGGGTCATTAGCTAGGAGAGAACTACTAGTGCTATTATAATGATCCAGTTGTTCAATTACTTCGGTCATTGTCCCTGAAACACTCACATTTGTATTTACCGGCCCTTTTCTTTGCACCATGCTCACCCATGGGGATTTCTTAGGTTCACTTCCTGATTCCTCCTCCTCCTCCTCCAGGTATCTCATCTTTGTCCAGTACTCCGGTGGATCTATTGTTATCATTCTGTTATGGCCATGAGGTCTGTTATCAGTCACTACCTCTGATTTTTGGAACTCTTTCAATATCTGATTCATATGGTCAAGCCTCTTTATGACTACTTGTTGCTCTACTCTTGGGAGGTCCTTAAAGGAACTAAGAAAATCTTCATCCAAGGTGTTTACAGAGTGTTCAGGTTCCTGTAGCTGGTTGTCATAGAATCATAGAGACCACAAGGGCCATCCAGTCCAACCCCCTGCCAAGCAGGAAACACCATCAAAGCATTCCTGACAGATGGTTGTCAAGCCTCCGCTTCAAGACCTCCAAAGAAGGAGACTCCACCACACTCCTTGGCAGCAAATTCCACTGTCGGACAGCTCTTACTGTCAGGAAGTTCTTCCTAATGTTTAGGTGGAATCTTTCTTGTAGTTTGAATCCATTGCCCCGTGTCCGCTTCTCTGCAGCAGCAGAAAACAACCTTTCTCCCTCCTCCATATGACATCCTTTGATATATTTGAACGTGGCTATCATATCCCCCCTTAACCTTCTCTTCTCCAGGGTAAACATACCCAGCTCCCTAAGCCGTTCCTCATAAGGCATCGTTTCCAGGCCTTGGACCATTTTGGTTGCCCTCCTCTGGACACGTTCCAACCTGTCAGTATCCTTCTTGAAATGTGGTGCCCAGAACTGGACACAGTATTCCAGGTGAGGTCTGACCAGAGCGGAATACAGTGGTACTATTACTTCCCTTGATCTAGATGCTATACTCCTATTGATGCAGCCCAGAATTGCATGGGCTTTTTTAGCTGCTGCATCACACTGTTGACTCATGTCAAGTTTGTGGTCTACCAAGACTCCTAGATCCTTTTCACATGTACTGCTCTCAAGCCGGGTGTCACCCACCCTGTATTTGTCTAAGGGAGTTGGTTGTTCCTTTTGGCTCTCCTGCTCGTATAGATGAAGGACATGGCTTCATGCAATCGACTAACCCTAAAAAAGGAAGAGCCTTCGCTGTCGGTGTTCAGAGGGGTCTGGAAGCATGTCTTCAGCATGCAGCGGAAGCTGTCTAAGGCAGATGCATTTCAGGGATGGGGGGAAGCAGTGCTAGAAGCTTGGGTGAACGCCCCCAAATGGTTACCGCCCACCAAACCAGGGTTACCGTCGCCAAAATGGAGCACCTCGTTGCCGTTTTGGGGGCCAGACGGCTGGGAAGTTGTATTTTTCAATATGACTTTTGGTCCCTGGAATTCATTCTGATGGTGCAGATAAAATCTAACAGATGGAATTCCACGGGATGTAGTCTTAGTGTGAGAAAACAGTCCAGATCCAAGGATTCCCAGGATGCACCTCCAGGTGGCGGAGACGTCAGGCAACAACATGGCACCTGGGCATCTTCACTTGGTCGCAGGTGGCCGATGGCCAGGTGCAAAACGAGGCACGCAGGCCACAGAGCGAGGCCTGGAGCCGGGCTGCTTGCTCCTTCCTGGCAAAGGCGGGCTGAGGAATCCTCCCATTGCTGTATTGTTTTTGGGGGGGGGAGAGAGAGAAAGAGAAAGCAAATGTGCTTTCCAGGGTCCTGCTGAGCCTGAGGAGGCTTTGGAGTTGACAACTCCCCCGATTCCCCCAAATGAAATCAGACACTGCAATTTTCTTTGTGGGGCGGCCGCAAACGGATCAGCAGCCGGGGATGATTCTGCATGAAGGTTGTCGTCTTGAATTATCTCGGCTACCTGCCTCCCTCTCTCCCTCCCACCAGGGTCGCTTCAGTTAAAGCTGTTTCCCAGGGTGGCCGGCCTCCCGGCAAGCCATTTCCCTCGTCCCCAGAAGAGGGTCCTGCGAAGGCTTCATAGGGCGAGCCCTGGGGTTGGGTGTCTCGAGTGGCTCTTTGCACCGGAGGTTCCCCTGATAAATCATAGAATCGTAGAGTTGGAAGGGACCTCGTGGGTCATCTAGTCCAACCCCCTGCAATGCAGGAATGTGCAGCGTCCCACACAGGGATTGAACCTGCAACCTTGGTGTTATTAGCACTACCCTTTAACTATGATCGATTGAGCTTACATTCGAAACATTGAAATGCAGAACATTGGAAATACAAATATATAAAACACTGAGCACGTCAGTAAATTAAAAATGACCCAAAATCAACAATCAGCTACTGATTGATTGATTGTGTGGCTGCAGAAATGGATAAAAGCTCCCCCATCCACACAATGACTATCATCAATGCAGATAAGAAAATTCAGTGCATGTAAGATTTTTTTTTATCATCTACAATTCTGTCTTCTTTATTTTATAGTTGTTGTTCAGTCGTTCAGTCGTGTCCGACTCTTTGTGACCCCATGGACCAGAGCACGCCAGGCACGCCTATCCTTCACTGCCTCTCGCAGTTTGGCCAAACTCATGTTAGTAGCTTCGAGAACACTGTCCAACCATCTCATCCTCTGTTGCCCCCTTCTCCTTGTGCCCCCATCTTTCCCAACATCAGGGTCTTTTCCAGGGAGTCTTCTCTTCTCATGAGGTGGCCAAAGTACTGGAGCCTCAACTTCAGGATCTGTCCTTCTAGTGAGCACTCAGGGCTGATTTCTTTGAGAATGGATAGGTTTGATCTTCTTGCAGTCCATGGGACTCTCAAGAGTCTCCTCCAGCACCATAATTCAAAGCATCCATCCTTCGGCGATCAGCCTTCTTTATGGTCCACCTCTCACTTCCATTACTACTGGGAAAACCATAGCTTTAACTATATGGACCTTTGTCGGCAAGGTGAGGTCTCTGCTTTTTAAGATGCTGTCTAGGTTTGTCATTGCTTTCCTCCCAAGAAGCAGGCGTCTTCTAATTTCGTGACTGCTGTCACCATCTGCAGTGGTCATGGAACCCAAGAAGGTGAAATCTCTCACTGCCTCCATTTCTTCCCCTTCTATTTGCCAGGAGGTGATGGGACCAGTGGCCATGATCTTAGTTTTTTTGATGTTGAGCTTCAGACCATATTTTGCGCTCTCCTCTTTCACCCTCATTAAAAGGTTCTTTAATTCCTCCTCACTTTCTGCCATCAAGGTTGTGTCATCAGCATATGTTTCTAGCGTAAGCCTAATCACAAAACATGAAATGCAGCACGGAGGGATCGCAGTTCTGTTAAGCAAGGGTGCAAGTGGATTTCTGCCCCCCCCCTTGCAAAAAAAGGAAAACAAACCCACCAGAAGTATACCTGTGTCTTGTGGGGGGACAGCAGAGGCAGCCGAATTTGGGAGCCCAGGCGTTCTCCACGTGGGTTTCTGCCTGCCTTTGGGCTTGACTCCCAGAAGTAGCAGTGCTGCATCTTGTTTTCCTGGAAGACCGGTGGCATGCACTGGGTGCCAGCTGTGCCAGGCAGGGGTTTGGGCAACGGAGGCAGGCTCGTCACAGAGCTCGGAGATTGCAGCTGCAGCACCTGCCTGCTGTGGGCACATCTCTGCCCGCTCAACAGAAACTCGGGGTGTACTGTTTGCTCCCCTCTACGCGTGAGCCGCGTGGAGGTTTGGGGAATCGTCTCTGCGCAGAGAATGCCTGCAGAAGCAGGTGGAGAAGGCATTGCTCTGCAATAGACTCCGCCTCTCCCTTTGGTCTTTTCCCTGGAAAAGACCCTGATATTGGGAAAGATGGAGGGCACAAGGAGAAGGGGACGACAGAGGATGAGATAGTTGGACCGTGTTCTCGAAGCGACTAGCCTGAGTTTGGCCAAACTGGGGGAGGCAGTGGAGGATAGGGGTGCCTGGCATGCTCTGGTCCATGGGGTCACGAAGAGTCGGACACAACTGAACGACTGAACAACAACAACAACAACTCCCTTTGGGGCAGGATTTCTGTAGTCGGAATGAACATTCTACCAAAAATGTTTTTTTCTTTCTGTTCCAAACCATTCCAGTATTTGGAGGTATGAAATGCTTTAAAAGCTGGAGGAAAGACATCGCTAGATTTATTTGGGATGGAAGAAAACCAAGAATCAAACATCAGATATTTACAGACCCAATGGAGAAGGGAGGCTTTGCCCTACCAGAGATAGAACTTTATCATGAAGACGTTGGCCTGCGGATGTCGCTGTGCTACAGCTTCCACCATCCCCGAGCACCTTGTCCTGCGGGCAGGGGGGTGATGGGACTTGTTGCCCGAGCACATCTGCAGGGCACCATGCTGAGAACCTCTGGCCTGCAGGCTTCTGCTGTGTCTCTCAAGTAGGGATGCTCTCCTTTCAACGGAGCTCCAAGACCTCGTTGCTCCCAGCTTTGTGCAGAGTGCTTGCACATGGCTTGTGTTTTGGCCCCTGCAACACAGTCCCACACGCAGACAGGCTTTTGAGTTTGTGGGCAGCCTCAGGTGGAAGACACCTCTTGCCACCTGTTAGCCTATCCCCACCCCCCTTACATGGAGACCCAAGAGATCGCTTTCGGGAACCTTTGCCCGCAAAAGAAAGCAGTTTCGCCCGGCTGAAAACAGTTCCCTTCCTTCTGAGGGACGGTAATAGCTTTGTAGCGCGTAAAGCGGCTCTTTTATGCATTGACCGCAAGAAAAAGCCCAGGAAAAAATGAGTTAGATAAAATCTCCGTAAGCTGTTTTGGTGCTTTGGAGGTCTAATTTGTAATTTAAACTCGCTGCTGCATCTGGTATCTTCTTTCTCTCTCATGCCCGGATGTCTGTTTGTCTCATGGATGTCTGTTCTGCGTTATTTCATCAATACTATTGCTACGAAGTTGTCATGGCCTTGGGCTAGAACAATACAGCTATTGAATTGAACTGAAGCGGCTTGTGGGACCTGAACTTCCGGCAGCCCAGGGTTGTTCGCTCAGAGCACTGCGCCCTTGACAAATATGCGGCTTGGAAGCGGGTCAGGTTTTCTCGAAAGAGGCAGGCGATGCCGTTGTGGAGTAGAGGCGGCCTCTCCGGCACTTCAAAGTGCGCTTCCTGCTCAGGCAGCGAACATCCCCTTCCTCGCGGACACCCGACCCTCTCTGGCCTTCAGAGAAGAGGCGAGGAAGAGGTGCAGGGAGGGGAAAGGTTTTCTCCCTCTCTCATAACGCCAGAACCCCGAAGCTGAACGTTGGGAGAGTCAGGGCGGATTAAATAAAGAGCGTATGTAGGCAGCGCAAACCGTGGAACTCCCTGCCACAGGAGGCAGCGATGGCCACCGACTTGGATAACTTGGAAAGAAGATCAGGCAAGTTCACGGAGGAGATGGCTGCTGATGGCTGCCGGACGTGATAAGGCCACCAACATAGGCCGCTATAAATTAGGACTAGGCAAATTTTTGGTAGACAAGGCTATCAGTGTCTGCTAGCCAGGATAATAACTCTGTTCCCCTCTGCAGCTCTGAGCAGCAATGCTTCTGAATCCCATTGCTGGAAACCGCACGGGGGAGAGTTTCTGTCTCCCCACAGGCAACTGTTTGGCCCCCGGGAGAGCCGCTGGACTAGATGTGGCCTCATCCTGCAGGCTCTTCTCCCGGTGCCGCTTGCCTGGGCCAACGTGGCGGAAGAGCTTCCTCTGCCCTTGTTGAACCTAGCAAGCCCCAGCAGGCCGAGAGGGAACCTGGTTGAAGGCCGCCTCTACCTGGCCTCGGGGCGCCCCTGCGCCACGGAAGGAAACTCCCCACCTGCGAGGGTGGCGTCACCCAAGCTGCCTCCGTTTCGCGGGCCCTGGGCGCCCGAGCCGAGGGAGACCCGGTGAGGCTGCCAAGGAGGGTAGCGGTGGCACTGCCAAGGTTCCCAGAGCCGGACAAAGGGGCTTTGTGTGGGTGGGGAGCCTCCTTGCCAGCACTGCCCTCTAAGCGGAGGCTGCTGCCATCACCGGAGACAGCCACCCACTCACCTGGGTGGGAGCATTTGAGGGGGGCTGGTGGAATAGAATTAAGAGGAGCCCCCAAACACACACACACAGCGCAGGGCTGGGGGTTTGGCTCTGCGAGGCCTCCTGCCATTCCCCCCACCCCCCAGCAGGTTGGTGGCAGGGTGCGAAAGAACAGATCTGTGCCTCCTGGGTGAGAAAACGCTGCCATCCTCTGGGTAGGAGCCTCTTTCACCAGCTGCTGGGATGAGGAAGGTGGGCCACACACACACACCCCAGCCTGACATTTCTAAAGAGCAGCTTGTGTTGTATGGGAAAAGGGAGGGAGGGGCGTGGAAGGGGCGCAGTTGAGGCTTTGCTTTGTGGGAACGATGGGGCTGGGGCGGGGATTTCTGTCCCGGAGGGTTGCAGGCAGGACACGGGCAAAGCATGTACCTTCCCACCCCCTTTTAAGAACCTATCTAGCGCAGGCTCCTGTTCTCACAGGGGGCTGAACAGTTGCCTCTGTGGGGAAACATGCAAGCAGGATCCGAGTGCGAGAGCTCTCTCCCCTCCTGCGCTGTTTCCAGCAGCGGGGATTCGGAAGCATGCGAGGCAGAGCCTAGCCCTCGTGGCTAGTAGCCCCCCCCCCCGTGAATTTGCCTAGTCCTTTTTCAAAGCCATCGAGGTTTAATAGGCACTGCGTGAATGTGTCCTTTCATTTATCTTCTTGCTTATGGGGACGGGGTGACGTTTGGTGACAGCATCTCTAGGTGGGGGGAAGATTCCCTGCGTGAGACCCAGGAGGACTGTCGATGTCAGCCAGTGTAGGCAGGGCCTGACTCTGTGTAAAGTGCCAACTTCCTGCTTTCCTGTGCAGGCGGGCTTGTGGTTTCAGCCCCAGGCTTTGCAGGGGACTCCAGCCCCTGATGCTGCCAGCCCCACAGCCTCTCCCAGGCACATTCATGGAGGAGTGGGCTTTTATGTTGTGAACTGCCCCGAGATCACGGGGATAGGGCGGGGTAAAGTAAAGGGACCCTGACCGTTAAGTCAGTGCGGACGACTCTGGGGTTGCGGCGCTCATCTCGCTTTATTGGCCGAGGGAGCCGGCGTACAGCTGGGTCATGTGGCCAGCATGACAAAGCCGCTTCTGGCGAACAGAGCAGCACGGAAATGCCTTTACTTCCCGCCAGAGTGGTACCTGTTTATATACTTGCACTTGACGTGGTTTCGAACTGCTAGGTGGGCAGGAGCAGGGACCGAGCAACGGGAGCTCCCCGTGGCGGGGATTCGAACCGCCGACCTTCTGATCAGCAAGCCCTAGGCTCTGTGGTTTAACCCAAATGTATTAAATAATAACAGCAGTTATGCCTCTGCTCTGCCGTGAAACACAGCGATGCTCCCAAATGCTGGTTGCTGGAAACCACGGAAGGGGAGAGGGCTCCTTCCCATGGGGCATCTGGTTGGCTGCTGTGAGAACAGGATGCTGGACTCTATTGGGCCCCCTTGGGCCTGATCCAGCAGACTTGCCTTACGTTCTCAGGAGAGGGCGTGAAATGGTTGGGACATATTTCAGGTGCTCCAATAGGGTTTCCCAGATGCCGATGTGCTGCGACTCGTCCGGCATCCATGGACAACGGCATCTACTGGCTCACTGCGAAGAGCAGGAAAGTGCTCAAACGTCCTTTGGAGCCGCTGCCGCCTACACTCTGTCCGGACTTCTCCTGAGTCTGCTTTGCGCATCATGTTCCCGGGAAGAGCGGAGGGGTGGGGTGGAGTTGCGAGTCCCTCGTGGTTGTGGAGTTTGAGCTTGCCAGCGTGTGACTCCGGCTAAACATTAGGAGGAACTTTCTGAGGATAGGAGCTGTTTGACGGAAGGTCGGACATTCTCGGAAGGTGGCGGACTCTCCTTCACCGGAGGTTTTACACAGAGGTTGGATGGCTGCCGTCAGGGATTCTTGACCTGTGGTTCCTGCATTTTAGGGGGTTGGGCTAGATGGCCCTTGGGGGTCCCTTCCAACTCCACAATTCTATAATTCTGTGAATCTGAAGCTGCCGGTGACATGAGCAGGGGCTCCCTCACTAACCTCTCTTTCTTTCTTTCCTCCTCTCCTGCAGGGATGGCCCAGAGTGAAATGTTCCTGCGGTTAATCACCCGATTAGCCTGGGGTTTGCTAGAAGAAGCTCTGACGGCCCTCCTTCCCAGCTGCCTCCTCCTGCAAATGCCGGGGCGCCTTGAGGATTTCCCGCCAGTGCGATGGCCGCAGGGGCCGGTCCCCCACCAGGGAGCCCCGAGGGGGGTTCTCGAGGGCTGGCGTCCCATGGCGCCACGCCCCCCAGTCACGGCTGACGTCTGCATTCCCCGATGGGGATGAGTGGCCCCTTCAAACAGGGAGTCGGATTCCTCACTTCCCTTGGACTATGACATCGTACCGGCCTGTTCACGAGAGCGGCGACGTGGGGGGCCCCGGATTGAAAGGCGGCGACTATTACTCCCCGGGGTTCTGGGCCCAGAATGGCTGTGCCGCACAGGCCGAGGCGCCCGTTTCCTCGCGGCCGGCAACGGCCACCCCGGCCATGCCCAAAATGGGCGTGCGGGCCAGGATTGCCGACTGGCCCCAAAGAGAGAAGGGCTGAAGATCCCACCGCTGCCGCCAGCAGCACTTCAAGAGACCTGGAGACGCCAACCACGGGCTCCCGGGGCTTCCAGAATGGGGCCGCCTACCCCGGGACATCCCGGGGCTTCCAGCGCTGGCCCGGCGGCGATCGAAGGACGCGGAGTTCCCTGACGGCTGGCCGCGGTCCCCGGCCCGGGGCTTCCTGCCTCTCCGGAACCGGAGCAGCAGCGAAGTCACACTAGTGAGTGTGACCCACAGGAGGCGTTTGAGCCCCGGGGGCTGGCGCCAAGCTGCCCATTTTCCGCGAGTACGGGAGCACTTCCTCCATCGACGTTCAGGGTGTCTCAGAGCAAAGCTTCTACGAAATGCTCGATGAGTTCCGCAGTGGGAAGGCGGCGCGGCGGAAGGATCAGGCGGGGTCTTTCCGCGCGGCGCGGAGGAGCAGCGGCAGCAAAGCCGAGGCCCGGAGTGAGCAGCAGGCACTCTCCATCCTGGGTGTGGACGAGTTCCCCCTGCAGCCCAAGGAGAAGTCCCGCAAGAAGGGACCCCGGGGCGATGTGGGCGGCGGGGACTCCATCTTCCGGAAGCTGCGGAGCGGCCGGGGGGACCCCGAAGGCGGCAAGGGCGGCCCTCCGGACCCCGAGGACGCAGGCGGGCGGCCCTGGCTGTGCCAGAAGAGATTTGCGCACTACGACGTCCAGAGCATGCTCTTCGACCTCAACGAGGTGGTAGCGCGGCGGGCCTACGTGGCGCAAAGGAGGAACACTGCCAGGGGGCCTCGGCCGCTTCAGCCGTCTCCTCCACCTCGCGGGCCTGCGGCCCCCCGGAGCTGGCGGCGGCCCCCTTCCTCGGCTCCGAGGACCCGAACTTCAAGGAGCACCTGGGGCACGACCCCGGGGACAGCCGCAGCAACGGGCTCCTGCTCAGCTGCCCGCACTTCCGCAACGAGGTGGGCGGGGAGCGCGAGCGCGACGTCAGCTTCTCGCGGGCCTCGCCCGCCTCCCTCGGCTCTCCTGGGGGGAGGCGGCAGGGGCAGGAGGGCGGCGTGGCGGAGGCGTCCCCCGCCCCGTGCTGCACCAACGCCAGCATCTCCGTCCTGGAGGTGCCCAAGGAGCTGCAGCGCAACGTGGCGAGGCTGAAGCACTACAGCATAGAGCACGTTGACCTGGGCGCCCGCTACTACCAGGAGCACTTCTGCGGCAAAGGTGGGTGCCGCTCCGGGGTTGCCCTGGCAGGGTGGGCCAGGGGGAAGAGGAGGAGGAGGAAGGTCTTGCACTGCCCCTGTGGCAACCAGACAGTGCTCAGGATATTGCTTAACTTCTTTTTGATGATGATGATGATGATGATGATGATGATGATGATTTTATTATTTAAACCCCGTCCATCCTGCTGGGTTTCCTCGTTCACTCTGAGTGGCTCCCAACAGAAATATTAATAATAATAATAATACCCCGTCCATCCTGCTGGGTTTCCCCATTCACTCTGGGTTGCTCCCAACAGAATTATTATTGTTGTTGTTGTTGTTAATTATTTATATCCTGCACATCCTGCTGGGTTTCCCCAGCCTCTCTGGGTGGCTTCCAGCACATTAAAAATTGTAAAACATTAGACATTAAAAATTTCCCTACACAGGGTGGCCTTCAGATGTCTTCTAAAAGTGGATTTATGGTGGATTTATGTGCAGTGTTGGAAAGGCAGATATAGAAGCCAGGCACAACGGAATGTCTCTTCTCCAGGGGGTTGGACTAGATGATCCTTGGGGTTAATAAATAATGATAATAATAGCAATAATAATAATAATAATTGTTTATTATATGTTGCCCATCTGGGTGGGTTATACCAGCCTCTCTGAGCAGCTTCCAACAGATTAAAAACATTAAGCACAGTCAAACATGGAAAAACTTCCCAATACAAGGCTGCCTTCGGATGTCTTCTAAAAGTCAAAACAAAACAAAAAATAAAAAAATTACTTCCAGTAGCACCTTAGAGACCAACTAAGTTTGTTCTTGGTATGAGCTTTCGTGTGCATGCACACTTCTTCAGATACAGATAGTTGTTTATTTCCTTGACAGCTCTAGAGTTCTGTGAACTTGGAAGGCAGGGGACTCTCCTTCCTCGGAGGTTTTTAAGCAAAGCTTGGATGGCTCTCTTTAAGAATCCTTGACAGCAGTGTTAGAAACTCAGATATCCAGGTGAAACTCAAAAAATAGAATATCATGGAAAAGTCCATTTATGTAAGCAATAGTTTTCATTAGCTACTGGAGTTTAGTATATGAGATAGACTCGTGACATACAAAGCGAGATATGTCAAGCCTTTATTTGTTATAATTGTGGTGATTATGGTGTACAGCTGATGAGAACCCCAAATTAACCATTTCAACTTTGGGGTTTTCATCAGCTGTGCGCCATAATCATCACAATTATAACAAGCAAAGGCTTGACATATCTCGCTTTGCATTTCATGAATCTATCTCATATATTAGTTTCACCTTTTATGTTGAATTACTGAAAGAAATGAACCTTTCCACGATATTCTAATTTTTCGAGTTTCACCTGTATAAGCTAGGTGGCACCTGGCACCTTAAATCTAGGTTACGGGGGGGGGGTTGGACTAGATGACCCCCGGGGTGCCTTGCAACGCTACAGTTCTATGATCGCAACTGCATCGCTGGACTGTAGCTTGCTCTAGCAACAGTTCACAGTGAAAATGGAATTAACTTTGGACTATGGCAGACTTTTTAAACGGTGGCCTGATCTGATATTCTTAGCTAAAAATGAAAAGAATGTTCAGCAAAGAGTATTGCATGAAAAATATTGTTAGGCATTCCGAACTAAAAGCACAAGGGTGGGGAAAAAATCCATAGCGTGAAATCTTGATATATAGCTACTTGGCAAACATAAAAAAACCTTCACCTGCCACAGATGTACAATAACTAATTAGTAAGTTAATCAACTGTTATTACCAGTGACGGGCTCTCTTGTGACAACTCGGCATTGTAAGTACAGTGGTACCTCGGGTTACAGACGCTTCAGGTTACAGACTACGCTAACCCAGAAATAGTACCTCGGGTTAAGAACTTTGTCTCAGGATGAGAACAGAAATTGCGTGACCGCGGTGTGGCGGCAGCAGCAGGAGACCCATTAACTAAAGTGGTACCTCAGGTTAAGAACCGTTTCAGATTAAGAACGGACCTCCAGAACGAATTAAGTTCTTAACCCGAGGTAGTGTACGCTGTACAAAGGAAATAGGTTTGAAAGCAACGAGAGCAGGAGAACTTCAAATATGAAGCGAGGAAGGTGTTTTGTCCTAGAGTTGCCGAGTTGGAGGGGACCCCAGGGTTCTGTCTTGGGCCCAGTCTTATTCAACATCTTTATCAATGACTTGGATGATGGGCTTGAGGGCATCCTGATCAAGTTTGCAGATGACACCAAATTGGGAGGGGTGGCTAATACCCCAGAGGACAGGATCACACTTCAAAATGACCTTAACAGATTAGAGAACTGGGCCAACGTCCACATTAGCAGGCAGCCTGCGATGGTGAGTTCCAGGAATGTAGCAAGCAGTGTGCTGAAGATAAAAGGAGATCTTAATTAAGTGCCAGGCTGCAGGAACAAGGTTGTTTAATAGCAGAGAGAGAGCTCCTGCCAATTCCTTCTCTCAGGACCTCCAATCCTGTGAAAAAGGCAGGTCTCTCCTGGGAGCTTTTCCATGTCACCTTTAGCAAAGTGCATCTCTGCGTCCTCTTTCGACCCCTGAAAATAGCCTGGGCAAGATGGGTCTTCTGAATTAAGCTTCTGGCTTCTTGAGCCCCCCAAACTCACTAGTGCTAGAGCTGCTGCCCCCAAATATTTAATTTTAATTTTATGACCTTAACAGATTAGAGAACTTGGGCCCAAAGCAAACAAGATGAATTTTAAACAGGGAGGAAATGTAAAGTACTACACTTGGGCAAAAAATTTGAAAGGCACAAATACAGGATGGATGCCACCTGGCTTGAGAGCAGTACATGTGAAAAGGATCTAGGAGTCTTGTAGACCATAAACTTGACATGAGTCAACAGTGTGATGCAGCAGCTAAAAAGCCAATGCAATTCTGGGCTGCATCAATAGGAGTATAGCGTTCTAGATCAAGGGAAGTAATAGTACCACTGTATTCCGCTCTGGTCAGACCTCACCTGGAATACTGTGTCCAGTTCTGGGCACCCCAGTTCAAGAAGGATACTGACAAGCTGGAAGGTGTCCAGAGGAGGGCAACCAAATGGTCAAAGGCATGGAAACGATGCCTTATGAGGAACGGCTTAGGCAGCTGGGTATGTTTAGCCTGGAGAAGAGAAGGTTAAGGGGTGATATGATAGCCATGTTCAAATATATCAAAGGATGTCATCTAGAGGAGGGAGAAAGGTTGTTTTCTGCTGCTCCAGAGAAGCGGACACGGGGCAATGGATTCAAACTACAAGAAAGAAGATTCCACCTAAACATTAGGAAGAACTTCCTGACAGTAAGAGCTGTTTGACAGTGGAATTTGCTGCCAAAGAGTGTGGTGGAGTCTCCTTCTTTGGAGGTCTTGAAGCGGAGGCTTGACAGCCATCTGTCAGGAATGCTTTGATGGTGTTTCCTGCTGGCAGGGGGTTGGACTGGATGGCCCTTGGGGTCTCTTCCAACTCTATGATTCTATGATTCTAGTCCAACCCGCTGCAAGGCAGGAACAAGTGATACATGCACTTGGGGGGTTCAGCCTCCCATGCTCCCCTCAATCGCCTCCTTGCCTCTTAGCACCCCCACTAGGTAATCCCAAAGCACCCCAGGGGTTGGTTCTGCCCACTTTGGGCCACGCTGGGTTCAGCCAAAATTTGTCTCCTGTGTTTTCCAGCATGCTCTATGTGTCTGTCTTGATACAGGGAGCCCCTGCTGCTGTTGTGGATGAATACCCCCCTCCCTCTCATTCTCTCTGCAGAGCATGCCAACTACTTTTGGAGTGGACGAGAAGCTGGGCCCGGTGGCCGTCAGCATCCGGCGAGAGAAGCTGGAGAGACCACCGAGAGCACGGGCCTCAGTACCAGTACAGGATCATCTTCCGAACCAGCGAGGTAGGTTGCTTGCGGGTGTGCTGCTTCATTCTTCTACGGATCTCCTCCCCGTGGTCTCAAGGCGGTTCACAGAAGAGCAGCTTAAAGATAGTTTTGAAAACAAAAGCATCTAATGATAAGGGCTTTAAAAAGCCTGTATTGTTATGAAACCTGGGGCGAGGCCTTTTCACCCAAACTGGAAAAGCTTGTCGAGACAAATGTACAGTGGTACCTTGGTTTGCATATGTCTTGGTTTGCATATGTTTTGGATTAAGTAAGGTAAAGGCCATTAGGTCCAGTCGTGGCCAACTCTGGGGTTGTGGCGCTCATCTCGCTTTACTGGCCGAGGGAGCCGGTGTACAGCTTCCGGGTCATGTGGCCAGCATGACAAAGCCGCTTCTGGCGAACCAGAGCAGCACACGGAAACGCCGTTACCTCCCTGCCGGAGCAGTCCCCTATTTATCTACTTGCACTTTTACGTGCTTTCAAACTGCTAGGTGGGCAGGAGCAGGGACCCGAGCAACGGGAGCTCACCCCGCCGCGGGGATTCGAACCGCCGACCTTCTGATCAGCAATCCCTAGGCTCTGTGGTTTAACCCACAGCGCCACCCGTGTCCCTATTACAAACACGTCAAACCCGGAAGTGCGTTGTCCCGGTTTGCAACCTTTTTTTGGATTGCAACCCATATTTTATTTTTCATTTTGGATTGCGAACAAAAAATTTGGGGAGGCCCCATTGGCGAAAGCGCGCCTTGGGTTAACAACCTGTTTTGGTTTACAAAGGACCTCCGGAAACGGATTATGGTTGTAACCAGGGACCACTGTTTCTTGCCTGGTTTCCATAGATGTGGGCGCCTCTCGTATCTCGACTGGGATGCTGTTCCACCAGAGGGGGAAGCCGCACTGAAGACCCTGCTCTGTATGACAGAGGGGCGGGGGCTCTGATATTTTAGCAGAGATTTCTGCATTGCAGGGGGTTGGGCTAGATGTCCCTTTGGGGCCCCCTCCAACTCTACAACTTCTGTGGCATCAAGGAGGAGCACTCCTGCAGAATTCAGTGCCCTCCTCTGCCAGGAGGGATGTTGCCGTTGGCTGCCTGTGTGTTTGGAGAAGACACTGCCTCTTCTTAAGGAGCTCAAGGTGCAGCACTCTGAACGCCAGCAGAAGCGGTTTCATATCTTTCAAAACCCTCACTAGATTTTAAGTTACAGGTAGGTAGCCGTGTTGGTCTGCCATAGCCGAAACAAAATAAAAAAATAAAGCCGTCCTAAGCAGCCATTGCTCTCGCCTCCTGTCTCTGAGCTGTGAGGAGCTCCCCAGAGCCCAGCAGAGGGCATTGCAGCTCAGCGCAGAGCCTGCCTTGCTGTTTGCACACCAGCAGTGGGCCTCGTGAATAAAAGGGGAGAGCAGGCCTTGATGCTCTGAGGCTGGGGGGTCTCCATGGGGCTCATAGGCTGGCCCCCCGCCTTCCCAGGGGTCCTTTGGGGTTTTTTATTTTATTTTTGCAACCTCAGAGCGATGCTCTCAGAATCCGTTCTGCAGCTCTCCAGACCATTTATCTGCGAGAGCTTCCAACAACACACTGTTTGAATTGACTGCCCTTTTCAAGATACACATTTCCGTTATCTAGGGGAATGTGAACGGTCTTCCCTGCAAGAAGTCACCTTGCTTAGGGGCCTGTTTGAAAACTGGAGCCCAAACACACACACACACACCCCTTCCAGCTCTCTGTTCTCAATCGCTATTCGCAAAGCTTTGAAATTTGCAAAGTGAAACCTTTAAATGTTCAGAATTGGGCATTTGTGTGGCTGGCCCTGAGGTGTGTCTCGAGTTTTGCCTCTCTCTTCCCTCGCTCTGAGACCAAACTGGGGCAGGGTGCCAACCTCACGGGTTCAGCAGCAAGCCCCAGAGTTTCGCCCTCTCTCCCTGGCCTTTCTGCCTCCCCCCCACCCCACCCCGTCCAGCCATCCAGACACTGCAATAAGTGTTTTTGCTATAGGTAGGTAGCCGTGTTGGTCTACCATAGTCAAAACAAAATAAAAAAATTAAAAAACTCCTTCCAGTAGCACCTTAAGAGACCAACTAAGTTTGTTCTTGGTGTGAGCTTTCCCCGCTGCCTCAAACGCTGACAGCTCCTCCTGGACCCACCTAGCTCAGGGGGTCCAACGCCCACAAATCTTCCCCCTCCAGGGCCTTCCCTAGCTTCGCTTGTGGAGGCCTCCGGTCGGAGATGCTTGTGTTGGGTCCCCCATCCTCTCCGCAAGAGCCCTCTTGTGCGAACGGCAACTTCCCTGTGGCACCATACCCATTTCTCAGACTGGGAACTGAGGCTGAGAGAATGACCGGGAATCATAGAATTGTAGGGTTGGAAGGGGACTCCAAGGGTCATCTAGGCCAACCCCCTGAAATGCAGAAACGTCCTGGGATTTGAACCTGGGTCTGCCCCAGATCTCTTTGTCCCAGGCTCTTGAGCAAGCTGAGTTTGCTTTCCCAGGATTTGTGCTTGCGTGATACAGACTCCCTTGGAAAGTGGTGGGCTCTCCTTCATTGGAGGTCATCTTTCGTGGATACTTCAGCTGAGATTCCTGCATTGCAGGGGGTGGACTGGATGACCCTGGGGGTCCCTTCCAACTCGACGTTTCTGTGATTCTAAAAGTGGCCATTCTAAAAGGCTTCATCCAGAAAGTGCCTGCGATGACCCTTTTATGTAGCTTCATTGGCCATGCTTGCTTAGCTGGGGCCCTTGACATGCCACCCAGACCCTGCCGCTTCCTTTCCAATGCCCCCCATACAACCATGATGCAATCCTGGCCCTGTGAGTTCTGGTCCTGAGGCCACCACGATGCCAGCTTGCTTTAGTGCCAGGAGGAAAGCATTGTCTCCAGGGGACCCTGTTCCCGAGCCATGTGGGCAGCCTCTCTTCCCAGGTGCCTGGCAGCCAGCCTGCCCTGTTGGGCCGGTTTCACCCGCTGGCTTTCCGCTCCTCTGGGGGCGGGAGCCACCACAAAGCGATCCACGTCGGTTAGCTCAACCCACGTGGCTCCCCCTCCCCGCCTCCTCTGACCAGACTGTCTCTCCTTGCAGCTGACCACCCTCCGCGGCTCCATCCTCGAGGATGCCACGCCCACCTCCACCAAGCACGGCACTGTCCGCGGGCTCCCCCTCAAGGACGTGCTGGAGCACGTGGTCCCCGAGCTGAACATCCACTGCCTCCGCCTCGCCTTGAGCGTCCCCAAAGTCACGGAGCAGCTGCGGAAGCTGGACGAGCAAGGGGTGAGCGAGCCGGGGGGGAGGTGGGGGGTGGGATGGCAAGGGGTGGGCATTGGCCCCTCTTCCTCCTTGGTCAGTGGGGTGAGGAGCAAGAGACGGGGTGGAGAGAAACATGCATGTGCCAAATAATACTAGAACTTGGGGGTATCAGACAGAAGAAATCTGACGGGATTATCTGATGCAAAATGGGATGGGCATTGAGGGCTCTGAAAGTGGGTGAGGCGGATTCGGGGAGCAGGAGAGATCCGCCGGATTCGGAGGCAGCCATCCTACTGCCTGCAGCTCCGGTTGCCTCACCTCCGAAAGGATGTACAGTCATACCTTGGATCTCGAAACGCCTTGGCTCCCGAACAAATCGGCTCCTGAACAATCGAAACCCGGAAGTGAGTGTTCTGGTTTTTGAGCGATTTTTTGGAAGCCGAACGTCCGACGCAGCTTCCAGTTGGCTGCAGGACAGAAGCTGAGTGTGAGAAGATCCGAAAGAAATTCCTTCTTCTTCGGGCAGCAGGCGCAAACTCTGAAACTCCATTCCCTGGGAGGCAGGGGTGGCCTCGACTTGGGTGGCACAGATAGACAAATCGATGGCAGAGGAGATGGCTGTCAAGGACTGTGAGCCGCAGGGGCCGTGTTCTCCCTCCGCTGCCGTTCTGCTCTGGTCCTGCTTGCAGGATTAGCATTCGGGCCGCTGGCTGGCCACTTTGAGAAGGGGGGTGCTGGACACCCCTTTGTGGCCTGTTCCAGCTACGGTCTCAGTGTGGTCTCAGTGCTCTGAACATGTACAGGTAGATTCAGGTGGACACCTTGCGGCGTTCCTCTGAGGACACGCTTGCTCCCCTTCCCTGCTACTGCCCTTCTGCCAGTCTGGGAAGAAGGAGGCTGGCAACGTCGTGGCCGGATCCTGCGACTCGTGGCACGGGAAGTGTCTCCAGCGAGATGCCTCTGCCCAGTGGGCTCCCCCTGCTTGGCGCTTCTCACCCGGCTGTCTCTCCCTCCCTCTCCCTCTCTCTCTCCTGCCCCCTCAGCTCTGCCGCAAACACAAGGTGGGCGTCCTGTACTGCAAAGCCGACCAGAGCTCCGAGGAGGAGATGTACAACAACGAAGAGGCCGGGCCTGCCTTTGAGGAGTTCCTGGCGCTGCTGGGGGAGAAGGTGTGCCTCAGGGGCTTCGACAAGTATGCCGCCCAGCTGGACACCAAAAGTAGGTCTCTCCGGCCATTTGCTGGGGTGGGGGGGGCAGGCAGAAGGCCGGCTGCTCTCTGTTCCCCTGAAACCTCCCGTTCCCCAACTCTCTCTGGCTGCTTGGGGGTGGGGGTGGGGGGTGGGGAGAGGCTGTGAAGGCTACCAGGAAGCCGCCCAGCCCATTCCTCCTATCCACCCACTGGTCCCCGCTGCCAGTCCCTCCTGAGCCTCCCTCCTGCTTGCTTTTGCCTTCCTCAGAAAAAAATACAAAACCGTGTATATCACTGGAAGAATTGCATAAATATGAAACTAAACTGACAATATCACAATGCAAAGGGCATTTATAAATATTTCATCAGAGGCAAACCTATATATGCTTTAATCATCAAAGTGCTAGTACAAAGTGCAATTTACAAAGTGCAAAAATACAAAGTGCCATATAATGTTCGATATAATGATGAAGATGGTATAGCAATGTCTTATCAGACACGTAGGTCCACCCTCACAATGTTGGGGAAGGTTATTCAGAATCCCTCCAACGTGTGGGTGTGTTCTCCCGACGGGTGGCTCAAACTTCCCGTTTCACCAACGGTTTCTTCAAGGTCTGGACTTTTCTTTGGTAACAACAATACAAACCATCAACTTCACTACAGATATAAATTCAATTATGCAATAAAAATTCAATTATACAATAAAAAATTCATGTACTCACCATGTATCTGAGGTGACTGTCTGTTGTTGTTTCTACTGCTTTTGCCTTGCAGCCGACTCCACGGGCACCCACTCTCTCTACACCACCTACCAGGGCTACGAGATCATGTTCCACGTCTCCACAATGCTTCCTTACACCCCCAACAATAGGCAGCAGGTAAGGGATAGGCTCCACGCAAGCGGGGGTTGCGGATGTTTTTTTAAATGACTTATTTGATCAGATTGTTATGTAGGATCTTCGCTATTTTGTCGGTTCTGCAGCTTGCAAAAACCGCCTTGCGTTCTAGCAACGTAGAAGAAAAGCGGTGTGCAAATTAAAACAGGAAATGAAATCATAGAATCCTAGAGTTGGAAGAGACCCCAAGGGCCATCCAGTCCAACCCCCTGCCAAGCAGGAAACACCATCAAAGCATTCCTGACAGGTGGCTGTCAAGCCTCTGCTTAAAGACCTCCAAAGAAGGAGACTCCACCACACTCCTTGGCAGCAAATTCCACTGTCCAACAGCTCTCACTGTCAGGAAGTTCTTCCTAATGTTTAGGTGGAATCTTCTTTCTTGTAGTTTCAATCCATTGCCCCGTGTCCGCTTCTCTGGAGCAGCAGAAAACAACCTTTCTCCCTCCTCTATAGGACATCCTTTTATACATTTGAACGTGGCTATCATATCCCCCCTTAACCTTCTCTTCTCCAGGCTAAACATACCCAGCTCCCTAAGCCGTTCCTCATAAGGCATCGTTTCCAGGCCTTTGACCATTTTGGTTGCCCTCCTCTGGACACGTTCCAGCTTGTCAGTATCCTTCTTGAACTGAAATGAAAACGTTGGGTCCCCCTGAATGCTGAACATGTTCTGAGGAGGTGGCTGTGGACTTCCGGGGGGTCCTAGCAATCCCACCCCCTTTGTCGCATACCCAGCTCCCCTTGGCTGGGTGCCCAAATGTGTTCTTGCGTTCAGGGATGCCCTCCGTGTTGCTGCTGCCCTGCCCACCGCCTGAGACCCCTCGAGCGTTTCTGCTCTCTTCTTCCCTCCCACCGGCACATCTGGACAAAGAGGTCTATTGCGATTTGGGGCGTTGTTCTCGGCTTCCATTACGTGTTGCTTTCTTACTGTCCTAGTACAGTACCTTACGTGTTTAGGGAAGTTTTTAATGTCTGGTGTTTCATTGTATTTTCAATACTGCGTTTTTAATGTTTTGTTGGGAGCTTGTTAGTTTACTTGTGCAATGTGAGCCTTACACGAACGGAGGCCAGATGGTTGAATGGTAAAATGTGGGCTAGACAATGCTACCATTCAGTGGATTTGTAACTGGCTGACTGACCGAACCCAAAGGGTGCTCATCAATGGCTCCTCTTCATCCTGGAGAGAAGTGACTAGTGGGGAGCCACAGGGTTCTGTCTTGGGCCCAGTCTTATTCAACATCTTCATCAATGACTTGGATGATGGGCTTGAGGGAATCCTGATCAAGTTTGCAGATGACACCAAATTGGGAGGGGTGGCTAATACCCCAGAGGACAGGATCACACTTCAAAATGACCTTAACAGATTAGACAACTGGGCCAAAGCAAACAAGATGAATTTTAAGAGGGAGAAATGTAAAGTACTACACTTGGGCAAAAAATAATAATGAAAGGCACAAATACAGGATGGGTGACACCTGGCTTGAGAGCAGTACATGTGAAAAGGATCTAGGAGTCTTTGTAGACCACAAACTTGACATGAGTCAACAGTGTGATGCAGAAGCCAAAAAAGCCAATGCAATTCTGGGCTGCATCAATAGGAATATAGCATCTAGATCAAGGGAAGTAATAGTACCACTGTATTCCGCTCTGGTCAGACCTCACCTGGAATACTGTGTACAGTTCTGGGCACCACAGTTCAAGAAGGATACTGACAAGCTGGAACGTGTCCAGAGGAGGGCAACCAAATTGGTCCAATGCCTGGAAACGATGCCTTATGAGGAACGGCTTAGGGAGCTGGGCATGTTTAGCCTGGAGAAGAGAAGGTTAAGGGGGGATATGATAGCCATGTTCAAATATATCAAAGGATGTCATATAGAGGATGGAGAAAGTTTGCTTTCTGCTGCTCCAGAGAAGCGGACACGGGGCAATGGATTCAAACTACAAGAAAGAAGATTCCACCTAAACATTGGGAAGAACTTCCTGACAGTAAGAGCTGTTGGACAGTTGGACAGTTTCCTGCTTGGCAGGGGGTTGGATTCTATGAATGCAAGCAAGGCAGAGTTTGCTTAAAAGCGCTATTTGTGCTTGGAGCACATGGTGCAAGGCGAGCTTTTAAGCTCTCTGCCTTGCTTTTGGGGGCAAGGCCTGCTCCAGATAGAAGCTCGGGGACGCTGGCACAGGGGTAGTTTGAGTGTGTGCATTCATCCGCATATGTGTAACCCTTGGGCACAAACCTCCATGCAGGATGCGATCGGACTGCGTTGCTTGCACACGTGGCCCCGGGTCTGGATGAAAATGCGTTTGAGGAACACTTCAAATGAATAACTGTCCGTCTCCTCCTTCCTCCGCCAGCTGCTCAGGAAGAGGCACATTGGGAACGACATTGTCACCATCATCTTCCAGGAGCCGGGGGCTCTGCCCTTTACCCCCCAGAACATCCGGTCCCATTTCCAGCATGTCTTCATCATCGTCCGGGCCCAGAATCCCTGCACAGAGAACGTTTGCTACAGGTAACACCCCTTCCCCGAAAGGGGTCCCAGGCTCATCCCACAGACTCTCTGGTGTAGTTGGAATGGGTCCCAGGGTCATCTAGTCCAACCCCCTGCAACAGTCTTTCTAGAAGGTTCTGGCAGGAGGGAGGAAGCCGGGGGGGGGCAGAGCTGAGGCTAGTCAGGAGGAATGCTTATCCTATGGGCCAAGTGAGCTTTTGAAGTGACCAGGGCCAAATTTGACGCGTGGGCGGGGCCTCCCTTCCGCCCGTCACATGAGGTCATCACGACATCATTCAGCTGGAACAGGAAGGGTCTGTGGCAGCAAGAGGTCCAGATTCAGAGGCAAGAGAATATGCAGAGATGAGTTCGGCTGGTGAAGTGCCCCGGGTGTCTCCCCCTCCTGCTGTGACCTCCCTGGTCCCCCAGAACCAGGAGAGGCATTAAAAGGGCGGAGAGGAGGTTGGCTTCATGCAGGCTAAGCCTCTGATTGCTTGGGGGAGAACGCTGGAGAGGTGGAGACTGAGACGGCTGTGAGGAGGTGGGAACTTTCAGTCTGGGCAACTGATCCATGGGGCAAGACCTACGAGGGATAAACTGCTGGGCTCATGAGGCATGACCCTCAGCCAAGTCATAGAATCATAGCATTGGAAGGGACCCCAACGTCCAGCCCAGGAATCACAAGCCTGTGTGCGTTTTTGCTAATAGCGAGTTAACTCCCATGGTGTGATTTACTGCCTGCTGGCTCCTGCCTTCTGCTTGTTCCAAGCTGAGAGCCAGTGTGGTGTAGTGGTTAAGAGCGGTAGACTCGTAATCTGGGGAACCGGGTTCGCGTCTCCTCTCCTCCACATGCAGCTGCTGGGTGACCTTGGGCTAGTCACACTTCTTTGAAGTCTCTCAGCCCCACTCACCACCAAATAGTGTTTGTTGTGGGGGAGGAAGGGAAAGGAGAATGTTAGCCGCTTTGAGACTCATTCGGGTAGTGATAAAGCGGCATGTCCAATCCAAACTCCTCTTCTTCTTCTTCTCTTCTTCCCCCCATCTCTCCTTCCGTGTCCCCAGCGTGGCGGTGACCCGCTCCAAAGACGTCCCTCCCTTTGGGCCGGCCATCCCCAGCCGGGCCGCCTTCCACAAATCCGACGTCTTCCGGGACTTCCTGCTGGCCAAGGTGATCAACGCCGAGAACGCGGCCCACAAGTCGGACAAGTTCCACACGATGGCCACGCGGACGCGGCAGGAGTACCTGAAGGACCTGGCGGAGAACTGCGTCACCAGCACGCCCATCGACTCCACGGGGAAGTTCAACCTCATCTCGCTGGCCTCCAAGAAGAAGGAGAAGACGAAAGCCCGGCCGGGGGCCGAGCAGCACAGCGACGGGGCCATTGCGTGGCACGTGCAGGCGCAGGATTACACCCAGGGGCTGGAGATCGAGTGCATCCTGGGCATCTCCAACGAGTTTGTCGTCCTCTTGGACCTGGGCACCAAGGAGGTGGTCTTCAACTGCTTTTGCGCAGATGTAATCGGGTGGACTCCGGACACGTTCAGCATCAAGATCTTCTACGGCCGCGGGGACCACATTTTCATCCGGGCCCTGGAGGGAAACCCGGAGGACATCAAGGAGATTGTGCAGCGGCTGAAGGTCAGTGATGGCCGCATTGAGTCAGGGTAGCACCCTTGGATCCTTGGGCCCTTTGCTTGCTTGCGTGGAGCGGAGGGGAGTTCGAAACCAAGTCTGGAAACCAAGCCTTATTTAGGAGGAGTGGTAGAGGGAGTTGGGGGAAAGAGGACTGTGTGTGTGACAGGGTGGATTTCATTTAAATCAAACTGATTTTTTTTAAAAGAGAATTTATTCAATTTTCCAATAAAACAAACAATACAAAATACAATAAAACAAACTACAACAATCACAAACAAAACAAAAACTACAAAAATACAAAAAATACAAAAATTCTAACTAAATTATCTTGATCATAACATACTATTGGGACCTCCTCACGTCCTCTCTTCTGCGTTCATTTCTAATCTTCTTTAGTAACTTTGTAACATTATAAAACCCTCTTTCTCACCTAATCTTATCATTAAAAACCTTAATCAACAATTAACTCTATTATAATCCTAATAAAATCCACATAACATAATTATAACTACTTCTTATATCCTATTTTCAATTATCTCCTAACAATACCGTAGCCTAAAATGTCTTTCTGATTTCAATTTCAAATGTCTATCTTTTCACGTCGTTTCAAATAGTCTTTGAATTTCTTCCAAAATCAAACTGATTTAAATCACGATTTAAATCACTAGTCAGTAAGGCTCAGGGCGGATTTAAATTAAAAAAAAAATCCGATTTAAATTTTAAAAATCTGATTTTTTAAATTTATTTAAATCCACCCTGAGCCTTACTAACTAGTGATTTAAATCGTGATTTAAATCAGTTTGATTTAAATCAAATCCACCCTGGTGTGTGTGTGTGTGTGTGAGAGAGAGAGCCCTCTTCAAATATCTGAAAGGAAGTGCGATTTTTGTCCTGCTCCAGAGGGCAGGACTTGAGCCAGCGTATTCAAATGACAGGAAAGGAGATTGCGACTAAAGTTTAGGGATAACTTCCTGGCGGTCAGAGCCGTTAAAAGAGAAATCAAGACAATGAACGTTTTATGAAAGAATGGAAATGGTCTGTTGAATATTTACAGACAAATTGCAAGCAGGCAAAAAAAAAAAAAACATCGGCAGGGTTATTGTAATATACCTGCAGTTTTTCATAAGGGTATATATATTTAAAGTAGGTAATTAAACGAGCAAATTTAATGAATTTGGATATGCAGAAGATTTTTTTTAAAAAAAATTAAGGAACCGCAGAGAGAGGGGGAAGGAAGTCAAGCTTTGAATTGTTAAAATGATTGTAAAATTAATGAAATGTATAAACCTGGAAAATATAAATAAATTTAAGGTGGGGGGGGAGGAAAGGAGATTGCGAGTAAAATTTAGGAATAACTTTGCGATGGTCAGAGTGGAACGGGACTCCTTCGGAAGGCGGCAGAGGCATGCAGTTGGTGGGGGGGGGCTAGGCTGATCCCCTAATTGTTCCCAGTAAATTACCCAGTAAATTAAAGTGTTAAAGCCCGGTGTCTCCTTCCCATCCCATCGTCCCCCCCATCGTCCTCGCAAACCGGCGCCTCTGGCCGTAACTGTTCCCCTACGAAAAATTTCACCCCCTGCTGCTGGAAGATGGGGGCTATCCTTCATTGGAGTTTCTTAAGCAGAGGTTGACCGGCCACCTGTTGGGGATTCTTTCCCTGTGATCCCTGCAATTTTGGGGGGGGGGTTGGACCAGATGAGCCCCGGCGTCCCTTACGGTTCCGCGCCTCTTTGTCCGTTTCCGCCTCTTTCCCTAGGTCATGACCTCCGGCTGCGAGACGGTGGAGATGACGCTGCGGAGGAACGGTCTGGGGCAGCTGGGCTTCCACGTGAAGTTTGATGGGACGGTGGCCGAGGTGGAGGACTACGGCTTTGCCTGGCAGGCAGGGCTGCGCCAGGGCAGCCGGCTGGTGGAGATCTGCAAGGTGGCCGTGGTCACGCTCAGCCACGACCAGATGATCGACTGGCTGCGCACCTCCGTGACGGTGAAGGTGGTCATCGTCCCTCCGCACGAGGACGGCGTCCCTCGCAGGTAACGCCGGCTTGGCTTTGCGTCCAACACCTGGCAAAATTACTCCTGTAGCTCCACACAGCTGTCTTTTCTGTACCAAACCATTGTGCTGTGCCAAGAGGACGCAGCCATGCCCATCGAGTGGCCTCGCATGGACCCCACTTTGCACGCT
This sequence comes from Lacerta agilis, assembly GCF_009819535.1. Classification (NCBI taxonomy): domain Eukaryota; kingdom Metazoa; phylum Chordata; class Lepidosauria; order Squamata; family Lacertidae; genus Lacerta; species Lacerta agilis. The sequence goes on from NC_046319.1 coordinate 79,658,563, forward strand.
TTTGCTCCTGCTGCTCATCGCAGAGCTGGCAGGGGCCGTGGAAGCCGTGTTGTCAGTGCCTGATCTGCAAGGCAGGAGGCTGGTATGGGGTCCCTGGCAAACAGCTTGTGCAGCCTCCGGTGGAGGAGAGCCCGTCTGCTCCCAAGGAGCCAATGGGCTGTGGCCGTCCTGAAGTTCAGTTAGACTACAGCTCCCGTATTGGCCATGCCAGCTGGGACTGATGGGAGTTGGAGTCCCAGCATCAATTGGGTTTGTGCCCGGGTCTCCATTACTGTCCCCGTGGGTGATGGGCAAGGCTTGTGGCTGATTTTGCGGTGGACGCTCAATTCTGCCTGAAGCAACATATCCATTTAGGCTTGGGTAACTGTTTGCTACTACTGTTAATATTAATTGCCCAGCCTTCACTCTTAAGGCAGGGGTCAACAACCTTTCTTCAGCCGTGGGCCGGTCCACCGTCCCTCAGACCATGTGGTGGGCCGGACTATATTTTTTGGGGGGAGGGGGAATGAATGAATTCCTATGCCCCACAAATAACCCAGAGATGCATTTTAAATAAAAAGGACACATTCTACTCATGTAGAAACACCAGGCAGGCCCCACAAATAACCCAGAGATGCATTTTAAATAAAAAGGACACATTCTACTCATGTAAAAACACCAGGCAGGCCCCACAAATAACCCAGAGATGCATTTTAAATAAAAAGGACACATTCTACTCATGTCAAAACACCAGGCAGGCCCCACAAATAACCCAGAGATGCATTTTAAATAAAAAGGACACATTCTACTCTTGTAAAAACACACTGATTCCCGGACCGTCCATGGGCCGGATTGAGAAGGCGATTGGGCCGCATCCGGCCCACGGGCCTTAGGTTGCCTACCCCTGCCCTGAGGTCCCAGTTGCCTCAGGCCCAGGAGGTCTCAGGGTGTGTGGGGAGGTAGTCGCTTGACCTCACCCCTTGACTAAAGTGGTGGAGCAGCAGGGAGAGGGGAGTCTTGTGGCCTTTGTCTCCCTGGCGCAACAGATCCATGTTTCAAAAGAGACTTCTTGCAGTTTGGAAAGTGACTGAGAAATTGGGGGGGGGGGTGGATGAGCGATGGGGTGGTGGTGGAACCTGGAAATCAGGAAAGAAGCAGGATGGAGGCTCAGTGTTGTCTAAGTGCCCCATAAACCAATCAGAACGTATACTCGGTGAAGATAAAGACTCAGTAAAGACTATCATCTAATCTCTGCTATAAGCTTCGTGGGAGGAAGTCAGAATGGCTGGGTCGACGTTTGGATTTTGCTAATTCAGTACAACCCCACAATCTCATTCCTGGTCAGTCACTCCCAGTTCCAGCTCCCTTACCTACACACATGTCAAGTGAGGAAATATTTTGAGCCAATGGGCTTCACATTCCTCTAGTTCCAATTCCTCGTGATACCTTTTTGTTCCGGTAGGTGATCTGTAAATCTGGCCCCCTTGCTGCTCTCCTCCAACAACTCCAGGTCATTTGTGAACAAGTTAGCAAGCAGAGGCCCAAGCAATCCTTGAGGAACTCCACTTTCCACATACCTCCATCGTGTTCTCTGCTTCTCCTGTTCCTTAACCAGTTACCAGTCCATGGTGGAATCTAGGTAAAGGGTAAAGGGACCCCTGACCATTAGGTCCAGTCATGGACAACTCTGGGGTTGCGGCGCTCATCTCGCTTTACTGGCTGAGAGAGCCAGCGTACAGCTTCCGGGTCATGTGGCCGGCATGACAACGCCGCTTCTGGCAAACCAGAGCAGCTCACGGAAACGCCATTTACCTTCCCGCCGGAGCGGTACCTATTTATCTACTTGCACTTTGACGTGCTTTCGAACTGCTAGGTGGGCAGGAGCAGGGACCGAGCAACAGGAGCTCACCCCATTGCGGGGATTCGAACCGCCGACCTTCTGATCAGCAAGCCCTAGGCTCTGTGGTTTAACCCACAGCGCCACCTGCGTCCCATGGTAAAAAACACATGTAAAAAAACACTGTGGAAATGCTTTTTTAAAAAAACATATTGAAAAATGTATTGAATTTGCCATAAGGCTAACAGTCGCCAACTAGTGTTGCATTTGTTTATTGCACTTTGCAACACACTTACAACGTTTTATTTGCAGCTGTAGAGCTGAGTCCCATGACAGGCCCTCTCCTGTTAATCTGTGTTTGCTACGCTTGCTCAAGAGTCTTTGGTGAGGGACTTGATCAGTGGCTTTTGGAGAGTCTTAAGCATGCAGTACTTCCTGCATCACCCCATTCCATATGCTTACAGAACCTAATAATAATAACAACAACAACAACAATAATTTATTTATTTATTAATACCCCGCCCATCTGGCTGAGTTTCCCCAGCCACTCTGAAAAACAGAATAAAACATCAAATATTAAAAGCTTCCCTAAACAGGGCTGCCTTCGTGTATTTTCTAAATGTCAGGTAGTTGTTTATCTCTTTGACACCTGAAGGGAGGGTGTTCCACAGGGCGGGTGCCACTACCGAGAAAGCCCTCTTCCTGGTTCCCTGTAACCTCGCTTCTCGCAGTGAGGGAACCGCCAGAAGGCCCTCGGAGCTGGACCTCAGCGTCCGCGCTGAACGATGAGGGTGGAGACGCTCCTTCAGTGGTTAGTCACTGCAGGGGGTTGGACTAGATGGCTGTAAGGTTCCCTTCCAACTCTACACTTCTAGGATTCCGTGACTCGACCCTGCAGAAGCCTTGCTGGTCCTGCTCCAACAAGGCTTGTTCTTCCAAAGGCTCGGCCATTCCGTCTTGGGACGATGCTTCCCGCCCGTTTCCCAGGAGCAGAGGCTAATAGAGAGCGAGGACGGGTGTGCTGACACCCTACTCAGGACTGACTGCATTGCTCAGGAATGAGGGATCCCGGTGGGTGGGTGGGGGGTGGAATCTGGACCGCGCCCTGCATCGCTGGAACGTAACCATGCTGACTTACAGCTGTTTTGCGCCGGAGGAGTCTGGGGGAAGGAGAGCGAGGAGCCGTTTCAGATGTCGGTTCAGGATTCAGATCCGCTTCTGGCCTCCCAGTCGCCAGAGCAGGAGGGAACAGTCCCCGGCTCAAGTGCAGGGTGTGGGGGGGCAGCACAGAGCCCGGCCCCTGGGGCGCATCATCTCTCCCAGGATCTCTTCCGTGGCTGCTTTTTGGGGGGGGGGTCGTTGCAACACTGGTGGTGGTTGTCCTGTTTCTTACTGAACCCACTCTTATTCTGGTGAGCGAGACGTCCCAAAGTCAGCGGGGGGGGGGGGTAGAGATTGAGTTACTTCTGGTTCTTGTGACATTGATCTTGCGCTAAACAGCATCTGAACGCTTATTGCCAAGCGGTGCGGAAGAGTTTTACACATGGACCTTTTTTGGGGGTGAGGGTGTGTGGGGGGGGTGTTTCTGGGTTGCATGTCACCTTTGCCACATCTGACCACAGGCACGTCGCCAACTCGGTCTCCCATCTGTAACATTAGTGTTGTTGTTGTTGTTGTGGTTGTGGTTGTTCGTAGGTTTATTCCCTGCCCTTCACCGGCACGTCCCCAGGGCAGCTTACGGCATTTTAAAATCCAGAATTAAAAGCAGCCAGAACAAATAATAATGGCCATGGGAAGAGGGTGCGTCCTTGCAAGCACGCATCTCAGGTGTGACTTCAGCATCCGGCCGGAAGCTGTGGGGAGGGAATTCCGCAGCAAGGGGTGAAGGCGAGCTCTGCGGTTCCTGTTTTTTTAAGCCCCTCCTAAGGCACTTTGGGTGCGGAAAGCTGCGTTTGCAGAGAGCGGGGCTGCCGGGGTGAGGACAGCGAGAGCGAGCGTTTCATGCTGGCTTTTCCCAGACACCCCTTTTTTGGGGGGAGAGTTCTCCGCCCTGCGCGGCCCCTTTCCGCTCCCGCCCACGAGTGGGCTGCCGTTACTCACCTCCTCTAGAGGAGGCGGATGCATCTGCCGCAGCCTGCAAAGAGTTAAGTGGCATCCTCGCGAGCCCCAGCTGTGCCCTTGGCCTCTCCAGCTTCCTGTCTTAATTCGCCAGGTGTGGTTGGGAGAGCAAGTTGAGGCACCCCTCGGCTCGCCGGCAAAGTCCGCCCTCCTCCCGCCTTCCCAACCAAATTGCCGGTTGTGCGCAAATTGTGCGCAAGAGCAGAATGGCTGGACTGACCCCGAGGCTGCGGCTTTTCCTTCCTCTCCGCGGAGCCAAGGGGGTAGGCATCGGGGCTCCCCCAGCAGAGGCAGGTATTGGCGGCCTTGAAATTTGAGCGGGTTGGTCCTGTCGGGCCCTTGAAGCAGGCTCCGGCGCTAGGTGTTGCCGGGGGGGGGGGCCTCTCCCTGCCAAGGCTTGCTGCCGGTGACTTCATCCTGCTTTTTGGAGATCCAGCTGCGTAGCTTGGCGGAGGGAGGAATCAGATGCTCGCTTTTGCTAGAGACTTGCGTGGGTGAGTGAAGTCGGCAGCTCCATGTGCTGTGCCCCCCCCCCCGGAGCAAACTGTAGCACCCCAGAGGGATGGGTGCTGACCCATTTGGCCGGGGGAAGCCCACCACGAGGCGGGAGGGTGTCTCCATCCTCCGACGGAGCCTGGCCCTCGAGGCCGTCTCTCCCGTTCTGAAATCCAGCCTTCCCCGCCGCGCTGGAAGTTCTGGTTTGGATGCAGAGGTGTCCGCTGGCCTCGAACCCTCCTGGGGTCTCCCAAGAGAGATCCAGAAAAGAGGGGGGGGGCTCCTTTTGGAGTTGGAGGGCAGCCCAGAGATGGGGGGGGAGTGGAGCGTGAGTAACGGCAAGAGGTCTTTGCAAAGGTTGACTCAGCATGATGATTCTTTGCTTCCGAGAATTGCATGGAAGTTCTTACATCAGGCGGGTGTGTGTTTGGGGGGGTGCCAATGAGCACAGCCCCCCACCATCTCTCTAAGCACATCTCTCTTTGTTTCATAAGCCACACGTCTTGGCAGTCCCTGCCATGTGTATTGGCTCAGATAACAGAAAGTCCTTCCTCATGCAGCTCAGTGCTGAACTGTGGAACTCCCTCCCGCAGGAGGCAGGGATGGCCACCAGCCTTTAAAAGAGGACGAGACAAATCCATGGGGGGCGGGGAGGGCTGTCGATGGCACTTAGCTAGGATGACTGTGCTCTGCCTTCACATTTGGAGGCAGCGATGCTCCTGACTGCTAGTTGCTGGAAGTCACAGGAGGAGGGGAGAGGGCTCTTGTGCTCGGATTTACCTTGCCGGTTTAACTTGCCGTTATCTGGTTGGCCCCTGTGAAAATAGGAGTCTGGTCCTGATCCAGCAGCCGAGCTCTTCTTATTACGTTATTGTGGAGCCTCCAGTTCCAGAGGCAGTCTATCACGATTCCTGGGTTCTTAGGAGTATCTGGTCACCACGAGGTCAGGATGCGGGGCTGGACGGGCCCTCTTTGGATCTGCTTACGTTGCCTCTGGCCTGGTGGAGGCCGTGAGGGCCGACTTTTGATGGCTCTAAAGGAAGAGTCGGAAGGGATCCGGAGGGTCATCTAGCCCAGCCCCCGTGCCGTGCAGATGGCGGAGAGCTTTGCTCACCGCCCCTCTGCTCTGCTGTCTCCCTCTGCAGGGGCTGGGCCGAGTCCTTCAAGATGAGCACCCTGGAGACCAAGGGGGAGCAGGAGAGCCTGCCGGTGGGCTACCGGCCCCCCTACCGCAGCAACTCCGCCTGGCAGTGGGGCAGCTCTGCCACCCAATGCACCTCGCAGCCGAGCCACGGTCAGTCCCAGTCCTTGACCAGGACCCCGAAGCAGAGCGCCGTGGCCCCTTACCGAGAGCCCCAGCCCCTGCATGGCAAGAGGTAAGGAGGAGGAGGAGGAGGGTCGGGGGTGGGGGGCGCTTGGCTTGCTCCTTTTCTGCCCCTCTGGCAGCCCAAGGAAGAGCCTCTCCCTCCTGTTGCTGCTGCATCCAACCTCCGCCCGCCGGTGCCCTTTGGACGGTCCTGCCGCAGAGAGCGCATGTGCCCTGTGGGTCATGACTCAGGCTCTCCCAGCTAATTGCTCCATTATCTCTCGGCTGAGGACGTTCAGAAGAGGCTCCGGTGTCAGGCGCATGTGTGGCTCCACGGAGCTGCCTGCCGGGGCGCTGCTGGGCACCCAGGAGAGCGCTGGAGTTCCTCCTCTTGATGCATCTCTCTCTCTCTCTCTCTCTCTCTCTCTCTCCAGGCCAGTGAGCTTCCCGGAGACCCCCCAGGCGCTCTCTTCCTCCCAGCCTGGAGCAGAGAGGATCCTGTCCTACCGGCAGCCCTCGGGCAGCTTCTCCATGCCAGGCTCCTCGGGGGCAGCGGCAGGGGCGGCCTACGCCCGCTACAAGCCATCTCCAGAAAGGTACGCACGGGGGTGGGGGGGGTGGGCGCAACCCCGAGGGGGGGTCTCTGCACGCCCGTTTCTCAGGGGGCAACCGGGCAAGGCCCTGCGGGGAGTGGGGAAAGGCGGAGGGTTCGGTTCTCAGCGCAGAGAGATTGGGGCCCCAGTCCTGGGAGCTCTGGCCTTCGTTCCCAGGCTGCTGGAGATCCCACCCCCACCCCCCCGCAGCAGGGGCATCTCGCCAGGTGGGGTGGGGGGCAGCAGGGCAGGGGGCAGCACCCTCCACCCTGCATGGCCAGCGGCTGTGAAAGAAATCTGGACAAGAAGCAGCAGAGGTGCAGAGGCCCCTACCTGTTTCCTGCGACTTCCTTGGTTGACGCAGGTTTTTCTTAGCACTGCAGCGTGTGACAAAAGGTGCCGAGTGGCAGAGAAGGTTTGGCTGGCACCTTGTGATACCCTGCGAAGCGGGCGGGTGGAGGTGTTTGGGCCTCAGCCGGGAATGGGCGTTTTCTACCCTCCTTCTCCTTTCCCCCCCTCTTTATTCCCCTTCGTGGCGACTCCGTGCAAACGGTGCCCGCTGCAGAACCACTCGGGCGCTTCGGTGCCAGGCCCCACCCTGAGCACGAGGGACGCAGCTCCTGCCGATGGGTGGGGGGGGCATTAGCCAGACGGGCAGCGCTTGGCGTGTGGAGGAGCGATGGGTTGGCCTGGGCTGCTTCGGAGAGGGCAGAGAAGGGGTTGAGCCAGGAAGGGCAAGGCAAAGGCCCAGCAGGCTGAGCTTGTGGCACTGGGCTGGCATCCTGGCATGGTGCCCAAGAGGAGCTCCCGGCGGAGCATCCTCTCCCTTTCCCCAGGGGGCCGTTGGTGCCACTCCATCCAACCTGGTTGGCATTAGCCTTCAGCTGGCACACTTGGTGCAGTGGTGACCCTCGCAGGGCACCCGTCAGGGCCTCAGCAACCTGGCCCTGCCGCAACCTCTCCTTGCTCTCTCTTCCTCTGGAGCTGGAGAGAGGAGGGAGGGTCTGGAGGGGGGGTGCCCTTGCTGCCCCCTGCCCACCTGACTAGGGAAGAGGGCATCTTCTTCCTCTTGGGACTTGAGTCTTCTACTGGAGCTCCTGCCCCAAGAGGTCTGGCCGTGGAGCGTTGCTGCTCTGGGGGTATGGAGGGGCTGGAGAACAGTGGTTGGGGGGGCTGTGTGCCGGGCCTCCCCTTGTCCCTTCTGCATCTCTTCCCCCCCCCCCCCCACCTTCTGGGCTGTGCCTCCGTTGCCACCGAACTGAGGAGCTGTGCGTCTTCATTCCCCTCCTTCCCTCTTCCCCCCCCCCCCGCCACAAATTTGGTATTTTTAAAACCTGCTAATGAATGGGAGGCAGGCTGGGTGGTGTTACCTCCCCCCCCAGCCTCAGTTTGCCATCTTGAGCTGCCGCCTGCCTCATTCCCTCTCTCCTCTCTCTCCCAGTTCCACACACAGGTATGCAGCTCCGCAAACGCAGCGGCCCCTGATGCCCATCGACCCCCCCTATGCCCACGAGGCAGCCTCCAACGGGGACTCCTGCTCCTCCTCCGGCGGGGTGGCCAGCCAGGAGAGCACCATGGAGAGGCCCAAGCCTGGTAAGCGGGAGCGGGGCTTCCAGGGGGGCGGCGGGTTGTGGGACTGAGTTTATAGAATCGTAAAATTGGGACCCCCAGGAGTCATCTAGCCCAGCCCCTTGAGTTGCAGGAATCGCAACTCAAGAAACCCCGGCGGGTGTCTCATAGCTGCCTTTGGTGCACCCAGAGACACTGTTCCCTGGGGCTTCTGAGGACGCAGCCATGGGGCGGGCAGGCGGGAGGTATTTGGGTCAGGCTTCTGGTGGTTCATCTAAGGATGCTGGGAGGAAGGGGGTGTTCACTTGCCTGCCCCCCCCGCCCCCGGTCACCTGCAGGCTGAGACTATGCTCCCATGTGAGTGATTTGGGGATGTAACCAACCTCACAGGGTTGTTGTGGGGATAAAGGGGAAGGGAAAGGTGGGGTCCCAATGTGATAAATGGTCATTCCTAGCTCTATGCTGGCCTAGGAGCAGCCCATCCCATGAGGTCGAGTCGGCAGCGCTTGCCCTATCCTCTGGGCAAGGAAAGGAGGCTTCAAGAGAGAAGCCCAGGCCAGTCGTGCCCCCCCCCCACCCCCACCGGCGAGCCTCAGCCCCTCCTCTCACGCCTTGGACAAGGCTGAAGGGTGCCCCTCTCACAAATGCCAGCTTCTGGAAGCTGCAGGAGGGCAGAGGGTTTTGCGTTCGAATGCTGCTTGGGGACTTCCCCTTAGGCTGCATGGGTCCCCTTGGCCTGATCTAGCAGCCAGAAATCCATTCTTGGAAGTCGCTGGGGCATGTGGCTGCTGGGGGGGGGGGAATCCTTGATCCCCTGAGGGTGGCAGGCTGGTGTGTGTGTGTGTGTGTTTGTGTGTGTGCAACAAGGGGCTCTTTCTGAAGGTGTGACTCCCTTGACCTTGGCAGAGCCTCTTTGGCACGTGCCGGCACAGCCCAGGGCATCGGCACCGTCGGGCGGCAAGCGGCCGAGCAGGCAGGAGTTGGCGGGCAAGGACTCTCCCAACCGGCACTCCAAGGTGAGCTGGGTGGGCTCCGGGGGGGACCCCCTCCCCGCAGAGGCCTCCCTCCCTCTGCAGGCCCGCGCCTGACGCCCTTCCTCTCCCCGCTTCCAGGGCGAGGGCCAGTACTCCAGCAGCCACTCCAGCAGCAACACCCTCTCCAGCAACGCCTCCAGCAGCCACAGCGACGAGCGCTGGTTCGACACGCCCGACCCCGCCGAGGCCGACCCGGACCCCCTGGCCAAGGGGGGCTCCAGCGACAGCGGCATCGACGCCACCAGCGCCAAGTCCTCCTCGCGCAGGGACAAGCCCGCCACCAAGGCCCCGCCTCCTCCCTTCGGCGGCGCCCTGCACGAGGCTGCGGGCAGCGGCAAGCGCAGGGACGCGTCTCCGGCCGTCGGTTCTGGCGGGCAGAGCTGGGGCTACCATGGCCCCAAGGCCTTTGGGGTGGGCTCCGGAGGGGCTGCCCGGGGCGGCAGCGGGAACCACCACTTCAAGCAGCCAAGGTGAGCGGGGCCTCTCTGGGGCTGGCCCCCTCTCTCCCAGGTGCTCCTGCTAGAACCGTAGAATTGTAGAGTTGGAAGGGAACCCAGGTTTCATCTAGTCCAACCCTCTGCAAGGCCTTCTTGCCCCTCTCGGATAACGGAAAGGCTGGTGCTGTGATAATGGTGACGACAATCATAATATTATTATTATTATTTATTCAATGTTATTATTATTATTATTATTATTGATTTGGTTTTTCAGATCAAACTTTTACAGTCACATATCCAACATACAAAACAGAAACAAGATTCCAAAGAATCTCCTGGACTTCCCTTCTCCCCTTTAATTTTATTGTTGTTGTTGTTATTAATAATAATAATAATAATAATAATAATAATACCCAATCCAAACACAAGAAAGCATCAATCATTAAGGCAGTGTTTTTCAACCTTTTTTGGGCAAAGGCACACTTGTTTCATGAAAAAAATCACGAGGCACACCACCATTAGAAAATGTTAAAAAAATTAACTCTGTGCCTATATTCACTATATATAAAGTAATTTTCCCACGGCACACCAGGCAACATCTCGCGGCACACTAGTGTGCCGTGGAACAGTGGTTGAAAAACACTGCATTAAGGAGTTCCCTATACAGGGCTGCCTTCAGGTGTCTTCTAAAAGTCAAATATTTATTTATTCCCTTGACATCTTAGAGGGGGGGCATTAAGCAGGGGGATGATGTTTTCATTGTCATGATTTCTGCATGTTTTTATACAGATACAGCTATTCTGTTAACGTTTAATTGTTTTCAACTATTGCTTTTGTGGCTGTTCTTACTTTAGCTGTAAACAAATATAGTAATGATGATGCTAAAACATGCACCATGGAAATCACGTTTTTTAACCCTGCGCCACCCAACCTCATCCCCTAAATCACCCCCAAATGGGCGCCCTAAAACAGCAGCCCCTCCTGCCCCCTGGTGGCCATTCCCCACAAGCACGCCAGGTCCCAGGTAGCAGCTGAACAAGCAAGACCCCTTTGGTTAGATGGCGTCTCCCCACAGAGCTGCCCTCTTGCAAGGGAGCTGTGTGTCTGGCAATCAAAATGACCTTAACAGATTAGAGAACAGGGAGAAATGTAACGGGGAGAAATGTAAAGTACTACACTTGGGCAAAAAAAATGAAAGGCACAAATACAGGATGGGTGACACCTGGCTTGAGAGGAGTATGTGTGTAAAGGATCTAGGAGTCTTCGTAGACCACAAACTTGACATGAGTCAACAGTGTGATGCAGCAGCTAAAAAATCCAATGCAATTCTGGGCTGCATTAATAGGAGTATAGCATCTAGATCAAGGGAAGTAATAGTACCACTGTATTCCGCTCTGGTCAGACCTCACCTGGAATACTGTGTCCAGTTCTGGGCACCCCAGTTCAAGAAGGATACTGACAAGCTGGAACGTGTCCAGAGGAGGGCAACCCAATTGGTCAAAGGCCTGGAAACGATGCCCTATGAGGAATGGCTTAGGGAGCTGGGTATGTTTAGCCTGGAGAAGAGAAGGTTAAGGGGTGATATGATAGCCATGTTCAAATATATAAAGGGATGTCATGTAGAGGAGGGAGAAAGGTTGTTTTCTGCTGCTCCAGAGAAGCGGACACGGGGCAATGGATTCAAACTACAAGAAAGAAGATCCCACCTAAACATTAGGAAGAACTTCCTGACAGTGAGAGCTGTTGGACAGTGGAATTTGCTGCCCAGGAGTGTGGTGGAGTCTCCTTCTTTGGAGGTCTTGAAGTGGAGGCTTGACAGCCATCTGTCAGGAATGCTTTGATGGTGTTTCCTGCTTGGCAGGGGGTTGGACTGGATGGCCATTGGGGTCTCTTCCAACTCTGTAATTCTATGCCTGTGTCCCCCTACCCCACCTCCCCATGGTGAACTGAGCCTCCTCCGTTTTTCAGCCACAGCAGCGGCAGGGCCACGTACCCCGCCCAGGTGTACAAGGCACCCACGGCTGACGCCCCACGGGCCCCCCACATGCCACAGTCCAGCTCCTTCCAGCTCTCGGCCTCCGTGCCCAAGTCCTTCTTCTCCAAGCAGAGCAGCAGGAGCAAGCTCCTCCCGGCCGGGTGGAAGAGGGGCGAGGAGACCCCCGCCAGGCCCACGGCCTTTGCAGACCCCAAGAAGTGAGTAGGGGGCCTGGTACAAGCGGAAGGGGGGGGGAAACCCTCCACTCTGGTTTGGCTCTTGTTTCTCTCTCCTGTTGCCTTCTCCTTCTGCTGGGGGGGGGGGGAGGGAGAGGGAGGCACATCCGAAGCTGTTTTGGCTGGGCTTGATTTTTGAGGTCTGTTTAGGACTCGCCCCTGGAGCGTGCAAGGCAGAGCTGAAGAGGAGAGGGCCTCTGAGCATGTGCAGCACCTTCGCCAGCCCTCCTGCCTGGGGTTGGGGGGCAGGGAGACAGATCAGCATAGCAGCCCTTCAATGGATCAGCTCCTGTTGGACGGATGAAGGCAGTCCTGCTGCTCTGCAGTTTGGACTGCATCTGGGGTGGGGGGGGGCTGCTGGGGGGGGAAGGGAGCCCTCCCCACCATGGTCAACCAGGTGGCTACTAAACAGAGCTGTCAACCTTTTTTTTTTTTTTTGCATTGGGAAACAGCCATAGCTGTCAACTTTCCCTTTTTTTGCAATGGGAAACGGCACTGGAATAAGGGAATTTCCTGCAAAAAAAGGGGAAAGGTGATAGCTATGCTCCTGAGGTGTGCTTCTGAAAGGCCAGTGAAGTCCGGGGGGGGGGAGCCTTTGCGGAGGAGGATGTACTGGATCAGACCAAATGGGGCATCCTGTTCTCACAGGGGCCAACCAGTTGCCTATTTGGAGAAACCCTCAAGCAGGATCTGAGCACAACAGAAACTCTTCTCCCTTGTGGTTTCCAGCGACTGGTGTTTGGGAGCAATTTACTGCCTCCGACTGTGGAGGCAGGGCAGAGCCATCCTGGCTAGGAGCCTTTGATAGCCCTCTCCTCCTCCTCCTCCTCGAATCTGTCCCTTCCTCTTTTAAAGCCACCCAGGCCGGTGACCATCGCTGCCTCCTGTGGCAGGGAGTTCCACAGATTAACTCGGCTTGAAGGAGGGCTTCCTTTCACCTGTGCTAAGTCTCCCAGAGCGTTCCCTGAGTTCTACTGTTAGGAGCAATGCCTTCAGCAGTGCTGTATGGCAAATTCATGAAGTTTCCAATGCATGCGCGTCTCTTTCCCTGCATGTCTAACAAGGTAGAATCCGTTACTCACATCCTTTCATTTTGCGAATTCTATAGTGAAGAACGTGCTCGGTTTATTTTACCCCTTTTAAACAAAGTTTACGCCCTTACAACACTATTTGGAATCCTTCCCCGAAATATCTTCTGGAGGATTCTTCAAGTCTAGTATCCTATGATGTGGCTAAATTCTGCACTTTAGCTATTGAGAAGCGTAAATCTCCTTTATTGAATAACACATTGTAAAGTTCCTTTGTGTAATTGTTTTATCTCTGGTGGTGGCGTCGCCGATTTTTCAGTGTTTGGATTTATGATTTTCTGTGCTGCTGGCTTTTGCCATAACAAAACTGACTGACTGTTAGGAGAAAAACTTGCCCCCTGCCATGCTGCCTCTCCCGTAAGTGAAAAAGCCCCGAATGCCGCAGCCTCTCCTCTCCATCACCCCCTTTTCTCCCCCCCCAAACCCAGGCAAGTGGACCTGAACACCAAGAACGTCTTTGGGCAGCCGCGGCTGAGGGCCTCCCTGCGCGACCTGCGCTCCCCACGCAAGACCTACAAGTCCACCATTGAGGACGACCTGAAGAAGCTGATAATCATGGACGGCGGCTCCGCCGAGCAGGAAAGAGATTTGGTGAGTTTGGGAGGAAGGAGGGGGCTGGCGGCATGCAGAGTCCAGCAGACACGAAACACGCTGCGTGGTTTGCTCAGCGCCCTTGCAACGTTGCAGGGAAATGAATAAATGGAGAGCTGGGGGGGGGGAGGGCCCAGCCGCTATTTCGTGCCACCTTCCCAGAGGCTAGGAAGCAAGGCGGAGCTCTTGGCACGAGTCACCCGCGTGATGCTGCAGCAAAACAAGCGAATGCTATATTCCAGGCTGCATCCACAGAAGTCTAGTGTCCGGAACAAGGGAAGTCGTAGTCCCTCTCTATTTTGCCTTGGTCAGGCCACACTTGGAATACTGTGTCCAGTTCTGGGCAGGGCCGGCGCGCCCATTTAGGCGAACTAGGCAATTGCCTAGGGCGCCAAAATGGAGGGGGCGCTGGCCAGGCTTGGGCGGGGCGGGCGAGCAGCAGCTTCTCCGCTGCTGTTGTTGTTGTTGTTCAGTCGTTCAGTCGTGTCCGACTCTTCGTGACCCCATGGACCAGAGCACGCCAGGCACTCCTGTCTTCCCCTGCCTCCCACAGTTTGGCCAAACTCATGTTAGTAGCTTCGAGAACACTGTCCAACCATCTCATCCTCTGTCGCCCCCTTCTCCTTGTGCCCTCCATCTTTCCCAACATCAGGGTCTTTTCTAGGGAGTCTTCTCTTCTCATGAGGTGGCCAAAGTACTGGAGCTTCAACTTCAGGATCTGTCCTTCCAGTGAGCACTCAGGGCTGATTTCTTTGAGAATGGATAGGTTTGATCTTCTTGCAGTCCATGGGACTCTCAAGAGCTTCTCTGCTACAGCAGAGAAAATGCTGCTTGCCTCTCCACCACCCCCCACCTCCCACTAAAGCAGGATTTGGCGGAGGGGGGAGGGCGGGGGGTGCCAGAAGGTGGTTCGCCTAGGGCACAAGAAGCCCTAGCGCCGGTCCCACAATTTAAGGAGGATGTTGGCAACTGGGAGGTGTGCAGAGGAGGGTGACCAAGAGGATCAAGGGACTGGAAACTTAATCCTCGTGAGGGATGGCCACCTGGCACAGATGCTTTAGTTGAGATTACAGAGAGGTGACAGCCCTCTTCAAATACCCGAAGGGCTGTCCCATGGGAGAGGGAACAAGCTTGTTTTCCGCGGCTCCAGAGGTTGGGATCCGAACCAAGGGGTTCCAGTGACAGGAAAGGGAATTCTTTGGGAAGACTTTTCTGAGCCGTTTTGACAGTGGAACGGACTCCCTTGGAAGGTGCGGGACTCTCCTTTCTAAGCCCTCTGTCCATTGTAATTCCTGCGTTATTTCAGGGGGCTGGACTAGATTGCCCCCAGGGGTCCCTTTCCGCTCTATAATTGCTCTCCATCCTCTTTGCTCATGGGGCCTCCCAGGAGCGTCTCTCTGGCCCCTGTAGGAGAAAGAGAGTCCCCGGTCTCGGCGCGTCTTTCCTCTCCCGAGCCTCCTCTGACTACCGTGTCTCTCCTCCTGCCCTCAGTCCCCCCAGAAGACCCTGCAGAGGACGCTGTCGGACGAGAGCCTGTGCAGTGGCAGGCGGGACCCCAGCTATGCCAGCGCCTACGGCTTCGAGCAGCCCCTGCCGGGGGACGTGCTCTTCACCAGCACCTTCAGCACCCTCCCCGTGCGGAAGCAGCACCCCAGCAACGGGGGCCTCTCGGAGAGGAAGGGTGAGTTCTGCTTTCTGGGGAGCGCAAGAGCAGCGCTCCCCCTCCCGGGGTTTCGGGAGCATTCACTGCCTCCGGCCGTGGAGGGCAGAACGGAGCCATCCTGGTTGGGAGCCCTCCAAAGGCCTCTCCTCCTCGGTGAATTTGCCCCAACCCTCTTTTTTAAAGGCATCCAAGTGGGTGGCCTTAATTGCCTCCTGTGGGAGGGAGTTCCACAGTTTAACACTGTGCTACGTCGATGTCACGAGTTCGAGCACTGTGAGAGGGAGAAAAGCTTTTCTCTGTCCACTTTCTCCAGGCCAAGCATCCTTTTAAACCTTCCCCCGTCTATTGTGAGCCAAAGAGGGAACCCCCCCCCCAGAGGCGAGGTGGTGTGTATGGTTCACCCCTCCTCTAATCACAACAACAACAACAACCCTGGGAGGTAGCCTGAGCCGAGAGAGGCAGCGACTGGCCCCAAAGCCCCCTCCCCCCCGAAGAGCTTCCTGGCCATGTGGCAGGATTTGAACCCTGGTCTCTCCCGGGGCCTAGTTGACACTGCCCCCCACTAGCTCCCCAAAACCCCAGCCTCCACTGCTGACCGGAGAGGCTGTGTCTTGGCTCTGGTTCCACTTGGCCGGGGCCGACGGAGGGCCTCCAAACCGGGCACGCTTGGCATGGAGGGGGTGCTCTTGTCTGGGGAGGTGTTGTCAGCCGTCTGACGAGGCCGTTGCTCTCCCTGCAGGCGCCATTTCGGCCTCTGAGCTCTCCTTGACGGACGTGCGGGAGAAGCCTCTGCGGCGCATTGACCCGGGTCTGATGCCCCTTCCAGACACAGCCGCCGGCCTGGAGTGGTCCAGCTTGGTCAACGCAGCCAAGGCATATGAAGGTAGGGAAGGCCGGTGGTGAAAGGGCCGGAGCCCCTCCCTCCTGCCCCCCCCCCACTAACCCCTCCGCCTCCCTAGGGAGCGTGGCCAGATGCCTGCATGTGGAAGTGGTTGCCAGGGGGCTTGACCCTCCCTGCACTGGGGCAGAGGTTTTCCGGGGGGCCTGTGCTTGGCTGGCGCAGGGTCTCTAGTCTCCAAGCCGGTTCCTGGGTTCTCTTCTGGTAGCGGCTTGTGGCCTTGCGAGGCTCCTGGCTGCACCTGAGCACCTTCTTTCGTGGATTACTCCTAAAATTTATGCGCTGCTTGATTGTTATCAAAGCCGTTTACAGAAGAGATGAAAGTATAAGATTGTCGCTTACACTAAGAGCTTTTCTTTTAAAGAGCAAACTTTCAAAAAGTTTGAATGACAATAGTCTAAAAGACGCACGAGAACTTTCCAAGCATCCAGACAGACTTGGCTAAGCAGAAATACGGTTTTAGCTGAAAACAGTGCAGTGAAGGCACCTGCCTGGCATCAAAAGGCAGGGAGTTAAGAGTGGTAGACTGGTAATCTGGGGAACCGGGTTCGTGTCTCCGCTCCTCCACATGCAGCTGCTGGGTGACCTTGGGCTAGTCATACTTCTTTCAAGTCTCTCAGCCCCTCTCACCTCACAGAGGGTTTGTTGTGGGGGAGGAAGGGAAAGGAGAATGTTAGCCGCTTTGAGACTCCTTCGGGTCTCAAAGTGAGGGTTGGGGGTGAATTATGTGGGCCCCATCGCAGGGCCAGTTGCACCCATGGAAGCGGTCGAGTGGGTGCACAGGGGGCGAGGAAGATTTTGCAGCTAAACTGGCCTCGTGTTGTTAAGTATGAACAGCTGCCTGCTTCCTGCCTTGCAGGGGGTTGGACTAGATGGCCCTTGGGGTTCCCTTCCAACTCTGCAATTCTGTGATTCCATCAGCTGAACTAGGAGGCTTGTGGCTCTTCCTGGGCGCCTCACTCACATCATTTTGAGAGCCTGGGAGGGGAAGAAGGGGTGTCCCCAAGTCCCAGGAAACTGCTGCTGCAGCCCCAGTTTTGCTTAGCGGGGAGTTTCCTTCCCCCCCCCACCCTCTCCTGGTGCCCTTGCCGCCTTCTTGGCGGCGCAGGCCTGAAGCCGTTGCTTGGAGAAGGAGGCTCGTCTGCAAAGTCGAAACGGAGGGCCAAGGTGGATGGAGACTGAGCTCTCCAGACCCCTCAGGGCCTGCCAGGGCAGCTCTAGGGATCTCTTAAGTCAGGTTGACCGCGATCTACCGGTCGATCGCGGGGCGTCCCCGGTCGATCGCATGACCCCAATCCTCCCCCCCAAAAAAAGCTCAACAACTCTGGTCAATCCAATGGGTAGATCAGTGCCAGTTTATTTATAGTGGGAGTAGATTGCAGTCTCTTGGAAGTTGGACGCCCCTGTCTTAAGTCATTCCTGGAAGCGGCAGTCAGCGCAGAATGTTGCGGCGCAGTTGCTGATGAATTTCCCCCTTCCCACGGCTTTTTTCCGGCGCGAGGGGCGGGCCAGCGAGGAGGCGTTCAAGCGCCTGCTTTTCCTCCCCCTTTCCCCCTTCCAGCGGCTTTTTTTTTTTCTGTGCGAGGGGCGGGCCAGCGAGGAGGGGGTGTCATGCCAGCAACAAGCGTGACGCCCCCTCCTCGCCGGCCCGCCCCTCGCGCCAAAAATAGCCGCTGGAAGGGGGAAAAGGTGACATGCCCCCGTTCGGGGCTCGCCCGGTGGGGCGGGGGGGGCAAAGTATCACCCCCCCTCCCCTGGAACTCTGGGCGGCCCGTCCCCCCCCCTTGCTACGCCCCTGCCCATTTGCTCCTGGCTCGAGTTCAAGGTGTTAACTGTCTGTATAGAAACCCCTCGACAAATTGGGACCAGTTTACCTACGAGGTGGCCTTCGCCCGTCCATGCCCACTCAACCACTTGGATCTGCAGAACGGGCGCTGCTACAGGTGCCAGGTAACACCAGCTCCACCTTTGTAAGAGCTCGGTCGTTTCTAGTCTGACCGCACCTGCACTTTGGAACTCCCTGCCTTTTGATGTCAAGCAGTGCCCTTCCTTTCGGGTGCCTGCTTAAAACACATCTTTGTTTAGACAATCCTCACTCAGATGCTTAGAAACCTGGCGTGAGTTTTGACCTGTTTTTAGTCTGTTTCCGTTTCAATCTCTTCTCGGTTTTACGCTTCTATCTTTCCTTCTCTTTTTGTAAAAACCGCTTTGAGGGCTTTTTGTTTTACGATCAAGCCGTGTGTAAATTTCCTGAAATGAAAAGGAAAAAAAAAACCCCGAATGAATAAACGTGCTTGGATCTGGGAAAGAGGCACTGCATTTGTAATGGATTTGGGGGGGGGGCGGGAGAGAGAGAGAGAGAGAGTCAGTTTCCCCCTTGGAAAAAAAATGAAAGAAAAATCCCAGGCACTCTGTGCCTCGGGGGTCTCCGCTTGCCGTCTGCCCTGGTCTTAGCCTCCCCAGACACTCGCCCCTTCCTTCCTGGTCGCCAGCATCCTGGATTAGCCCCCACACCCCTGGATTAGCCCCCACCCCTGCTGGCCTCTCGGCTGAGCCTCTTGTCTGCAAAGCCCCAGCGCTTCCATTTCAGTTTAAATTTGCACACTTCCTCTCCATAATGCACAAGCTGGGAAGCACAATGAAACGTACAGCGAGGGTGGCGCGCCTTGTAGCTTCCGATCTGGTGCACATGAAGTCATATATATTGTGGAATATTGCTCCATTTGATGGTGTATGTGTGTGTATAATTTTCAAATAAACAACATCAAATGGAGCAATATTCCACGTTCCTTTCGAATACCCAGATATCAGAAATTTGCTTGCAAAATTACAACCGGTAGAGGAGTAACAGCCAAGTCGCAATACGTAAAATGCCGCCGTGGGTCGTGAGTGACCCGGGTGAGCAGCTTGGGGCACCCTGAGCCCGCTCCCTCTCTGGGCCCTCGCACGGCTGCTTCCATTTTGCAGCCAGGCAAGCTAATGAGGATCTGGCTGCGGTTTCTGCCCTTGGGAAAGCTGCCTGCCTCCGTGACCTGCTTTCCTTTGGGCTGGAGGAGGAGCAGAGCGGCTCGAGAGGCTCTGCTTGAGCTGAAAGTAGGGCAGGGGGGGGGGGCGGAGGGCGGTTGCGTGCCCAGGCAAGGCCCGGCTCCCGGCAGGGATCTCCCTTGGCAGCAAGGAGGATCAGCCACCTCCCTGCCGGCCAGGGGGGTGGGGGGTAGGGAGGGGGTTCGGCAATCTGCTCAGGCCTGCCATCTGCGTCACAACGCCGGCCCCACCCTCCCTCCCTCCCTCCCTCCCTGCCTGCCTGCCTCCCGACACCAGAGCGGAGCCGCCACTCGGCCGAGCACAGAGGAGGGAGACGGGCCCTCGGCTTCCGGAGTCGGCCGCACGCTGCTCAGCCCACCCTGTGCCTCCAGCTCTGTTCTGGTGCCCGGCAGCCCGGCGGGGAAAGGTAGGAGCGGGCAGAGCCCTCCAGGAAGCACCCCGGTCTCCCTCGGGTGCCCTGCGGCCACTGAGGGTGAGAGGGGCCCTTTCTCTTGTTGCCCTTTGCAGCAGACCCTTGCCCTTCTGCCCTGTGGCTTGGAAAACGGAGAGGGTGTTGACCCATCATTTCAGGGCCTGGCAGGAGACGGGCAGCTGAAAGCGTTTCAGGGCGATGCTGCTTTGACAGCCCAGGGGTCTGCGGGCACAAAGCTAGTGGCATCTGCGCCTGGTCCTGGGGGCCTGGCATCGCACAGCACCCATGGGTGTGGGGCATACAAAGGCCGTGGGGAGAGAGATTTTAAAGCTGGCCAGGTGCCGGGGGGGGCGCCATCAACGAGTGCTCTGTTCCCCCACTGCTGGGCTCTCCCCAGCATTATCTGGTGCTTTGGGGAGCAGGGACCCCCGCCTGCCTCCCCCCAGCATTTCCCCCTGGAAGGGGGACCCCAAGGGCCATCTAGTCCAACCCAGGAATCTCAGCCGAGGCTTCGCTGGCCGATGGCCGCCATTCCACGCACCCCGGCAACTCCCTGCCTCTTGACATTTCAGGCTCTCTATATTTAGGCTCTTGTGCCTTGGAAGTTCAGCGTCTCTGCCTTAATTAGCACTTGGCTGTTTTAATTGAGGGAAAGGCAGAAGGGAGGGGTTGACCACAGCGCTGGGGGAGTGGGAGAGCTCGGCAGTTGCTGGGGGGGGGGGGAGCGTGTTGAATTGGGGTGGCGAGAGGCTTTGCTGAAGAAGCGGCTAATTGGGTGAGAGGGGAGGGCAAGCGCTGGGGGGGGGAGCCCTCCCTACAAGCCTCTTTGATGCTCACTGGTGGTGGCAGCAGGTTCCAGGCAGGCGGCGCTGTGATCACCAGGGCACGGGAGCCCCGGCCTTTGCCCTGAGCTCGGAGGGTGCAAACGCCCTGACTCCTCCAGGCCCAGAGCTGTTGCAGAACCCGAATCCCAAGTTGCCCGTTGAAGCGGCAGCAACAAATCCCAGTGGCTGCCTGCCAGGTAAGGGCCGGGCTCAGTGTGTCGCCCGGCCGGTTTGAGCCCCGCAAGGCTGGGCCAACTGCACCTGCAGCCCCAGCACTGCAGCCTCGGAAAATGGGCTGGGAGTCCATTCTCCGCTCCGGCAGCGGCACCAGGTGGGTTATCACCTGGCCCTAAGAACCTGTGAATTTTATTCTTCTTCTTCTTCTTCTTCTTCTTATTATTATTATTATTATTATTATTCCCCGCCCATCTGGGCACTCTGGGCAGCTTCCAACACATATAAAAACATAAGAAAGCTTCAAACGTTATTCTAGATAGACTGCCTCTGGACCTGGAGGTTCCATAGGTCTATAAGATTAGCGCGGCTGGATCAGGCCAATGGTCCGTTTCATCCTCCATCCCGTTCTCCCAGTGGGGAACTTGCAAGCAGGATTTGAGCGCAAGAGTCCCCCGCTCCTCCTGCCGTTTCCAGGAGGGCAGAGCGCGGCCTTTGGAGAGTTCCGCTGTTTGCTGCATGCAAAGGCAGGGGCCAGGGGGACTCTCTGCCCCATAGCCCTGGCAGCACCTGTGCCTGCAGAAAAAAAGGTGTGATGGGCTCTGCCAGGAAGGGGTAGGGGGGCTGTTACTTTGGCCGCGCTGCAAAACCCTTCTCCTGTTCCTCCTGCAGTGCAAAGAGCTGTCTCCCTCTTCTCCCTGCATGACGCCACGCTGAGCCCGGACGTGCCCTCTGCCCACAGCCCCGTCCTGGGGCACCTGAGCCTGGAGAGGCAGCTGACGCCCCGCACGACACCCACCATGAGGTGAGAGAGACCCCCCCCTCCCGGCAGAAGCCCCTTCCTCCAACCCCTCGCTTTTATGTTTGGGGAAGGCCTCCGATCGCCCAGCCAGGAGCAGTGTTTCTGGCACTGAACTTGGGGCCCTTTGGAGGTCTGGGGGCAAGGGGGGGTATGCTGGGCTTCCTCTCCTGCTTCTCCTTGTGGCACTGGGGGAGCAAGGTCTTGGGGGGGGAGGGCAAAAAATGTGTGTGGGGGGGAGCTGCAGGTACACTTTCTCTGGATGCCCAGGGTAGAGGGGAATCAAACTAAAATGATGGGCTGCCCTTTTTGCACAGCTCTGTTTTTTTGTTTTTGGGGGAGGGGAGCGCTTCCATCTCAACCTGCTTCTGGACATTTTGGGTTCAGGGCACCGGCTGTGTGGCTGGGGGTCTTGGCAAGGGGGTTCTGTTCTCACACCGGGGGGGGGGGGGGTCTGAGATGCCTTCACTCGCTTGCCGTCTTCCCTCCTGGCCTGCTCCCTCTTCCTACCTTCTCCATCCCAGCTGCCTTGCCCTCCCCTCCAAATGCATCTGGGCCCTTCCAGGAAGAAGGGGGTGGGGGTCCTTCCACAGAGCCTGGAGAGCTGCCAGGAAGGGCCTCTTCCAATCTGGATTCCAGCCGTACGTCCCCCCCCCAAACTATGTGAAGTGGCTGTGCGGCCCCTTTTGCTCCTGTCGTCCGAGGAGGGATCTATGCCCCCGTTTTCCCCAATTATTTCATCCATTAATTTGCTCCCTTTATATTCTGCCTTTTCCTCCAAAGAGCTCAAGGTGACCTCTCCCTTCTCATTTAACACCCCCCCCCCAATACACACACAACAACCACTCTGCAAGGTAGGATGGGCTGAGAAAAGTTGAGCTTGGCGATGGCCAAGTGAGGGAGATTTGGACCCTTGGTTTCTCCCAGGCCCCTGGTACGATGCTCTAACCACTGCGCAACGCTGCCTCTTGACGCTCTGCTCTCCCCTCCCTCCCTCCGCAGCGAGGAGCCCTCTGCGGACCTGACAGGCAAAGTCTACCAGCTGGAGGCCATGTTGAAGCAGCTCCACTGCGACCTCCAGAAAGTAAGATTGCCACCCCCCCCCCACTCCCAGGGGATGGCTCAAAGGGGTGGGGGGCTCTCTTCCCACCAGGCCCTGGGACTGCCTGGGGCGAAGCCGCCCCACCTGAAATGCCCTCCTCATTTCAAGGGATGTTTGGTTGTGATACTTACTTGGGGGTGGGGGACAGCAGAAGAACCCCCAGAAAGTCAAGGGACAAGGAGGGAGCCCGGACTCCTGGGTTCTCTTCTCATCCGGTGGTGCGGCTGGACTCTGAGCCGCCATGCTTGCATCCTGCTTCATAGAATAGAGTTGGGAGGCACCCCAGGGGTCATCTAGTCTGACCCCCCTGGAACGCAGTCGTCGCAGCCAAAGTGTCCACGACAGATGGCCATCGAAGCTCCAGCAATGGAGAGGGCCCCCCCCCACCTTCCGAGGGAGCCTCTTGTGCCTCCTGATCTCTGTGGAGAGGAAGGGGGCTTCTCCCCAGAACTCACGGAAGATTCAGGACGAAATGAAAGACATATTCACACCGTGTTTAGTTACACTGTGGAACTGGGGATTGGGCAAATTCACAGAGGAAGAGAGGGCTTTGGGTGACTCCTAGCCAGGATGGCTCTGCTCTGCCTTCACAGCCAGAGGCAACCATGCTTCTGAATCCCAGGGGCTAGAAACCCCAGGAGATTGCTCCTGTGCTCGGATCCTGCTAGCGGGGTTCCCACTGAAGGCATCAAGTTAGCCTCTGTGAGTACAGGATGCTGGATATAGATGGCCTGATCCAGCAGCCAAGCTCTTCTTAGGCTCTTATGGGGCCTCCAGCTGCAGAGGCAGTCTATCTGCGTTCCTAAGTTTTCTGGGGGGGGTATTTGGGCCCTGTTGAGAAGAGGATGCTGGACGAGGTGGACCCCTGGCCTGATCCCGCAGGCTGTTCCTGCGCACAAACCCCTCCAGCTGCCCCGATTCCCACCTTCCTCTCTCTTCCCAGGAGAAGCAGGACAAGGTGGTCCTGCAGGCAGAGGTGGCCAACTTGCGCCACAACAACCAGCGCCTGCAGGAGGAGTCCCAGACGGCCAACGAGCAGCTGCGGAAGTTCGCCGAGATCTTCTCCAGCGCGGTGGAGAAGAAGGAGCTGTGAGCAGCCGGAGAGGGGGGGCTGCTTGGAAGCGAGAGGTGGGGGGGGCCTGCCGGCGGTGGCTCCTCTGGTGCGGGACCCCAACAGCGCCCTGGCCAGCCTCTCCCCTTCTTCCTTAGGGAGCAGAGCCCCCTCTCCTCCCACTGCCCTCCTGAGTGCCCGCTTCCCAAACTGGCGCCAGGCGTGGTGCTCGGGGCCCAGGGCACCTCTTGCCACCGTCTACTCTCAGGTGCTTCCTTGGCCGTTTGCCAAGAGAACTGCGATTATGGGCACCTGGGCTCACCCACTCCGAGCAGGGAAGGGGGCCGCCTCTGCCCATCCTGGCTCGCCACCAGGGGGGCGCCTTTGCGCTCGACGGACTCGGGGCGTTGGCGGAGGGGGGGGCCCCTCAAGCGAGACCACCGAGAATCTCAAAAGAGCACTTTCTCACGACTAAATTATTTTCTAGAGAACGCAAGGATGGGAGTGGCTCAGGAAGTTTAAAAAAAAGTTTTAAAAAGTTTAAATGTATATGTTCTTTATAAAACACTATATTTGTATAAATGGTACTGTTTGTAATTCCACTCACCCGCCCTCTGGAGAACTCTGTGCATGCCTCTGAACTCACACACACACGCACACACACTGCCCCCACGGTTGCACAGCGGCAGCAGAGGTGGGGAGGAGGCCGGGGGACATGGATGGTCCCGGGCATCGGGGCAGGAGTGGTGCCCCTGCCCCACTGGCCTGGGGGGCGCTTGCCTCCCTTGTGTGGCAACGGACAGTCCTGCCATTGGGGGGCCACCCTTCCCTCCAGCTCCGCCTGGGAATCGGGGCCTCCCACGTTTCCCACCTCTGGTGCCGCCGTCCCCGTCCCCCCCGGCACCCCTGTGCCTGAGCAACTCTTCAGCAATAAGGAAGTGCTTGCGGGCAGTTGGTACGTCGTGGTTCTGAAACACAGACCCTGTTGCAGCTTCTCTTTGTTTGCAGGGTTGCTGCTGCTGCTGTTGTTGTTGTTGTTGTTGTGTGTTAAAAGCACATGGTCTGGACCAGCAGAGCCATTTTGGGGGTGCTTTGAGCAGGAGGGGTCCATTGCAGGAGGAACAAGACCCCTTTTTCCGGCTGGGCTTGGTGTCCTGGAGGCCTGGCGGGGGCCAGCAGGGCTGCGACTTCTTCCAGCCTGAGAAAGGGAAGCCTGAGGGGGGGCACTTCTGGCTGCTAGCGTAGGGCGCAGGGTCCCGGGACGCCCCGAACTGTGATGTTGTGCACCCCTCGCCAAGTTGCCAAGCCAGCGTCTGAACTATGCAAACCCCAGACCCACCCAGGGGTAGGGGGTGGGGGCTTCCTGGCTCAGGCCGTGTTCCTCCCCTGACGACGACAAGGCCTTCCACTACCTGCCCTTCCGTGCGGGGTGGGCCAAGGTCCGTTGGAATTGCTGCAAGGGGCAAAAAAAAATTTTCAGGGGCAGGGCAGGGTAGCCAGGAAAGTGGGAGAGAATCTCCGAGCTGCGTGTTGCCAACACGACGAAGCATCCCAGGAACCTGCACCGTGGTCGTCTTAACTCCCCGGGGTGCTACCCGTTTTGCACTCCCAGCTCAGCCTTTTGAGGAGCCTGCCCCCCCTGCCCCCCACCCATAGAGCCATAGAGCCTGGCGGAGAGAGAAGTCTTCTCCACCTTCTCCAGAGCCAACTTAGGGGTGCAGATGCCAGGGCGAGTCCCAGCCAGAAGTGGCAAAGCCCAGCCCCCCCCCCCCGGCTCCACATCACCACGAGGCTCCTCCAGGCAGCACCCCCCTTCTCCAAAACTCTTCCTTACTTTTGTACCAGTATCTCACTGCAATTTGTACGGATTATTGTCTTCCCCCGTTCCCACTTTAAAAAAGAATAAATCTATCCTTTAGCGTTCCTCTCTGTGACATGGGAGGGCCTCCCCCCCCCCCCTCCAGGGTGGTTGGGAGGAGTGGGGAGGCTTGCCTTCATATTTTTTATTTTTTTTGTCAGTCGTGTTGTGTGAGTTGTTTCTTGTGTTAATTTTATAAGAATCTTTTTGGGATCAGATCTTGTCTTATTTAATTATTATTTTTTTCGTCTTAAAAATTGCTGATAGGAAAGAACAACAACCAGCCTTTTGTAAAAAGAAAAAAAAAGGAATAAATCCCCCAGTATAATTCTCTGGAATCCTCAATGATAGTTTCTTTGGAGGGGGGGGGGAAACACCTCTGGGTATTGGGGTGGGGAAGGAGAGAAATAAAACAAACATTTCATAGAAAACCCTGTGTGATTCCTTGAGCACCCCCCTCCTTTCTCTTTTCCTTCCTTTTTCTTCTTCTCTCTCTCTTGCACGGAGTCCCCAGATTTTGCCTGAGTGTCAAGGCAAAGGGGGGCGGGGGGGGGACAGCATTTTCAGCCTGGTACCCAAACACCCTCCTCTTCCTGTCCTGTTGTCATGGCAACAGCTCTTGCTAGAAGGCACCAACCTTGCCAGGTGCAAGGATGAGGATGATGGCAGCGCCTTGTGGGATGGGGGGGGGCTGCCCCTCCATCTTTTTCTCTCTCCACCCCCCCCCCCCAATGACATCAGTCTAGACACACCTGGAACTTGACACCATGACTTAGGGGAGGAGGCAAAAGAAGGAGCAACGGCCGCAGGAGCTGTAATTCAGACCACATTTAATGCACAGAACGATCCAAGCACATTAGCAGATGCAGGCAACAGAACAACACCATGTACACAAGGGGGGGGGGCTTAGTGGGAACAGCCCCTCTAGTGGCCCCTGAGGCTGCCTCTTCCCAACCCAGACACATTTTTTTATTTATTTTGGGGGAACTGTAGTTTTCCCCCACCCTAACCCCCTTTTCCGGGGGTATTTCCCCCCCCCCTTCAAGTTTTCATTCCCCCCCCCCCATTTGTAAAATCCAGCAACACTGAAAAAA
The DNA here is from genome assembly GCF_009819535.1 of Lacerta agilis. Classification (NCBI taxonomy): domain Eukaryota; kingdom Metazoa; phylum Chordata; class Lepidosauria; order Squamata; family Lacertidae; genus Lacerta; species Lacerta agilis. The sequence continues at coordinate 79,684,741 of NC_046319.1, forward strand.
AAATCCTGCCTCGTGACAGCTGAGCATCACCCACCCACCCCTTACGACCCCCCTCCCCTTAGCCCTGCCAGCTCGAGCTGTGACCCTCTCTCCTCCCATTGCTGCAGCCAGTCACCCCCTGCCCGCCCCCCCCAAAACCATTGCTCTTCATCCTGCCCCCCCTCCACTCCACTGGCCTTTGAAAAGCTTAACTCCTCCTGCCGCCTGACTTCCTTTCGGAGGTTGTGCCAGGTCCGAAAGAGACGGGAGCAGAGAACTGGGTCGCAGCCCAAATGAGGGAGGAGGGGGCTTCATCCTCCCAGGGGCTTGTCTTGCGGGGTGGGGGGGGACCTGCCCACTTCCACATGCATCTAGAGGGTGGGCAAAGGGCTTCCCATCCCAGGCAGCCGAAGAGGGGGGGGGGATCAAAGGGCCAGGAGCGGCTGCCAGCTGCCTACCCCCGGCTTGTATGGCTTTTGAGTCGAGTTTTGGTGACAGCCGGCAAAAGGAGACGCAGGCAGGGTTTGGTCCCCGCTGGGTGGGGGGGGGGGAGGAGATGGGGGGGGAGAAGAAAAGGTTCTTGTGGCAGGCGAGAGGGCAACAAACGCCCCGAGGAGGCCTGGCAGGGCTCAGCACCATCGCGGCTAAGGGCACGGAGGAGGGGAGGGGGGAGCGAGGATGGGAAAGGGGGTGGGCAACGGGCCCCCCAGCCTAGGTCAGGGTGATGTAGGCAGACGCTTTCTCCTTCAGCTGCCGCAAGCACAGGTGGCAGCTCCAGGTTCCTGGAAGAAAGGCAGAGAAGCATCAGATTTGGGGGTGGGTTGGTGCATTTTCCGAGGAGCTCCCCCTGCCCCCTCCCCACCAAGCCGCCTCGCCTAGGGCGGGGTCCCTCCTCACCTTCGGGGGGCTCAGCCATGGGTGGGCTCAGGCAGTACATGTGGTAGCCCCGGTCGCAGTCGTCGCAGAACAGCAGCTGGTCCTGCAGCAGGGAGAGAGGAGGGCATGGGAAACAATGCTCCGCAAGGCTCATTTCAGGCAGAATCGGGTCTTCCGCAAACGCAAATCTCCCGGCAGAGCTCAGCTAGTTAGAGGAGCATCAGATTCTTCATCTTCAGGGTTGCGGGTTCAAGCCCCACCTTGGGCAAAAGAATTCCTGCCTTGCAGGGAGTTGGGCCAGATGACCCGCCGAGTGGCCCCTTCCAACTCTACAATTCCATGATTCCACCGGGGGGGGGGAGCGGGGAGGGGGGGCGCTTCTGCAGGCAAAGGGGGGGTCTCCATCCCCCTAAACTGTACTTCTTCCCCAAAGGAACAAGGGAAAAGATTCAGATAATTTTAAAAAAAAAGTCCTTTGCACAGCGCAGAGTTAAAACTGCGGAACTCTCTTCCGCAGGAGGCAAGGGTGTCACACACACACACACACCCCACCTGGCTGGCTTTAAAAGAGGCGGAGACAAATTCCTGGCAGAGATGGACCTGGAAGGCTGTGAGCCGCGAAGTTCTGCCCTTGCCCTGCACAGCTGGAGGCAGCAGTACTGCTGCATCTCAGTTGCGGGGAAACCAGTGACAGCGTTTTCTTGCACCCAAAGCTTTCTTGCAGGCTTCCCATAAGGGTCACCTGGGTGGTCAGAGGGTGTTGGCTTAGAGAAGCCCCTGGCCTGGTCCCGCAGGCTCTCCTTAAGGGCAGGCGATCAATCCCAATTAAATAATAATAATAATCCTTCCAGTAGCACCTTATGGAGACCAACTAAGTTTGTTCCAAAAAGGCATTCTGGAGGACGGGAAGGCAGGGGCTGGGGAGGTGATGGGGAGGGGAGTCCCGGCATTTGCTGAGCTCCTGGAAGGGTGGGGGGAGGTGGGGTGGGGGGAGGCGGTCAGATCCAGGCCCGGCCGACTCACGTACGTCGTTCTCGGAGGTGCCGCAAAGGCTGCAGCTCTTGCACTCGATGCACTGCCACCGGTAAGTCCGCACGGCAGCTGTCATGTTGACGGTGAACTGCAGGCAGGATGGGTGCCCTGCGCGGGAGAGAGAGACAGACAGAGAGAGAGCAGCGGGTGAGTCCACGCAGGAGCAGCCAGCCAGCCAGCGGGTGCAGCGGTTGGAGCGTCAAGACTAAGACGTGGGAGAGACCAGGGTTCAAATCCCGCCACTCGGCTCTGAGTGAGGCTCACTGGGGGGGTGACCTTGCGCTGGTCACTGCCCCTCTCGGCCTCACCTCCCTTGCAGGGGGGTTGTTGGGGGGGATCATATGAGTAAATGAGGAGGGGAAGGGGCTTCTGGGGGGGTAAAGGTAGACTATAAATGGAAGGAATGGGCCAGCTGTCCATTGCAGGAAATATAATAATAATAATAATAATAATAATAATAATAATAATAATAATAATAATAATAATAATAATAATAATTTATTATTTATACCCCGCCCATCTGGCCAGGTCTCCCCAGCCACTCTGGGCGGCCTCCAACAAATACCAAAATACAATACAAAGTCACAGTTTAAAAACTTCCCTAAAAGCTCTTTAAGACTTCCAAGCCTTCCTGACAGATGCCCAAAAAGCCTCTGCTTCAAAACCTCCCGCGAAGGAGAGTCTACCACCTTCTGAGGGAGTCCACACTCCCAGGTCTAATGCCTATTGTCCGAAAGCGTGCATTTCTAGTCGCACTCAAGAAGGATGTTGCATAGGTGGGAATGGTTCAGAAAACGGAGGGAGCAACTCCTCCAGAAAACCTGCAGCGTCTCGGGCTTTTTAGTTGAGAGGAAAGTATGAGGCGACATGATGGAGGCAGATAAAATCAGGCATGACTTGGATAACGTGGAGAGAGCGAGAGAAGTTTTTTCTGCCTGATTCAGATAAAATAAAGCCTTTCTTCAGAATCCAACTATGGAACTCTCTGCTGCAGGAGGCAGTGATGCTCACCAGCTCGGAGGGCTCTAAAAAGAGGACTAGGCTCCTTCATGAAGGACCAGGTTCTTGTGCTCAGGTCCTGCTTGCAGGTTTCCCATAAGGGGCACCTCGCTGGACTGGATGGACCTCCTTTGTCCCGATCCAGAGGCTCCAGGCCGGCAGTGGTTTTTCTTAAGATTTAGTGTCAGGAGTATAACGTATTCCTGGACACCGCAGAGTTAGACGCAGACTTTTCTGTAAGCTTCTGGCTGTTGTGTAATTAACTGGACAGCACAACGCAGGAACTCAGCAACTCACTGGATAACTATATACAGCATTTATATAAGCTACTATGTACAGACTTTACAAATAAAAGAAACAAAACATAAAATCTTTTCCTCTCTGTCTCTCTCTCTCTATACGGACCACTTTCTCTACACCAACACCTGACCACACACTAACCACACACAAACAAGCTCTCACACAGAGCTCACTCTTAAGGAACTCATTGACCAATCACAGGTCGTTGCCAAGGGTCTGAGAGAGAGCAGATCTGGGCTTTCTGCCAACTAGTTAATTGCTTGGAGATAGACAGATGAATTTCTGCACGTAGGCAACTCTGAAATCTCTAACAGTTTTACCTCCCCAAATTATCGTGTGGGGTCAAGCAATGGCTCCTGAATGCTGGAGGGAGATGCTTGCTGACCTCATGTCCCAGTTAACCTAACTGCCCTCAGCTGCACCACTCAAAGTTTCCAGACACTCTTCAAGGGAAGCCCAATGTATAAAACACAGCAGTAGCCAGTCCACTTTGGCTAAGCACAGATCACCAGAAGTGGGTCGCTTCTTTCCAAGCTGACAAATGCCCTTTGTGCCAGAGCTGTGTTGGGCCACGTTGCTTGTCTCTAGCAAAGCTACACACCTCAAAGAACACGCCCACCCACCATGGCACTCTGCACGTGCTCAGGGATCTTCTTTCTGCCTCCTGATTGCGGGTGAGACCTGTGGCTTGAGAAACGCTCTGCGTCCTGGTGGACCATTCTTCTTGGGAGGTTTCAGAGCAGAGGTTAGAGTGTCAAGGATTCTTTAGCTGCGATTCCTGCATTTGCAGGGGGCTGGACTAGATGGCTCTTGAGTGTCCCTTCCAACTCGTTCCTCGTTTATACCCTGGAGGCAGGTTCCCCCACCGCTCCGCCCCGCATGGGCCAAGCCCTTCCCCCCCCTACTTCGCCCACCAGCCGCCACGGCCTCACCTGAACGGCCACAATCCGCGCAGGAGATGAGATCCTCGGGGCAGCCGGTCTTCTTGGAGCCGCCTAGACAGAAATCACAATAACCGTTTGGTATGACTGTGCCGTCCGGTGCTTTCTTAGCTGTAAGACAACAGCAAGGAGAGGCCAAAATCAAGGGGGGGAGCCACACAGGCCCCCCTGTGCACCCCAGCATCCCCCTCCCTCCCCCAGCCACCCCCAGGCAGGAGAGGGGGAGTCCCACTCCTGCCTGCCTGCCTGCTTGCACACACATTCGCCTCCTCCTCCCAGTGCATGGAGAGTTTTCGCAGCATCACAGAATAGTACAGCTGGGAGGGGTCCCCGGGGTCATCTAGTCCAACCCCCTGCGATGCAGGACTTTTGCTGGCACCTGGTCCACATGCAGCTGGGGAAAGGGGGCCGACGCTTCCTGTCACACATGACAAACGCCCCACTGCGCCATCATCACCCTCACACGGAGACTGTCAGCAAGCCGGCAGGTGTGGGCTTCTGCCCCGCCCCAGGTACATGCAGGGGCAGCAAAGCCCATGAACACATGCATCCATCACAAAGGATTGTACAGCCCATGCAAGATTCAGTTTTGTCACCTGTGCCCCCTAAGTGTCTAGTCCTCAAGGCCGAGCTATCCCAAGGCCCCCTTCCCCCCTTGCCCTGCAACCCATCTTTGGCCCAAATTAATTTGAAATGCACCAGAATCGCAGGAGCGGAATGAATTCAGCAGAGCAGGGAGTGGCCACCCCCCAGACAGAGGAATTTCATCTCTCCTGGTTGCAGAAGGAGGAAGCCTTTGGGTTTGGGTTCCGGGGGGGGGGGCTCTCTCAAACAAGAGCCCCCCCCGCAGGTGGCTCACCACAACCCTGGAGAAGCTGCTGGCAGGGTGAGGAAGGGGGAACCGAGGCAAGAAAAGGGTGCCCCCCCCCAGGATTGGAACCTGGACGCCTCAGCTGCACCCAGGCACACTTGCCACGGCCTCCTGCCTCCCCGCCTCACAGGGATGGTTTTACCTGTGTGCCTGCGCTGGTTCTCGGGGACCCAGTTCAGCTCTTTGTAAAACTCTGGAGGAAGCCAGACATGCAAAAAGATATATATATATATAAATGGAAATAAGCAGGAGGGGAAAGCAAATAAAAATGGAGCTCATCAAAACCAGCCGCGTGAGAAGAAGCCAGTCGGGTTTCCATTAAAGGAATCTGTTGGTTTTTAAAAAAAATAATATATATATATCTGCATCTTTGGATTCGACAAGCAAATAAATGAATATGTAAAAAAGGGGGGTAGCTTTGTGAAAGGATGGAGGGGTTTGGGGGTGGAGGAGCACGGAAGTGAGCCTTTGGCACCGTAATTGGGGTGTGTGTGTGTGTGTGCAAGAGGCACTGGCAGCTAAGAAACAGGCAAAATCCGTTCTAGGATTGAGTCTCCAAGGCCCAGAGAGAAGCAGGCACAGCCCTCTGGGTCAGAATGGGCCAACTTCCTGCCCACCCTCCAACCATCCGAGGGGGGGAGGGGGGGACCCAGGCATCCTGGCCCCCTTTCTCCAGAGATTGTGGTGCTAACCAGAGTCCCTTCCCCCAATCTCCTGCTCTTTGTGCAGATCCAACTACATCAGTATGCACTGGTGGTCGCCATGGCAACTGTCTAGAAAAAAAAAGGATGGGATGCATGTTAGTTGGGGGGGGGGGCAGGAGAGAACTCCTCTCTCTCTCTCTCTCTCTCTCTCCACCCCAAGCTTAGAAAGCTAGACTTCCGCCAACCACACCCTGTTTCCTTGTGCGGTTCATGCCCCCATCATGATGTTCCCCCCTCCTCAAAAAAAGGGGGGAGGGGAAAAATCACTTCCATTCAGTCTCCCTTAGCAATGCACCACACACACACACACACACACACACACACACACACACACACACACACTGCCTCAGTGCTCTCTCACACACAGCAATTTTAAATGGCCCAATAGACAGCAGATTCCTAGGTAGTTGCTGGGGTGTGTTATGCGCCTGTCCGTCCCCTCCCCGAAAACAAACTTCCCTTCCATCACATGTATAACACACAACACACAGAGCACACTGCTTCAATCTCATGATTCACAGAGATGGGACTCAGCCGATGGGACAAAGATTCTCACACAGAACACAACACAGCACAACACAACACAACACAACACACAACACAGAGAGCGTTGGATATTCAGAAAGCTGCACAGAGTTTTCATGGCATCATAGAATTGTACAGTTGGAAGATGCCCCCAAGGGTCATCCACACCAACCCCCTGAAATGCAGGGATCGCAGCTGAAGGACCACTGACAGGTGGGCAAAATAAATAATAACGGTGACAGGGGACATCCTTATGTCATTTTACACTTTTCAGTTATCACATTGCTCACAATCAGCATGGGCTGTTGTTCTGAATCGATTGCCTCAATACCTCTGCCAAATACCTCCCCAAGGTACATCATTTCTATTGTCTTCTTCATAAAAGTCCATGAAACATTGTCAAAGGCCTTCTCTGTGTCTATAAACACCTATGCCCCTTGTTTTTCATTTCTGACCTCCAAGGAAGGATTTTCACTCTCTCTCACACAAACATACACATGAGACTTTTCAGAATCAAGAGGCCTTTGTGTGCCTGCACACAAATTGAGCCTTTGGAAGCCGGACCTCTGTGTGCATTCACACAAAGGCACCCCCACCCCGGCATAGCCGCCCCCTCATGCTGCAGATTGTGGGTGCCTGCAAAGAAGGGCTTCAGCTTTGCCCATTGACTTGGGGGGGCAGTCCCCACAAATATATCATTGTGGGTGGCAAAGCACCCACAGCCCCCTGGAGCTGGCTCCAGGATGTGCATTCAGTCTACCTTCAGGGGGCAGCTTAGTGCCCCCCAACACACACACACCCATCAGAAGCACCAGCACCAGACATGACCTCCTCTGCCTCTCCCCTGTTTGCAGATCAGCTGCTCCCTCCCTCAGGGCTATCTCCCCCACCCCCACCCCAGGCCCCCTCCTCACAACAACCCCCACCAACGGCAAGGCTCCTCCAAGCGTCTCCAACTTAATTGAAATGATAAATCAGACCAAACGGGGGAAATATTATACCTGCCAACTCCACCCACCAGGTTGCCGTGGCAACCTCATCATCGGCAGGTGGGTGGGGGGTATTAAAAATGAAGACCCTCACTCAGTGTGGGGGGAGGAGCAAGGAAGAGGAAGGGAAAGGAGCAGTGCAGCCAACATCTCAAGGCATCGATGTGTGTGTGAAGACACCCAGCACTTGCACTTTGCATATGCTAATTCAACCAAATGTATGTAAAATCTTAACATGCAACAGCCTAGCAGAGGTGGAGCTTCTGCAAGAAGCAGGGAGCCAAGGAGCTGAGATGGCAGCTTGTGTTTCTAAAAGACTGTTGCCATTTTGGATGCAGCTGTGTTTGGAACATCAGAAGAGCCTTGCATAGGCTCAGCCAGTCCGGGATCCTGTTCTCACAGCAGCCAAACAGATGCTCATTATGGGAAACCCGCAAACAGGATCCGAGCACAAGAGCAACTCTCCCCTCCTTCGGTCTCCAGAAACTGGCACCCGGGAACATTGCTTCCTCCGACTGTGGAGGGCAGAAATTGGTGGTCATTCCTGCTTCCAGTGGAAGAGAGTTCCACAGCTTCACTCTGTGCTGCATGAAGAAGAAGCCTGTCGCGAACCTTCCCACCTTCCGCTTCCTTGCATGCCCAGAAGTTCAAGTGTTATGAGAGAGGGAGAGAAACTTTTCTGTATCTGCTGCCTCCAGGCTGTGCATAATTTTATGAACTAATAATAAAAGTAATAAACTTATCACAGTTTGCAACTCATGACCAAACTCAAAACCACGGAGAGACCTGGTCTGAACAAAGACATTGGAATCTTATCTCATTATACATGACAAAGCTATCTTTAGCCATCTCACCCCTTGCTTTTTCCTTTAGGACTAATTGCAGCCGTTAACAGTCATCAACAGGTTTCCCACACCCATCAGCCAATCACCCATTCCCACCACCCTTCTGAATACCGGTAATACCCCTCCTCACTCTCTCACTATATACCGTATTTTTCGCTCCATAATACGCACTTTTTTCCTCCTAAAAAGTAAGGGGAAATATCTGTGCGTCTTATGGAGCAAATGGTGGTCCCTGGAGCTGAATTGCCCAGGGGCCAAAAGAGGATCATGCCTTTTATTTTACAAAGAGAAAAGGGGGTGTTGAAAGGACCCCGCTCAGCAGCTGATCAGCAAGAGATCAGGAGAGAGATAAGAGTCCCGGCTCCCTTTCAGCCCCGCCCTCCTTTGTTGAATGTGCTGCAGAAGGAGGTTGTTTGTTTCCCCAGCGACATGTGACTGGCTGATTAGATTATCTGTCTGGAAACTGTAGAAAAGGCTCCCTTTCCTTTAGAAGCTGCAGAAATGTGAATTGAACCCCATAAAAACGGGGCTTTTGCTCTTTGCTTTTCCCCTTTGCAAAAAAAGCTGCAAAACATTTAGCTGATCCTCAAAAAAACAGGGCTTTTCCCTTTGCAAAAAAAGCTGAAAAACTTTTAGCTGATCCTCAAAAAAACCAGGGCTTTTCCCTTTGCAAAAAAGCTGCAAAACTTTTAGCTGATCCTCAAAAAAACAGGGCTTTTCCCTTTGCAAAAAAGCTGCAAAACTTTTAGCTGATCCTCAAAAAAACAGGGCTTTCCCCCTTGCACAAAAAGCTGCAAAACTTTTAACGGATGCTCAAAAAAAACAGGGCTTTTAAGAGGAGGAAAACTGGAAAAAAATATTTTTTATCTTGTTTCCTCCTCTATAAACGAGGTGCGCCCTATGGAGCGAAAAATACGGTATAAGGGTCTGGTGACTTCTGTTTCAGTGTATCTGAAGAAGTATGCATGCACACGAAAGCTCATACCAAGAACAAACTTAGTTGGTCTCTAGGTCCTACTGGAAGGATTTTTATTTTATTTTTTATTTTGTTTAAACTTATCACAGTTTTCTGAAACCAGAAAAGCACAAAACGTGGCACCCTTTCCTCGCAGGGGAGTCGCTCCACCCTCTTTCAGCTGCCCTTTTCCTAATCTATTCCGGCTCCGCTTTGGAGGCAAAGCAACCAGGACCGTACACGGGACATCCCAAACGTTTTCACGCCGGAGCATTGCATAACGGGCGGCGTTGTGAAATGGGCTGCATTGCTTTCAGCTCCTTTCCTAAGGATCTCTGGCGTGGAAGAAAGATCGGAAGCTGCCTGGCATCCAGCAGGCACCCACTTAGCTGAGGGCTTCTGCTGCTGAGCCAGACCAGCTGGCAACGCCTTGCCATGGTTAAGGCGGACCTCTCCTGCGCCCGAGGGGGCTTGGCATCGAACTGGGGCACGCCTTGAGCAAGGCTGCCCCGGTCTCCTGCATCACAGGGAGAGAGGAAGAGGCCTTCGGGTCATGCCAGCAAGAGGGGGCAAAAGCTTCCTGCTCAGGAAACAGCCTCAGGAACACCCACTGCCCCCGAGGCTGGCATCAAAACCACAAGTCCTCCAAGGCATATCCCATAGGGATAAAATATTCCCCTTTTGGCACCATTTAGAGGCAGCAGTGTCTCTTGGCTCGCTTCTCAGACAGGCTCGTGCGTGTTGGTCCATCCGGCTGGGCATTCTCAGCAACCTCTGCCCACCTGGTGCCCTTGAATCATAGAGTTGGAAGAGACCCCCAAGGGCCATCCAGTCCAACCCCCTGCCAAGCAGGAAACACCATCCAAGCATTCCTGACAGATGGCTGTCAAGCCTCCGCTTAAAGACCTCCAAAGAAGGAGACTCCACCACACTCCTTGGCAGCAGATTCCACTGCCGAACAGCTCTTACTGTCAGGAAGTTCTTCCTCGTGTTTAGGTGGAATCTTCTTTCTTGTAGTTTGAATCCGTTGCCCCGTGTCCGCTTCTCTGGAGCAGCAGAAAACAACCTTTCTCCCTCCTCTATATGACATCCTTTGATATATTTGAACATGGCTATCATATCACCCCTTAACCTTCTCTTCTCCAGGCTAAACATACCCAGCTCCCTAAGCCGTTCCTCATAAGGCATCGTTTCCAGGCCTTGGACCATTTTGGTTGCCCTCCTCTGGACACGTTCCAGCTTGTCAGTATCCTTCTTGAACATCTTGAGATGCTGTGGACCACAATTCCCATCCTCCACAGCCACCGCAGCTGAGACGGATGGGAGATGTAGTCCTGTGGCAGCTCTCCTGGTTTCAGACCAAAGCCCTTTCCTTAGATGGAGATGCTGGAGGCCTGCTCATTCGTTCCTTCGTTGCATTTATACCCCACTCTCTTCTCCAAGGGTTCTCCTCCTCCCCGTTTCACCTTCACGACAACCCTGCAAAGTAGGTTAGGCCGAGCGGGACCGTGACTAGCCCAAGGTCACCCAGGGAGCTTCATGGCCGATGGGGGGGGGGACTTGAACCATGGTCTTTCCCAAGTCCTATTAATCTCCGCAGCAACAACAACCCTGCGAGGCAGGTTTGGCCGAGCGAGGCAGTGACTGCTCTAGTCACCCGGGGAGTTTCATGGCCAACGAGTGGGGATTCGAACCCTGATCCCTCCCAGGTCCTAGTTGCACACTCTAACCACTGCCCCACACTCTCAAAGCTATGCAAAGCGGATATTCTGCTGCTGAGCTGCAGGCTAAATGCTAATTTCTAGCGGAATTCATTAATTATCTTTATAATCCTCCTTGTCCTTCTGTCCTTTGCAGCCTAGCGAGGCAGTTGGGGGTCCTTCCCTGCACCCACCCCCCAAAAAATGCAAAGGCATCTAATGTGAGGATGAACTGCGGCCAAAGGAGAGGTGGCCAGGGAGGGTCACTCACGTTTGTGGTTGTTCTTGCGATGGAAGGGGAGGGTGTGGCGTTCAGGCCCCTCCTCGCCCTCCTCCTCTGCCAGGTGCGTGTGTGTGTAGTGGTAGCTCAGTCCCGGGCGGTTCTTGTAGCGCTTCCCACAGACTGAAAAGGAAGAAGAAGCGTAGGATTGTGGAGCTGGAAGGGGACCCCTGAGGGTCATCCAGCCCAACCCCCCTGCCCCGCCATGCAGGAGTCCCGGCTCAAGAACCCCCGGCCGGTGAAAAGAACCCACCGGGCACACAGGAACGTAGGAAGCTCCCTTATGCCACTGGTCCATCTAGTTCAGTGCTGCCTACACTGGCCGGCAGCAACTCTCCAGAACTTTGGGCTCTCTCTCCCATCTGTAACTGGAGATGCCGGCAGGAATTGAACCCGGAACCCTCTGCATCCAAAGCATGTGCTCTGCCACTGAGATGGCACCCAGGGGACTTTCTCAAAATGGGTAAACCGGGATGGGGTGGGGTGGGGTCCCATCCCCTGGCAGAGGCAACCCCCGCCCTTAACCCCCTGGAAGAGGGTCACCCATCAACCCACCCCCTGCCTCTAATGCAGCCCTGTCCCCAATTCCCCTCCCCACCCCACTCCCATCTCCCAGTAAGGGGTCTACTCCAGGTTTTCCTGGACGACAACTTATTTATCTCTTTATTTCATAAAATTCATGTACCACTCGATTGCGAAAAGAAACCTCTATAAGTGCTTTACTAAAGGATAAAAACAATAAAATGCAGACAGGTTTGCAAAGATTGCGCCTGGTCGATATCAAGAGGCAGGGAGTTCCAAAGTGTAGGTGCTGCCACACTAAATGATGGAGTCCTTCCAAATGCAGAAGGGGTTTTTTTGTGGCAGGGCCAATTCAGTCTCACAGGAAACTGGTCCCAAGTATGTACTAAGGGGGGTCTTATTTATTTACAGTTATATGTTTATTAAATTTGTTAGCCCAAAGCAACTTACAACCAATATACTAAGAGTAACTCCTGGAACTCGGCCCAGGAGCAAATTGGCAACCAGGACAGATCTCTGAGCTACATGCGGACAAGACCTGTCTCCACTCAGCAGCTTCCCCACATCCTCCATATCATCCCTGGCTCTTGGGCACAGCTCCCCCACCCCCTGCTTCCACCCCAAAGTCCCCCAGACCCACAGAGCTGCCCATTCAGCCCCCCATGCTCTGCCCCAGGCTCAAAAGCGGGTTTGCCACGCCAGCCTCCTGCCATCTGAGCCAGCCCCCTCCTCTAATCCCTGGTGGCTGCTTCTCCTGAGCCAGGAAGCGGCAGCAGGAACGCTCACCCGGCCCCACTGTGACCCACCTCCACCCCCTTGCCCAAAACCGCCATCAGAGGGGCACTCACTGTCGCAGACATAGGGCTTGTCTCGGTCCTCCAGCAGCGCCGCGTCCTGCCTCTTCCGCAGACCCCCGATGCCGTAGGCCTGGGCGTGGGGAAGAGAGACAGGCTGGTCTCAGTGCTGACACATTCTGTTTTTAAATAAAAAGCAAGCTCCTAGACCTCATGGGCATGGCGGACAGGGAGAGGGGGAGCTTGGTCTCGGAGGGGAGGGGGGTTCCGCCTTGCGCCCGGATCGGCCATTTTTGTCTGCATTGAGCTCATGGGGACATGAAATTACCCGGCTGGTTCAGGCCCATCTAGTCCAGCCTCCTGTTCTCACACTGGCCAAATATCCCATAGAGCCTCAGAATCCAGATAGACTGCGTCTGGGCTTGGAGGCTCCATAAGAACCTAAGAAGGGTCTTTCAGACGGTTCAGCACCCAGCTTCAATGGTTCATTGCAAAGTTTCCCCGGCAATTATCCCAACCAACTCGGCAACAGCTGGAACGTGTCCAGAGGCGGGCAACCAAAATGGTCCAAGGCCTGGAAACAATGCCTTATGAGGAAGGGCTTAGGGAGCTGGGTATGTTTAGCCTGGAGAAGAGAAGGTTAAGGGGGGATATGATAGCCATGTTCAAATATATGAAAGGATGTCATCTAGAGGAGGGAGAAAGGTTGTTTTCTGCTGCTCCAGAGAAGCGGACACGGGGCAATGGATTCAAGCCACAAGAAAGAAGATTCCACCTAAACATTTGGAAGAACTTCCTGACAGTGAGAGCTGTTGGACAGTGGAATTTGCTGCCAAGGAGTGTGGTGGAGTCTCCTTCTTTGGAAGTCTTTAAGCGGAGGCTTGACAGCCATCTGTCAGGAATGCTTGGATGGTGTTTCCTGCTTGGCAGGGGGTTGGACTGGATGGCCCTTGGGGGTCTCTTCCAACTCTAGGATTCTAAGAGCTGAGCTGCAGAAGCAGGCGGCCCCGAATTCCCTGAGCTTCAGGTGAAACGAGATAAAGCAGCCTGAGCTTTGCAAGAGCCGAACTGCAAGTTGGTTTAAGGTCGAAATGCAGAAGTCGAGCAAAATAACAAGGCGGCCGGGGTGGGGTGGGTGTGTGGGGGTCAGAACAAAAGGCAAATTCAGCCTGATCTTGTGGAAATCCAAAAACATGCCTCTGTGGTTTCCAGCTTTAAACACAGATTAAGGAATGTGATTTGAGCAGACGCCAATCCTAAAAGAGGCTGACCTACTTTGGCTGGTTTTGCAAGAGGAGGAGGAGTGGGGGGATTAGGGTGCCTCCCAGGCCCACTTTGCACAAAAAAAGGGCCAGAGGCTCAGTGGCGGCGGATGAGGAGCCTCATTTTCACAGGGGGCTGCCTTAGTCAGGGCCCCCCCCACAACATGCACTGTGCTTGAGGGCCCCAAATTTCTGGAGCCAAGAGGAGAAAGGAGAGGGGCGTGCATCCGCCTGGCAGGAGCTTTGCACCTGTTGTCCCAGCACAGCTGGCAGCTGCTTTGCAGGCCTGTCTTTGGGGAGGGCGGAAATCCTCAGGTGCCCCCCTCCCAAGGTTGCCCCCGGCCCAGCGTGCATTGCAGGGGGTTGGGCTAGATGACCCCATGGGGCCTCCTGCAGCTCTGCGAATCTATGATTCTCACCCAAAGCGCCCTACACTGAGCCACGACACTGTTCCCTCCGACTCTGGGTCATCTACTCTGACCGGCAGCAGCAGGCTCCCAGGGGCTTCAGAGAGGGACCCTTTCCCAGCCTTGGAGAGGCCGGCGGGGGTCGATCCCAATGCCGCCTGCATTGCAGAGCAGGTGCTTTCTGCTCTCTGCCCTGCCCTCTGCTCCGGGAAGAGGGTGAGGGGAGACGGCAGCACTCTGCATGCGCTCTGGGGCACTTGGGCCTGCATCCTCACACGATCCAATTGTCAATGATCCCCGCGACCATAAAGCAGGAGTGGGACAGAAGCAAGGCCAGTTGCCCCAGCTTCCTTTTCCTGACAGGGGCCGGCAATTTGCTTCTGAGAAGCCCCCAAGCAAACCTTGGCCTTTCCCTGCTGCTGAGGCCCTGCCTTGGGCACTTGCAGGTAGACTGCCCCTGTCTCTGGAGGCTTCGCTGAGCCGTCATTGCTTTAACAGTGAAGGGTCTTGCTGGCTCTTCAGGCTGGGACTCGAGAAGGTTACAAGCTCCCCCCCCCCCGCCGCCGCCTGGCCGCTTTCCTTGCCCCACCTTGCTCTTGGCCTTGTTCTTCCGGCGAGGGACGTCGTCTTCCAGGTCATCCGTATCCAAGTCGTGGAGAAATTCCCCAATCGGCGCCTTCTGCAAAGTGTGTGTGTGTGAGAGAGAGAGAGAGAAGTGAGAGGGGTGGGGGGACCCCTACTCTCGCAGTCAACAGCACAACAGCCCCAGGGGGCAGGCCACCCAATGACCGCTGGCGCTGACTGGATTCTTCATGAGCACCCAAGGAGGCAGTCTACCTAGATTCCTAGGTTCTTTGGGGCATTTGGTCCCTGAGAGGACAGGAGGCTGGACTAGATGGGGCCCCCCCTTTGGCCTGATCCAGAAAGTCCTCCCAGGGACCAAATGCCCCCGAAGAACCTAGGAATCCAGGTAGACTGCCTCTGGAGCTGGAGGTTCCACGACAACATAATACGATCCTGGTGACTGGACCATCTGTAGTCCAGCATCCTGTTCTCACACTGGCCAACCAGATGACTGTTATGTGGGAAACCTGCAAGCAGGATTTGAACACAAGAGCGCTGCCTCCTCCTGTGGTTCCCAGCGACTGACATTCGGAAGCATTGCTGCCTCCATCTGCGGTGGCAAAGCATCTAACCATCTTGGCTAGGAGCCACCCACAGCCCTCTCCCCCTCCACGACTTTGCCCAATCGTCTTCTAAACCCACCCCTGCCTCATGTGGGAGGGGGTTCCACAGTTCGACTAGGCATGCTTAGGGCTGAGCCATGGGTCTGGCGGTTGGGGTGGGGGGTGGGGGGGGGCTCTTGCTTCTCTCACCGGACAGTCTAGCATGAGCTCTTCCTCCTTCAGCTCCGGCTTCTTGTCTCCCGTCTCGGCGCACAACAAGGCTTCCAGGACGGGACCTTCGGGAAGCCCCCCCTCCTTCTTCAAGGGGGGCTCACAGTCTGGGGGAGGAGAGAAATCCCCAATTCATCCTTTCTGCGTGGATCTGATCAACACACAGACCCTCTACACCAGGGGCCAGCAAACTTTTTCAGCAGGGGGCCGGTCAACTGTCCCTCAGACCTTGTGGGGGGCCGGACTATCTATCTATCTATCTATCTATCTATCTATCTATCTATCTATCTATCTATCTCTATCATCTATCATCTATCATCTATCATCTATCATCTATCTATCTATCTATCTATCTATCATCTATCTATCTATCTATCTATCTATCTATCTATCTATCTATCATCTATCTATCTATCTATCTATCTATCTATCTATCTATCATCTATCTATCTATCATCTATCTATCTATCTATCTATCTATCTATCATCTATCTATCTCTATCATCTATCATCTATCATCTATCATCTATCATCTATCAATCTATCTATCTATCATCTATCATCTATCATCTATCATCTATCTATCTATCTATCTATCATCTATCTATCTATCTATCTATCTATCATCTATCTATCTATCTATCTATCTATCATCTATCTATCTATCATCTATCTATCTATCTATCTATCTATCTCTATCATCTATCATCTATCATCTATCATCTATCAATCTATCATCTATCTATCTATCTATCTATCTATCTATCATCTATCTATCTATCTATCATCTATCTATCTATCATCTATCTATCTATCTATCTATCTATCTATCTATCTATCTATCTATCTCTATCATCTATCATCTATCATCTATCAATCTATCTATCTATCTATCATCTATCTATCTATCATCTATCATCTATCTATCTATCATCTATCTATCTATCTATCTATCTATCTATCTATCTATCTATCATCTATCTATCTATCTATCTATCTATCTATCTATCTTAAAAAGAACGAATTCCTATGCCCCACAAATAACCCAGAGATGCATTTTAAATAAAATTCTACTCATGTAAAAACACGCTGATTACTGGACCGTCTGCAGGCCGGATTCAGAAGGCAATTGGGTCGGATCCAGGCCCTGGGCCTTAGTTTGCCTACCCATGCTCTACACACAATCACACATATGCAGACCCCCGACTCTCCAGGCTGGCTTCCGGCCAACCTGGGCGCCCCCCCAGGTGGCAAACTACAACTCCCACTAGCCCACAGCTAGCCAGTGGCCACCTGGGGGCCGGCTGGGGGAAGCGGTCATCCTAATCTCATGCAGGCCATCAGCTCGGGGAAGGGTCTAGACCACCCCTGGGGTGGAGCTGATTTCTGCACTGCAGGGGGTTGGACTAGATGACTCTTGGGGGTCCCTTCCAGCTCTGCAATCCTACAATTCTATTATTACCTAGAGGGACGCTTAGAGGCAAGGGGGAGGCAAACAGGGGCTGGAGAAGTAAAATTTAATCATTTTCTTCTTCTTCATTTTATTATTTGTACTCCTGATATCCAACTGGGTTGCCCCCGCCACTCAGGGCACTTTCCAACAGATATAAAAACATCATAAAACATCAGCCATTCAAAACTTCCCGATCCGGGGCTGCCTTCAGGTGTCTTCTAAAAGTTCTACAGTTAATTTAACATAAAACCATAGAAGCATATAACTGTAAAGTTGGAAGGGACCCCCGAGGCTCATCTAGTCCAACCCCCTGCAATGCAAAGTTTTAAAAAGCGAATATCGCTGTCTCAAAGGGACGCGGGTGGCGCTGTGGGTTAAACCACAGAGCCTAGGGCTTGCCGATCCGAAGGTCGGCGGTTTGAATCCCCGCGACGGGGTGAGCTCCCGTTGCTCGGTCCCTGCTCCTGCCAACCTAGCAGTTCAAAAGCACCTCAAAGTGCAAGTAGATAAATAGGTACCGCTCCGGCGGGAAGCTAAACGGCGTTTCCGTGCGCTGCTCTGGTTCGACAGAAGCGGCTTAGTCATGCTGGCCACATGACCCGGAAGCTGTCTGCGGAAAAACGCCGGCTCCCTCGGCCTATAGAGCGAGATGAGCGCCGCAACCCCAGAGTCGTCCGTGACTGGACCTAACGGCCAGGGGTCCCTTTACCTTTATCGCTGTCTCAATTTCACCAGCTTTGTCGGACCGACTGCAAGCGCATTTTGAATAAGTGTGCAATTAATCGTGGCTGTTTTGAATCTGATCTTCCAAATAGGTTTTTTTCCCCTCTAGGGTGGAGGGCACTGGAGATGAGTTCATGGAACGAAGTAGGCCCAGAAAAGTTTAGGAACCAAAGGTCCAAATTGACTTTCGGTGCCTTGGTAAAAATCCTCCCTGAGGCTGCAGAGAACATCTGCGTGTATGGGAGCTGCCTTGGACCAAGTCGGCCTTTGCAGACCCCTCTTGCAGCCAGGCATGTGCTGGAAGCCCACCGACCCCTTCCCCGTTTCCTGCTCCACATTGCACAGCTCAATTGACACCTGCCTTTGGGTCAGCTTGCAGGCAAGTTGTGTGCCCCGATCCACCAGGGGAGACCCCATTGCCTACACCAGGGGTGAGGAGCCCATTTGAGTAGAACAGGCAATGGATGCATTTCCTCTGGGGAAATCTTCCAGGGAGGCATGTACTCCTGGTGGGCGGAGCCAGAGGCAAAAGTGGGAGGAGCTCTTTCCAAGGTACAATCAGTTTTCTACAAGCAGGCTGCCCCCCCCAAAAAACCCCCCACTGCGTTTCCAGCATCCATCTAGGCAAGCAAAATGCATCGTTTATTCATTTCATTTAACAACATTTAGATTTGCCGCTTACTTGCGAGAAAACCTCTACCAAAATATAAAACGAAACATTGAGATCATAAATAAAAACGCAGGAAGACGGGTTGCCAAAAAGAAATAAAACTCGGGTAACTTCTAGATATCTGGGTAGGCAAGCCTAAACAATTAAAAAAAAAAATCAGGCGCCAAAGAGAATAGAGCAAAGGCACCTGCCTGATGTCAAGAGGCAGGGAGTTCCAAAGTCTCAGGTGAAGGACACATCCCAGCCAGGCTGAAGGTAAAGCACAGAGGGGTGTGGCCGGGGGGCCAGAGAGTGTGCAGCCTAGGGAAGGGGTCTCAAGGGCCGCTCTTGCGCTTCCTTCTGGGGCTGAGGACCCCCAAGTCCCCCTGCTGGACACGGACATGGCAGGCTACCCAGGGTCTCGGAGAGGCGCCTTCCTCCCAGACCTTTCGCATGCCCAAGAGACGCTGCGGAATTAACTGAGCGTCTGGGGAATGGAGAGAAGCCATAGGCTTCCCGAATCTTTGCTAAAAGGCCCAAAATAATGGCGAGAACCTTCTGGCACTGTATTTTAGCTACAATTTCCCCTGCTCCGCTTCCGATCTGCAACAACCTTACATTTTCAGATGCACCCCAACTTGGACTGCAGCCTCCTTGTCCTGACCCTCTGAATTATGAGTCTGAAGCCTAGTTTAAACCGTAGTGTGGGAGGAGCGCTGGCCTCTTACTTTCCTGGTGGGGCACCCGGACACCCCCTCTCCAAACACACACACAAACACACACACCCCATCCCCCTTGACTCCTGCCCTGCCGGGGGTTGGGCTAGATGACCCTTGGGACCCCTTCGGGATCTACAGGCCCACGGCGCAGAGGCCACACTTGCCCCTGGCACACCCCCACCCCACCCCGCCCGCCCACCCCCTCCTTACCAATCTTGAACTCACAAGGCCGCAGGCGAGGATCCTCCAGGATGTTGAGCCTCCGCTTCTTCCGCCAACAGCGAGCTGGGTAAGTGTAGATCTGGCCCGGAGCCAGCCCTAAGGGAGGGGCAGGTTAGCGGCAAAATACCCACCCACAAAACTTTGCATCTCTCCAATGCCACCTTCAAGCCTCTAGTCCATATGAGGTCAAAGCTCTCTCTCTGTCTCTCAGCTTCCTGGCTGCATTTTGCCTCCCCTTCACGCAGTTCCTTAAGAACATGAGAATGGATTACTGGATCTGGCCAAGGGCCCATCTAGCCCAGGCTGAACAGGGGGAAACCCGCAAGCAGGATTTGAACTCAAGAGAAACACTCTCCCTTTCTGCGGTTTCCAGTAACTAGGATTCAGAAGCATGGCTGCCTCCGACTGGGGAGGCAGAGCAGAGCCATCCTGGATGGAAGTCCTCAATGGCCCTCCATCCCTGCCTCTTGTGGGAGGGAGTTCCACAGGTTAGCTTTGTCCTGCGTGAAGAAAGACTTTCTTTTATTCGCCCTGAATCTTCCAACATTCACCTCCGCTGGAGTTCCAGCATTAGGAGAGAGGGAGGAAAACTCCATAGCATGACAAGTTTACTTTTCTCCCAACTAAAGGCCCAAACGTTGCCACCTTTCTTGGAGTCCCAAACACTCCGCCCCTTTGAACATTTCGGTGGCCCTTTCCCGAACCTTTTCCAACTCTGCAATATCCTCTTCGAGTCAAGGCGACCAGAACTGGATCTGGTTACTGTATTCCAAATGCATTACTCCACACAATAGATTTGTTACGATACCTGCAGTTTTATTTTAAATTGCTTGCCTAAGTATCCCTTGCATGGAATTTGCCTTTTTCGTGGCAGCTGCACATTCCTTTTTCCCTCTCCCCCCCCCTCCTCTGGACACACATGCGGACCCCCCCCCCCCCAGGCCTCCAGAGAAGGGTCTGCTCTATGTACAACGCCCAGCACAGGGTGCCCTCCTCCTCAGAGAGCACCCGCAGCCCCTAGACCCCGTACCTGGTCCCCGGTGAGTCTTCTCCATCCAGATGTAGCAGTTGTTCTGGGCGACCCCCGTCTGCGAGTCGAGGAAAGGCAGGCGCATGCTCCGCTCTGCGCATAGCCGGGCATTGTAGCTGCGGCAGTGCTCAATGGCTTCCCGGTAGAAATCTTCGCCTAAACTGTAAGGAGAAAGGCCCGCGTTTCTACACCTCTCTTAAGAGCCAAGATCACTGGGACAGTTGTCTTCTTGTTGTTGTTGTTGATGATGATGGTGTTGTTGTTGTTGTTGTTGTCATATTTACACCTTACAAGGCGTAAGTGTTTTCTGCTTGGCAAGCTCAAGCAGAGCTGCAGCTGAGCTCTTGCAAAGCTCATGCTGATTAAACTGCAGCTGAGCTCTTGCAAAGCTCATGCTGATTAAACTGCAGCTGAGCTCTTGCAAAGCTCATGCTGATTAAACTGCAGCTGAGCTCTTGCAAAGCTCATGCTGATTAAACTGCAGCTGAGCTCTTGCAAAGCTCATGCTGATTAAACTGCAGCTGAGCTCTTGCAAAGCTCATGCTGATTAAACTGCAGCTGAGCTCTTGCAAAGCTCATGCCGATTAAACTGCAGCTGAGCTCTTGCAAAGCTCATGCCGATTAAACTGCAGCTGAGCTCCGGCAAAAAGTTCTGGGCCGAACCGGCTGCTCCATTCTTGAACGTTTTTCTCTTGCCCTACTTAAAGGCCAAACGTATGAAGCAACAGAAACTCAACCCCAAACCCCTCACACGTTTGCTGACAAAGAGGCAAAGCAGCAAAACCTGGAGACGTCTTTGACCTGGAAATCTACCAAAAGAAGCCTCAGGGAAGATCAAGCGCAAACCAGCAAGAATCTGGTTGCAAAACACTGAAAAGCCCAAAGAGCCTAGCTGGCTGCGCCACTGCAGCGAGATGCTCAATCCCAAGGCAGACTCTCTCCGAATAAACAACTGCAAACATAGATATGGGTGGAGGGGAGGCGACCCACATCCCTTTTTGGTTCTAGGGCAGTAACAAAGAACATGTGGGGGCCTAGGGATGTTGTGGAGGGGGTAGCTCAGGAGACCTGAAACTCTGGCCTTTTGCAAGGGGCCCAGATCTCCTCTTCAGTTCCCTCTTTTTTTCCAAAATAAAATGCCCTATAAGCAACATTTTTTTTAAAGCCCAGGGCCAGAGAGGCAGCTCCCCTCTCCCCCAAAAAGCCATCTTAATCCGTACAGAGGCCTCTCGGTTTTCCAGGGCACACAAGCCACAGATCGTGGGTGGAGCAGAGGAGGGCCCAATCCACCACATTCAGAGTCCCAGGCTCAGAAAAACCTGTGGACACCATCCCATAGCACAGAGGATGCCCTGCCAGCCAGAATTTGTCCCCCGCCCCCCGAAAGTCAGCCGGAAATTGCATCTATATGTATAACTTCTCATATGCAAACATCATGCAAATGTGTGCCCCGGGGCCCACACCACTAAGCCTCATATGCGCCCTTGAGAAGAGCCTGCAGGATGGGGCCAGTGGCCTACTGAGTCCAGCATCCTGTTCTCGCAGTGGCCAACCAGATGCCTGTAGTAAGCCCACAAAGCAGGATTTGACCACAAGAGCCCTCTCCCCTCCTGCGGTTTGCAGAAGCGTTTACTGGAGGCAGGGCAGAGCCATCCTGGCCAATCCTCTTCTAAAGACATCCAGGCTGGTGGCCGTCCCTGCCTCCTGTGGGAAGGAGTTCCATAGTCTAACTCTGCACTGCATCAGAAGAAGTGCCTTGATGGAGCCATCAGGAAATAGCGGGCCTGGGGTGTATGGGGGTGTCTGAGGAGCATCCCTCTCCGTACTGCAGGAAGGCAAGGCAGGTGAGGGGGAGAGGCAGTTTCACCTGTGGAACCACTTGCCACAAATTGAGGACAGGGGTACAGAATGAATCATAGAATCCTAGAGTTGGAAGAGAGCCAAAGGGCCATCCAGTCCAACCCGCTGCCAAGCAGGAAACACCATCAAAGCATTCCTGACAAATGGCTGTCAAGCCTCCGCTTCAAGACCTCCAAAGAAGGAGACTCCACCACACTCCTTGGCAGCAAATCCCACTGTCCAACAGCTCTCACTGTCAGGAAGTTCTTCCTAATGTTTAGTTGGAATATTCTTTCTTGTAAGAATGAGCTCTGGCAGGGAAGGTGTCAAGCCTTATGAGGAGCGGTTGAGGGAGTTGGGGATGTGTAGCCTGGAAAAGAGAAGGCTGAGAGCGGGTAGGGTAAAAAGGTAAAGGGACCCCTGACCATTAGGTCCAGTCGTGTCTGACTCTGGGGTTGCGGTGCTCATCTCGCTTTATTGGCCATGGGAGCTGGCGTACAGCTTCCGGGTCATGTGGCCAGCATGACTAAGCCACTTCTGGCGAACCAGAACAGCGCACGGAAACACCGTTTACCTTCCCACCGGAGTGGTACCTATTTATCTACTTGCACTTGACGTGCTTTCGAACTGCTAGGTTGGCAGGAGCTGGGACCGAGCAACGGGAGCTCACCCCGTCGCGGGGATTCAAACCGCCGACCTTCTGATCAGCGAGTCCTAGGCTCTGTGGTTTAACCCACAGAGTGGGTAGGGTAGGCATCTTGAAATATCTGAAGCGCTATCCCACGGAAGAGGGAAGCCAGCTTGTTTTCTCCTGCTCCAGAGGACCAGAATCAATAGATTCGAGTTACAAGAAAGGAGATTCCGATGAAGCGTTAGGAAGAACTTTCTGTTGGTAAGAGCCATTTGACTCCCTAGGAAGGCGGTGGTGGACCCTCCTTCATTTGAGGTTTTTAAACAGAGGTCAGGGGGTTCTTTAGCCGAGATTCCTGCATTGCAGGGGGTTGGACTAGATGTGCTTTGTGGGTCCCTTCCAACTCTACAATTCTATGACAAAACGCAAAGCAAGGGGTCCAGGAAGAGCAGACTGGTTGGTACCCCAAGGGGTGGATTTGTGTGAGAGCTCCCCCTTCTTTCAAGACAAGGCTTCAGGACAGCTCACAGTAATGATAAGAGTGTCTCTGCCCATACACAGAGGGCCTTCCCCTCGCCAATGACCAATCCCTGCCATCCCACAAGCGCCTCAGAGGAGCAGGCTGGCTTTCCAATCCAGAGGGGTGCGCTCTGGGCACAGCCTTGGCACCCAGGTCTGCCCCATTACTATTATTATTATTATTATTATTATTATTATTATTATTATTATTATTATTATTATTTTGGAAACCAGACCTTCACATTAAAATGTTAGCAATTGTTCAACACACACCGGGACTGGGAGCCCAAGGGGCTCTGGCCTTTAGCTCCTGCATCCTGGACGGTTGGGGGGTGGGGGACCGAGGGAGGGAAGAAAAACAAACCCCACCCCAGATGCTTTGCACACAGACCCTCTGACAACAGGGGCAGTCGGGAAGGGGCGCAGAGGTGGTGGGCGGCGGCCGAGGTGTACCCCTCCACCCCACCCCACCTCCGCACACCTGTTCCCTTGGAGCCCGTGCATGCCCAGCTGCCGGTTGTGCAAGACCCTTTTGGCACGCGCGGAGGGCGCCCAGACACAAACACGCGCGGAGGGCACCCTGCACGCTCAGGATCCTCGCGCTGCTGCCCCCCGGGGAGTCTCTCCCCAAGGCGCCCCCGCCACCACAACCGCCGGGCGCTTTGTACAGGGGCGCGCGCAGGCTGGCACCCTCTCCCGGTGCGCCCATCTCCGACGTGCCCCTCTGGCGGCGGCAGCATCGGCAGCCGCCCCCCACCTGCACCGTGTGGCTGCAATGGAAGCCCGGCCGGCCTCTCCCATCCAGAGCCCCTCACCCACCCCCACTCCGCCCCCCTTCGCCCTCCCTCTCTCCCTCCCTCCCTCCCTCCCTCGCAAGGACCAGGAGCCGCGACGCCTGAGCCCCTCGGCTGCCCGCCGCTCTCCATGCAAAGCCATCCGCGCCGAGGGGAGACGGGGAAGGCGAGCCATCCATCCCTCTCCTCCCTGCTCGCCTGCCCCCCATGCCTGGGGGAGGGGGGACCTGCCACCCCCCAGATGTGGGGCACCCACTCACCATTTGATAGGCTTGTGCACAGCTGTAGCCATTTTGGGAGGGTGCGGAGGTGTCTCTGCTTTCCAGGGCTGGCGGGTTGGAGGAGCAGAGAGAATTTTTTTTTCTCTCCTTTTCTTTCTTTCTTTCTTTTGGTTTTTTTTTTTTTAAACCTCTCACATCAGAATATACTGTACAATTTTATTCATTCTCCAGCAGCCTGCAGGAAGGGGGGGCCCAATCACAGCCCAGCTCCTTTGAGCCCCGGTGCACCATGGGGAATGTAGTCCCAGGGTTGCACAGAAACCTTCCTCTCCTCTTCCCCCCCCCACCCTACTTCTTTTTCTTTTTTCTGTTTTGCATTATTATTTTTTCTCTCCTTCCTTTGCAAGCCGCGGCGGGGGGGGGGGAGAATGCCAGGCGGCTGCCACCAGGGGACTACAGCTCCCAGAGGGCCTTGCGTTTGACAGCTGAGAGGGAGGTTGGGTGCGGGATGCAAAAAAAAAAGGGGGGGAAGGAGAGAGGAGGGGTGGCAGCTCCCCGTATAAATTGCACTGAAATAAATAAATAAAAATGCAGTTTGCATCTGGTTAGCGCGCACTTTTGTGCAATTGCGTTTCAAGGGAAGCGGTTGCAAGAAGCATCTCTCCCCCGTCCTCAGAGCAGGTGCGGGGGTCAGAAACAGATGTGGGGCCGGGCTTCTTATCATCAATTACTGGGATGTAGGAGGGATGGAAGGAATCTCCAAGCTAGAAGCCCTCTCTGTGTGGGGTTATTATTATTTCTGGGGTGTGTGTGTGTGCTGGTATCTCGAAGGGGATTCTGGAATCTCGCCTTAATTCCATGCCCAGGCTTAGCGCCCGCGCCCCACCCCACCCCAGCCCCACCAACCTCTCTGGAGTGCCCAACCCAGGAAATGGGGAAGCTGCGCTGAAGACGAGGGTGCTCCTAATCGAGTGCAGAGTGCATTTTCCCTCCCCAGTTCAGAGCCCAGGCACAGAAGCAGCAGGAGCTGGGGTTGGGGGCAGGACCTCCTGAAACCATCACACACTGCCCAATTTGCCTACAGATGGGGGGGGGCGTGCCTGTGCATGGATAATTCCTTAGCACCCCCACCCCAAGGTGATGAGGGCATTTCCCTACAGAATCCTGTGGCCCTAGATAGGTAATTGGACCCCCCCATCAGCCAGCAGGGTCAAAGGTCAGGGGTGATTCTGGGAGCAGTAGCAACATCAGGAGGGCTGCAGGAGAAACCGTCCCCCCAACCCGCCCGCTGCCATCTTCAGCCTCCTTCGAGAACTAGATTCTGCTGCGTGGGGAGAAGGAATTTAATGGAGGGGGTCATATTTGTGTGTATGCAGCCGCTTCATATATTCTTTTGGGGTCACTCTGAAGGTGAGGGGGCACATGCCATCCCACTGTCAAATTTCTAAAACAGAAGTCCCGCAGCTCAAGCCAACCTGTGTGTGCTCCAAATGCAAATTTAAGAGCTGCTCAGGGTCCAGCACTCTGTACATGCTCAGAGTCCTTGCCAGCGTCCTTCCACTCCTGTTTCAGGGTCAGCTGAGCCTCTCCCACTGCCCACATAGGCCCCTGCTAGGTGGGGAGCCCCACATTATGGGGTAGGGGGCTGCAGGATGCCAATGTGGGGACTAGGGGCAAGACCACCCAAAAGGAGACATAAAAGCCTTGAAGAGAGACGTCCAAGGTTGCCTGGTTCTGCCTGTGGGCACTCTGCATATCCTCAGAGGCAAGCTGCTGGCATGGAAAATGAGTTCCAGACCTGAGGCTTTTTTATTAGGAATTTTGGGTGCACAGATACCTAAGGAGCAGAAAATACTATTTATTTTATGCAATGACAGCAGCTTGGATACTACTGGCCCAGAGAGGCAAAGAAGATAAAAAGTCCTGACCAGAGACAAATGGTTGATGAAGATGGAATATGCCGAAATGGCAAAAATGACCGGGAAAATCAGAAACCAGGAAGAGAACTACTTTAAGAAAGAATGGGGGAAATTTACAATGTTTTTAAGGGAACACTGTAAACAGCTAAAAACTTTGGCAGGATTTGAGTGACGCTTGTAATGTACTAAAAATTATGGGGGAAATGGATTATTTATTTTTTTAAAAACGGAGAAAATAAGTGAAGCAGTTGAAAAGAGATTGATAATGGTAAGCATGGAAGGGTGGAGGGGTGGAGGGGAGTCAAAGGATTCTGGGAATACTAAATGATGGTGTTGACGTTTAAATCTAAAAATTGCAATGTAAAGATCAATAAATAAAAAGATTTAAGGGGGGGGGGAGAGAAAGGAAAAGGAGTTCTAGAGCTAGCTTTCCGTCCCTCTAGAGCCCCAGGTTGAGGTCACTTCAACTCGTTTTAGTATTTTTGCTTTCATATGTTCAAAAATTGATTTTAATGTCTTTTTGCAAACTGCTTTGAGGTTTCCCTTACAACCAAGCCGTAAAATAAACCAATAAGCGGCACACTTCCTTCCAAGGAACTTTGTGCTTAAGAACCTAAGAAGTGTCTGCAGCAGGATCAGGCCTGCATCCTCTTCTCCCAGTGTCCAGCCCGATGTCCGTTATTGGAAACCTGAGAGGAGGGTTAGAGAAGGAAGACATTCAGCCTTCCTGAGGCCCCCAGCAACTGGGATTCAGAAGCATGGCTGCACACGAAAGCTCATACCAAGAACAAACTTAGTTGACCTCTAGGGTGCTACTGGAAGGATTTTTAAATTTTTATTTTGTTCCAACCGTGGAGGCAGAGCAGAGCCATCCTGGCCTGTAGCCCCCCCCAAGCCCTCCATGAATTTGCCCAATCCTCTGTTAAGGCCATCCTAGTTATTGGGACTCTTGTGGGAAGGAGTTCCACAGTTTTAACTTCCATCTTTCCCGAATCTTCCAGCCTTCAGTTCCATTGCTTGCTCAGAAGTACGGATGCTTTGAGAGAAAGAAGAAAAAACTCTTCTCTACTTTTTCCATTCCAGGCATAATTTGATATACTACTGACCCGTTGCCTTAATTGCCTTATCTTCAAAAAGTCTCAAACGCTGCAACCTTTCCTCACAGGGAGTCGTGCAGGGACATTTGCCGTTTTTTTAACTTTTCCCAACTCCTACGACATCCTTTTTTCTTTTTTCTTGGCAGAGAAGCGGCCAGAAATGTACACAGGATACCCAACGCAGGGGACGAGAAGCTCATTTGCCCCTTCCATCATGGCTTTTAAAAGGCTCACGTGAATTTTTGTGGGAACTGTTGCGATTCGTTACCCATTTCATGCTGCAGGATAAAAACGAAAAGCGGTGTGTTTGTGCAACTGTGTGTGTGTGTGTGTGTGTGTGTGTGTGTGTGTCCAGCTGCTCTCCTCTTCCAAAATGCCCAGAAGCTTTTTGAAAAGCAAAAAATTACAAGCTCACCTACAGGTGAAACTCAAAAAATTAGAATATCGTGGAAAGGTTCATTTCTTTCAGTAACTCAACTTAAAAGGTGAAACTAATATATGAGATAGACTCATCGCATGCAAAGCGAGATATTTGTTATTCAGTCGTTCAGTCGTGTCCGACTCTTCGTGACCCCAAGGACCAGAGCACGCCAGGCACCCCTATCCTCCACTGCCTCTCACAGTTTGGCCAAACTCATGCCAGTCGCTTCGAGAACACTGTCCAACCATCTCATCCTCTATCGTCCCCTTCTCCTTGTGCCCTCCATCTTTCCCAGCATCAGGGTCTTTTCCAGGGAGTCTTCTCTTCTCAAAGCGAGATATGTCAAGCCTTTATTTGTTATAATTGTGATGATTGTGGCATACAGCTGATGAGATAGCCATGTTCAAATATATAAAAGGATGTCATATAGAGGAGGGTGAAAGGTTGTTTTCTGCTGCTCCAGAGAAGCGGACACTGGGCAATGGATTCAAACTACAAGAAAGAAGATTCCACCTAAACATGAGGAAGAACTTCCTGACAGTGAGAGCTGTTGGACAGTGGAATTTGCTGCCAAGGAGTGTGGTGGAGTCTCCTTCTTTGGAGGTCTTTAAGCGGAGGCTTGACAGCCACCTGTCAGGAATGCTTTGATGGTGTTTCCTGCTTGGCAGGGGGTTGGACTGGATGGCCCTTGTGGTCTCTATGATTCTATGACCCTTGGGGAACCTCCTGACACCTTCCCTGCCAGAGCTCATTCTTACAAGAAAGAATATTCCAACTAAACATTAGGAAGAACTTCCTGACAGTGAGAGCTGTTGGACAGTGGGATTTGCTGCCAAGGAGTGTGGTGGAGTCTCCTTCTTTGGAGGTCTTGAAGCGGAGGCTTGACAGCCATCTGTCAGGAATGCTTTGATGGTGTTTCCTGCTTGGCAGGGGGTTGGACTGGATGGCCCTTGGGGTCTCTTCCAACTCTAGGATTCTATGATTCTATGAGAACCCCAAATTAACAATTTCAACTTTGGGGGTTTTCATCAGCTGTGTGCCATAATCATCACAATTATAACAAAGGCTTGACATATCTCACTTTGCATGTCATGAGTCTATCTCATATATTAAACTCCAGTAGCTAATGAAAACAATTGCTTACATAAATGGACTTTCCCACGATATTCTAATTTTTCGAGTTTCACCTGTACAAGTTCCTTATTTTGGAAATGGGGAAAAAACAGCATTAATTCTACAAAACGTCCAGCGCCCCTCCAAGTTCCTCCCGCTGCTCCCTGGGGGCGGGGCGGGGGCGACGATGACAACCCCCACCCCACATAAACATACAACGCTCAAAATAGGGATATTATATTACTGGCTTTATTTTGCAATTTATTATATAATACAAATATGTGGAATTCTTAGATACAAAACATTTGGAAATAAGATAGAAAATAGAAAGCGGGAGGAGGGAAGGGATTTTCTGTGTCCAGGCAGTTGGGGGGGGGCAAGGAGAACCAGAGCCCCCTTCCACCCACCCACCCACCCACCCTGTATGTGACCCAGGTGCTCTCTAGGTGGGAGGGGGCAGAGGAAGGAATGCCTACTCAGTTGGGGGGGGGGCATCAAGCGTGATGTGTGCCCCCCCACCCCATGCAAATGGCACCAGGCTCACCAGCTCCATCGCAGCCTTGGGAAGGGGGGGGGGTGCCACAGACCCCAAACGGCAGAAGCGTGGCTGGATTCTTCTTAAACTGAACCTGCAGTCCAACATCTGGTTTTCTTTGGGGGGGGGAGGCAGTCCAGCTCCATCGTACTTCCTCTCTCCCACCCCCACCCCCAAATGCCTGGCTCTCTGCAGCTGCAGAGCCAAAATCCGCCCCCCCCCCCGCCACTCCCTCTCTCAACATTCACACTTTTCCTGCAGCACAACCACTGGGGGGGCAGTGGGGGTGGGAGGGTTGCTGCAAACCACGTTTTGAAACGGTTCAGTTCCAGTACTGGAATTTGACTTTGAGGCACGGTTAAAAAAATAAATAAAAAATTAACACGGTTCCCTTGCCAATTTCAATATAATTTGACATCCTAGGGGGCTTTTATCCTCGTCCCCCCCCCCATTCCAAAATAAAATCCAGCGGAGATCCAATTATTAAGGGGGGGGAAGGTAGGAAACCCACAAGTCCAGCCATGGCTGTCAACTTTACCCTTTTCATGCAAGGAATCCAATTCAGAATAAGGGAATTTCCCTTAAAAAACAGGAAAGGTTGACAGCTATGAATCCAGCCCAGCCCAAATCTCCCACCAATTTTATCCAAGTCATTGTCGATCGGGCAGATTTCTAAAAATCGGCAGCTTCGAAAAAAATCAGTCGCCTCGCCCCACGGATTCCCTGTAATCCGAGCGCCATTCGTAGCTGGGAATGTCGTTTAAAAAGCACCGCAAGTTTCCACCAGACAAAGGTGAGTTTAAAACCGTTTGGCTTGGGCACGATCAGCTCTAAATATTGTGCCAGGTGAGATTGGCACCCCCCCCTTGCAATGCACAGAAGCCTACTAAGCAGTAAGGGAGGAAGAAGCAGGGTTCCCACACCCGCCCCCCACTCCAGCCACTGGGGGGCCTTGACTCCCACCTGAGCACCACCCAAAATGGGTCACGACTCTGCCACTCGCACGGTGTCTCTGCCGCTGCCCAGGAAGGATTCTGCTTCAGGGCATTTGCTGCCATTGGGCTGCGAGGAGAGGCGTTTTTAATGTGGCTCAGAGAGCTGGGGAACTCCCCGCTGCAGGGATTCGAGCCCTCCAAAGAATGACTCCATTGCCTGCAAGGTGCTGCCTGAGGAATGGATTATATAGGGGGGCGGGGGCGGGGGGGGCTCTGCAGAAGGCAGCCGGGTGGGGAGAAGCCAGGGAAGAGAGTCTTTGGGCTGCTCAACAGAAGGGGAGAAAAGGAAGCACAGAGAGAGAGGGAGGCGGCCCCCAGGCCAGCTGGATCCACCGTCGCCCCAAATGCCCAGGGGCAGGGCAAAAACTCCGGACGTTATGGCAAGAGAAGGGCCCCCCCCTGCACCCGCACCTTGGCCCCCTCTTTTGTTTCCTCTGGGGAGGAAGAGAGAAATAAACCAAGCCCCCCCGCAACCAGACAAGGAGGGACATCCCTCCAGAGCCGCTACAAGCAACAAAAAGCCTACAGGGGGGGCTCCCAAAATCCCCGGGCCGTTGGCGATGCCAGCCCCTGGGGCTTATGGGAAACGGAGCCCGAGAACGCTGGCCACCCCCACCCCAAACCCGCAGGAGAGACTTTGTGGCGGGGAGGGGGCCGGAAAGGAGAGCAGGGCGGCCCCCCCTCCCCCCGGCAGTCCAATTGCTAAAACGCGGCGGTCACAGCTCGATCTCGAAGGTTTTCTGCTGGTCGCCGGAGAAGGGGTTCGGGGTGGCAGAAGGAGCCCGGGACTCCAGCGCTGCCCACTGTGCTTCAAAGGGGTCTGTGGGGGGGTCCTGGTGGGGGGCGGGGGGCGCCGGCAGGCTCTGCTCGGGGGGCCAGGAGCCGCTGTTGGGTCTGGGCCGGGCCGGGCCCAGCAGGTTCTGCGGGAAGGGGCTGGCCTTGGCCCCCAAGGTTGTGGCGGGCGCCTGCGTGGCAGAACAGAAGGCGTTGGCCACCATCTGGGAGGGGGTGATGCCCACCACGGGCATGCCGGGCGCGGCGGCGGCAGCAGCGTAGGGCATCCCCGGGGGGTAGGGCAAGCCCATGGGGAGGAAAGCTGTCGGCATTTGAGGAGGGGGCGGCACAAACATGCCCAGGTCGTAGCTGAGGGGGAAGGCGGGCAGCGGAGGGGGCAGAGCCATGGGCACCTGCTGCTGCTGCTGCTGCTGCTGGGCCTTCGCAGCCTTGGCCACTTCCTGCAGCCAGCGCTCGGCTTCGGAGGGTGTCCGCTTGTGGCCCGGCTGGAACGGGGGGGTGACGGGGGCTCCGGCAGAGGGACCTGCAGAGGGCAAGAGGGAGAAGAGAAAAGCAGCTGAGTCCAGGAGGACGGGAGAGGAGGAGGAAGAGTCGTAGGGTTGGGGGGGTGGGTCCCCCAGGGGTCATCTAGCCCAACCCCCTGGGCAGGCAGGAATCTCAATGGCAGATGACCACCCAACCTGCGCTTTAAAAGCTCCAAGGACGTCGAATGTTTGGTTGGACATCTCCTTTCTGCCGAGCGTGGTATCGACACTGAATTGGAGAGTGCCTGGCTCGTGTGTTGCTTGCTAACTCTGGGGAAATCCCACCGGCGTTTAGCTGGCGCATAATTAGCTGTCTCCGCTCTCAAACCCTTGAACATGTGACGAAAGCTATTTGGTTGCAAACCTCCATTTTGAAAAGGAGCTGCCTTTAGTACAGTGTTTTCCACAAACTTGGGCGCCCAGCTGTTTTTTTGGACTACAACTCCCATCATCCCTAGCAAGCAAGACCACCAGTCAGGGATGATGAGAGCTGTAGTCTGAAAACAGCAGGACACCCAAGTTTCGGAAGCCCTAGAATCATAGAATCATCGAGTTGGAAGAGACCACAGGGGCCATCCAGTCCAACCCCCTGCCAAGCAGGAAAAACTATCAAAGCATTCCTGACAGATGGCTGTCAAGCCTCCGCTTCAAGACCTCCAAAGAAGGAGACTCCACCACACTCCTTGGCAGCAAATCCCACTGTCAAACAGATCTCACTGTCAGGAAGTTCTACCCAATGTTTAGGTGGAATCTTCTTTCTTGTAGTTTGAGTCCATTGCCCCGTGTCCGCTTCTCTGGAGCAGCAGGAAACAACCTTTCTCCCTCCTCTATATGACATCCGTTGATATATTTGAACACGGCTATCCTATCCCCCCCTTAACCTTCTCTTCTCCAGGCTAAACATACCCAGCTCCCTAAGCCGTTCCTCATAAGGCATCGTTTCCAGGCCTTGGACCATTTTGGTTGCCCTCCTCTGGACACGTTCCAGCTTGTCAGTATCCTTCTTGAACTGTGGTGCCCAGAACTGGACACAGTATTCCAGGTGAGGTCTGACCAGAGCAGAATACAGTGGTACTATTACTTCCCTTGATCTAGATGCTATACTCCTATTGATGCAGCCCAGAATTGCATTGGCTTTTTTAGCTGCTGCATCACACTGTTGACTCATCCTTTTCACATGTACTGCTCTCAAGCCAGGTGTCACCCATCCTGTATCTGTGCCTTTCATTTTTTTGCCCAAGTGTAGTACTTTACATTTCTCCCTGTTAAAATTCATCTTGTTTGCTCTGGCCCAGTTCTCTAATCTGTTAAGGTCATTTTGAAGTGTGATCCTGTCCTCTGCGGTATTAGCCACCCCTCCCAATTTGGTGTCATCTGCAAACTTGATCAGGATGCCCTCAAGCCCATCATCCAAGTCATTGATGAAGATGTTGAATAAGACTGGGCCCAAGACAGAACCCTGTGGCACCCCACTAGTCACTTCTCTCCAGGGTGAAGAGGAGCCATTGATGAGCACCCTTTGGGTTTGTCTGTGTTAGTCTTTCGTTGTCGTGCAGTTTTGAAGCAAGTTCTGCAAGCAAAGCTTTGAACAAACGGATGGGTCTGCGCAAAAGGAGTCGGTTTTCATGCATCCGCGCTGCAAACTATTAATATCTGCAATATTTTCTTGCAACTTGAAGCCACAGGATAGCGCCCTCCCCTTCCCCGAAGTGGGAGAAAACAAGCTTGTTCCCTCTTCCATATCCTCAAGATATTTGAAGATGGCTCTCATCTCTCCTCTCAGTCTCCTCTTTCCCGGGCTAAGCATGCCCAAGTCCTTCAACCGTTCTTCATCAGGCTTAGTTTCCAGGTAGGGTTGCCAGGTGTCCACTATTTGAGTGGACAGTCCACTTTTTCACATCATGTTCACTATTCCCCCCCCACAAAATAGTGGACATATTTTTATTCAAATGCTTTATGATGAAATGGTATTTTAATATGTGTTAAAATGTTTGTAAGAAAATATATAATTTAATTTATTTATTTATTTAAAAAAACACCCGCTTGTCCGCTATTTTTTGGAAGCAGACCTGGCAACCCTATTTCCAGGACCTTGATCATCTTGGTTGCCCTCCTCTGCACACCTTCCAGCTTGTCAATATCCTTAAATTGTGGTGCCCAGAAATGGACAGAGTATTCCAGGTGTGGTCTGACCAAGGCAGAAGAGAGTGGGACTCTGACTTCCCTTGATCAGGACACTCGATACAGCCTGGAATAGAATTTGTCTTTTTTGCAGCTGCATCTCACGACTGGCTTGTGGTCTCTTAAAACCCCTAAGATCC
Source organism: Lacerta agilis (assembly GCF_009819535.1). Classification (NCBI taxonomy): domain Eukaryota; kingdom Metazoa; phylum Chordata; class Lepidosauria; order Squamata; family Lacertidae; genus Lacerta; species Lacerta agilis. Next base: position 79,718,639 of record NC_046319.1, read on the forward strand.
TTTCGCCCCGTGCTGCTAGTCAAGCCAGGTTTTGCACCTCCCAGTCTGTCGGGCAGAGGCCTTTCTGGGGAGGGGCGGTGGCAACATACCTGTGCTGCCCCCTTCCATGGGCATTGCGGCTGCCGTGGGTCCAAGGGTGCCGTTAAGTGGGGTAACATTGGGGGGCTCCCCGGCCGGCTGGGTGAGCGAGGAATCGATCTGGCTGCAGAGGGCAGTGATGCTGTCGGAGTCGCCGTTGGGAGTCGAGTCGAGCTCAATGACTGGAGGGAGGGAGGGTGGGAGGGAGGAAGGGATTTCAGAAATCCCAAAATCAGCTTGCGCCCCACATTTCCCATCTAGCATCCCCATCAAGAGGGCCCCCACCTCCGACAATACACACAAACCCCCGGACCTCGGTCTCCCCACAAGCCTTACCTACAGGTGAAACTCGAAAAATTTGAATATCGTGGAAAGGTTCATTTCTTTCAGTAATTCAACTTAAAAGGTGAAACTAATGTATGAGATAGACTCATGACATGCAAAGCAAGATATGTCAAGCCTTTATCCTATATAATAAAGTCCAAGTGTCTCTGCGTCCAGTCCCTGTGTCTGTGGGTTTGCGCTACTGCGCATGTGCCCCATGGACAGCCGTTGGGACTTGGAACGCAGAGATGGGCGAAACTGTTGAAGCGGCGGGTGTGCGCCGGCGCTCCAGAGGCCAAGGAGAGGCCGAGAATGGACACCACGCTGCCGCTCCCGCTGCTACAACCAGAGCCCCGAGGCCTAGCGGCCCGGGAGCAGCCCAGAACAGCCCACCCCGCAGAGCGCAGAATGGTGAGGGCGGGGCTGTGCAGGCCACAAGGGAGAGACGGCGGGATAGAGTGCACACGCGTGGGAACGAGGCGAGGGGAGGGCAGAGATGAGGAGTCACGTGACAGGGGTGGGCGCTGCGGCCGCTTTGTGAGCACATTGGCAGGTAACGAGCGCGCGACCACGGCCGGGGAGAGGAGGATTCGGCAGGCTCCCATCCCTTTACAGGGGGAAAGAAAGAGACAGTCAGACGGGGGGGGGGTTGATATATTGGGCCGTGGGGAGGGGGGAGAGATAGGAAGAAACAGGCGCGCTCAGCCTCCCCTCAGTGGGGAGGGGGGAGACCGAAGGAGGCGACGGACCCCCCCCCCGAGCTCCGCTTAAAGAAGGAGGGGGCGGCATACTCTGTCCATCTGTTGAAGTCCACATATGTTCTAGAGCCCCTTAATTTAACGGGCTTCATGTCTACTAATTTGTTATAATTGTGATGATTATGGCGTACAGCTGATGAGAACCCCAAATTAACAATCTCAACTTTGGGGTTTTCATCAGCTGTACACCATAATCATCACAATTATAACAAACAAAGGCTTGACATATCTCGCTTTGCATGTCATGAGTCTATCTCATATATTAAACTCCTGTAGCTAATGAAAACAATTGCTTACATAAATGGACTTTTCCACGATATTCTCATTTTTCGAGTTTCACCTGTAGATGTTTGATGCATGTTTTAAGTCTTAACTTTTTGTATGTTTTTAATTACGGCTGTCAGGGGGGGGGAAATCAGATCGATAATTGTATCGCTTTTTGTAAACCGTGCCGAGGTTGTCTTTCTACCATCGAGCGGTGCATACCTTTTATGAAATAAAAAAAACCAAATTCATACCCTTTTTTTGTTTTTGTTTTTTTGCCAAGACAGCTTACAGGTAAAAAAAAACAAAAACCAAGGTAGAAAAAAGCTAAAAACACAGATCACCATTAAAAAAGTAATTGAAAACTAACAGAATTAAAGCAATATAAATTTTAAACATCTGTTAAAAATGCAGCTTATGAGAGCAATTTAAACATCACAGCAAAAAAAAAACCAGGCAGTTCCTAAATCCCTGTCGGAATAAAAAGGACTTCACCTGCCGGCAGAAAGACAGCAAGTATAAATGAGAAATGCTAACTCAGGATTTTAATTTTTTGGCATTAATTAATGGAGATGTATTGTCAAAATAATTGGTCTTATGTGTGACACAGGAAGCTCAAACAGTCATTGCAGCTCTATGGAAAATGCTGGACGTTTAGGGCCACTTGCCCTGGAACAGAAAAAATTATGCATTCTTTTGAGATTTTGACAGGGACTAGAACCTCCAGGGCCTTTTTATATTATTTTCATTTCTCTTATTATACGCATACAAGGGAAGCACCATTTTCAAGCCAATCCTTCTCAAAATCCCGGCAAATTGGGAAACTAGACTGAATGACCCTGTAGCACCGATATTCTTTATCGGAAGATATTTATTCTTGCTTTCATCTTTCACGACCTGGACTTTATTTTAACCCCCGAGCAGCCGCACTCAGTTTACGTTCCTGTTTTATAGTTTAGTTTCCCCCCCCCCATCTTTTAATTTTCTCCCTCTTTTTAAAGCAAAAAAAAAATATGTTTATCTGTTGTGAATCTTGCAAGTAATATACCCCGAAGCGCGGAGGGGCATGGCTAAGTTTGATCTGTTGTTATAACGGTTCCCTCTTGCTTTAGATACGGCCAGGGGCGTAGCAAGGGGGGCGGGCCGCCCCGGGTTTCATAATGGAGGGGGTGACAAATTATCAAGAAACAATTTTTTTGATATTTTTTTTTGAAAATGCCTGCTCCCTTACTATACAAGGGATTATATAGCTATATATGAAATTTCATGCAATATCGGTTAGTATCTTGACCCTCCTCCACCAAAATAGCTGTTTACTTGGCTGTTTTCCTATGTTGTGAAGGCTGAAATTTCCGTTCAGTGGAGCACTTACTATTCCCAACCCTAACCCTGCGGAAAGCCATCTAATTAGACTTTAATTTGATTCTGAGATCTTTTTAGGAGGTAATTTAATTATCGTTTGGTTTTATACCAATGTTATGTATCTGATGTTAGCCACCCTGAGCCCGACTTCGGCCGGGGAGGGCGGGATATAAATAAAAGTTTTTTATTATTATTACTTGTTATTATTCCTTTGTAAGAAAATATGAAATAACGTAAAACCATTTTTGTGGGGGGGGGAAATCAATGGGGGGTTGACAAGAAATTTTCCACACCGGGTACCACCTGACCTTCCCATGCCTGGGGGGGGGACGACAAATTTTTTTTTGCCCCCGGGTACCAATTTACCTTGCTACGCCCCTGGATATGGCAGGGACGTCCAACAGGTCAATTGCAATCTACTGATGGATCCCCGCTAGTTTTTGGTAGATCGCGGTCGATCTCTGGCTACCTTTCCCTTTCTCTGGAAGGCGGAGCTTTCTCTGTGTTGCTGTTTTCATCCACAGCGATCTTTTTGTGAAACAAAATTTAAAAAATTCCTTCCAGTAGCACCTTAGAGACCAACTAAGTTTGTTCTTGGTATGAGATTTTGTGTGCATGCACACTTCTTTAGATACACTGAAACAGAAGTCACCAGACCCTTATATATAGTGAGAGGGTGGGGAAGGGTATTACTCAGAAGGGTGGTGGGAATGGGTGATTGGCTGATGGGTGTGGAAAACATGTTGACGACCGTTAACGACTGCAATTGGTCTTACAGGAAAAAGCAAGGGGTGAGATGTGTAATGTATCATGTATAATGAGATAAGAATCCAATGTCCCTATTCAGACCAGGTCTCTCCATGGTTTTAGGTCTGAAATGAGTTGCAATTCAGCAACTTCTCTTTCCAGTCTATTTCTGAGATTCTTTTGTAATAAGACAGCTACTTTGAGATCTTGTATAGAATGTCCTGGGAGATTGATGTGTTCTCCTACTGGTTTCTCTGCCTTGTGATTCCCGATGTCAGATTTATGTCCGTTTATCCTTCAGCGTAGGGTTTGGCCTGTTTGTCCAATATAGAGAGCTGAAGGGCACTGTGGGCATTTGATTGCATACACAATGTTGGAAGATGAGCAATTAAATAGTCCTGAGATGGTATGTTTGATGTTGTTGGGGCCAGTGATGGTGTTGTCCGGGTTTATGTGGCAGCAAAGTTGGCATCTGGATTTATTGCAGGCTCTGGTACCAGTGTCCATGTTAAGGGTCTGGTGACTTCTGTTTCAGTGTATCTGAAGAAGTGTGATTGCACATAAAGGCTCATACCAAAAACAAACTTAGTTCGTCTCTAAGGTGCTACTGGAAGGAATTTTTTATTTTCTATTTTGTTCCGACTACAGCAGACCAACACGGCTACCTACCTGTAACTTACATCTTTTTGTGAGTGCCTTTACCCCTTCGTACCCTAAAAAAATGGGGCTTTCCCCCTCCCTAAAAAAAGCTCAACAACTTTAAGCTGCCAGTTTTTAAATCTGAAAGCAGATCTCAGCCTCTTGAGAGTTGGCCACCCCCCTGATATACGGTACAAAATGAAACAGAAAAGAATTATTTCCAAAAACGAAACAAAAACAACAACAACAACTGTTTTACACCTGCCCCCCGCCCCTGGCATCGTTTATCCCACCAGGGTAACCACAGGGTAGACTGCCATGGCATGTGGAAGCTCCATTTAGGAAGCGCATTTGAAAACCTCCATGGAATGACACCCTTGCACCCAAAGGGTCTCTCGAGGCGCGCTTCACCTCCCTCTGCCGCCCGCCCCCCCCCCCCGTTCCTCACCTGCGTCCCCCCTGCGCTGCAGGGTAGAGGGCAGCTCGTTTAGCCGCAAGGAGAGCTGCCTCTTGAAGGGAGAGTTTTTCTGGCTCAGGGTGGGGAAGCCCCGGAAGGAGCCTTGACGCACCAGCTGCTCCAGGGGCGCATGCCGCCGTGGGATGGCGTGGGCGCCCCCCACCTCGGCCTTCTCCTCCGGAGACGTGGCCCCCTGCGGGGGGGAGGCGCTGCCCGGCTGGGCGGGAGCTGGGGAGGGGGGCGCAGGCACCGTCGCAGCTTCGGCTGAAGGGGGGGGGGAAGCAAAGATTTAGAGGAGTCTCCGGGGTGGAGAGGATTCGAATCCAGGACCTCGCGCTTCTCTTGCAAAGGAGTCTTGGCACAGCTTTCCCTGGTTGCCACCTCCTCCCCCCGCCCCTGAAGTGCCCACATTTTGGGGTCTTGGGGAGGGAGCTTTTTATTCCCCTCCGCCATCTCCTAAGACTGGAACTTCTGCCATGAACCTGATGGTTGGACAGATAAACGAGAAGGCTTTTTTCCACCCAGTGGCGAGTTAAACTGTGGAACTCCCTCCCACAAGAGGCAGGGATGGCTTTGAAAGAGGACTGGAGGAGGTCACGGAGGAGGAGAGGCCTTTCAAGGGCTCGGCTCTGCTTCTACAGTTGGGGGCAGTACCGCATTTTTCACTCCATAGGGCGCACCGGACCATAGGGCGCACCTCGTTTTTAGAGGAGGAAACAAGGGGAAAAAAAAATATTTTTCTGGTTTTCATCCTCTAAAAGCCCTGTTTTTTTTGAGGATCAGCTAAAAGTTTTGCAGCTTTTTTTGCAAAGGGAAAAGTCCTGTTTTTCTGAGGATCAGCTAAACGTTTTGCAGCTTTTTTTGCAAAGGGAGAAAAGCAAAGCTCCTTTTGCAAAGGGGGAAAATTTTTAATGGGGTTCAACTCACATTTCTGCAGCTTCTGAAGGAAAGGGAGCCATTTCTACAGTTTCCAGACAGATAATCTAATCAGCTAGTCACATGTCGCTGGGGAAACAAACAACCTCCCTCTTCAGCACATTCAACAATGGAGGGCGGGGCTAAAAGGGAGCCGGGACTCTTATCTCTCTCCCGATCTCTTGCTGATCAGCTACTGAGCAGGGTCCTTTAAACACCCCTTTTTCTCTTTGTAAAATAAAAAGCACTATCTGCTTTTGGCCCCTGGGCAATTCGGCTCCAGGGACCACCATTTGCTCCATAAGAAGCACAGATATTTCCCCTTAATTTTTAGGAGGAAAAAAGTGCGTCTTATGGAGCGAAAAATACGGCCAATGCTTCCGAACGACAATTGCTGGAAACCAAAAGAAGGGAAGAGGGCTTGTGTTCGAATCCTGCTTGCAAGGTTTCTCATAATGGGCATCTGGTTGGCCACTGTGAGAGCGGGAGGCTGGATTCGATGGTACATGGGCCTGATCCAGCAAGCCAGGCTCTTCTGATGCTCCTATGGAACCCCCAGCTGCAGAGGCAGTCTATCTAGATTCCTCGGTTCTTTGGGGGTATTTGGCCAGTGTGAGAAGAAGATGCTGGACTGGATGGGCTGCTCTTGGCCTGATCCTGCTCTTAGGCCGGGGTTTTACCTTTCTTCCTGTCCTGAGGGGGCCTTGCTCCCGAGGGTCGGCTGGCGGAGGCAGGGGGTCCCGGCAGGCGGAAGGAGCCTTCGCGGGCGAAGCTGGTGCGGGTGGCGTCGAAGGAGGCCGTGACGCCACACTCCTTCTCCCGCTTCTGCTTGCGCTCCAGGCAAGCGGCAAAGGCACATCCCACGGCGTGGCTCAAGCGCTCTCCCTGCGAGGGGAAGAGGCGGACGAGGCAGTCAGAGCAGCCCAGAGGGAAGGCGGCGGGGGGCGGCCCTCGCACCGGCAGAGGAGGAAGGCGGGCCCCTGCGACCTGTGCCCACGTACCACGCCAAATGCTGGGCTGTGGATAACCTGCGAAACTCCCTGCCACAAGACGCAGAAACAGCCGCTCACTTAGACAGTTTTGAGAAAGGGCTAGGCAAATTTATGGGACATTTGCTGAAGAACGCCCCCCCCCCTATTTAATCCCCTGTGAGGTGGGTTGGGATGAGAGAGATGGCGACTCTCTTCAGAGAAGAGAAGCTGGTCCTTTTCACCAAATGACAAGATGGGTCTCACAGGGGAAGGGGATCCCACGGCATCCGCACAGCTCTAGGGTTGCCCTCGGGGGGCGAGCAGGCACTTTGGGGGTGGCCAAGGGGCAGCGAAGTGATTCTTGAGGCTTCGCCCATTGCAGGAGGACACCCAGAACAGCACCTATGATTCTGGCGGTGCCGGTCGGGGGGGGGGAGTGGCAGCGGTGGTGCAGTGGTTAGAGTGCCAGACTGGGACCTGGGTTCGAATCCCCGCACCCACCCATGAAGCTCACGGATTGACCTTGGGGGCCGGTCCCTGCCTCTTGGGCTGACCTACCTCACGGGGTTGCTGTGAGGGTTAAATGAGGAAGGAAGATAACCATGTACATTTTTATTATTATTATTATTATTATTATTATTATTATTATTATTGCTGTTGCTGCAGGGAGCTGCATTAGATGACCCCTTGGGGTCCCTTCCAGCTCTCCAATTCTGTGATTCTGTGATTATTATTGTTGTTGTCATGTATTAAGTTTATATTTCACAACCTAAAAATGCAAAGTGAGAACACAAAATGCGTAATAAAGCGAGAACGAAACCAAACCACACCGTGAGCCCCATGGGGGGGAAAGGTGGGGTACCAATGCAATAAAATCAGAAACCGTTAAGAGCTGCGTGTGAGCCCGCCCCGCCTGCCCGATGGCCCCCCCCGGCGCCACCCACCGAGTCCTTCAGCGCCAGGAAGCAGTGGCAGATCCAGCGCCGCGTGGTTCCGTCCCGGCAGATGTAGGAGAAGGCCTTGTCGAAGTTGCGGTCCGGGGCGCAGAAGGAGACCTTCTCTATCGTCTGGTCCACGATCAGATCCTGGCGGGAGGGAAAAGGGAAAGGGGCAGCCGTGACATTGCAGAAGGGAGAGTTTGCATCATGCGAGTGGAAGGCGCTCTCTGCGCATGCCCAGGGGTTGTTCTCTCCCCCCCCCCCACGCCAAGGCAAAAGCTCCTCCACATCACCGCTTTGATGCTGGAGCGCAAGGAGCCCTCGGGCCAGCGGAAGGCAGCTTCCGGGGCTCCCCCGGGAAGCCGAAAAGAGCCTCACTCGAACCCAGAACCTTCCGTATCCAGAGCAGGCGCTCTGCTGCTGAGCCACAGCAACTACGTACCTTGGTCTTGTCGTCCACAACTCTCAGGCCATCCGCCGAGACCCAAAGCACGGACTTCACCGATTTGCGGCCGCTCTATTGGGGGGGGGGCAACGAGAGGGAGGGCAGGACAGTTAACAGAACTCCACCTCGCCAGTCTTGCTACAGCCCCTCAGGCTCTCTGGTTCCCTTTTTTGGGTGCAGGGAGGATAGAATGCATTTCTTTGCTTCTGCCCTCCTGGGCTTCGGAGATGGCACCGGTTGTTGCCCGCTGGCTGCAAACAGAGGTCACAATCTCCCCCCACCCACAAAGCTGTTCTGGACGACAATTCCCAACAGCCTCAGCCAGCGGGGCAGAAGGTCATGGGCCAAAGGGAGGAGTGGATGGCAACATCTGGAGGGCACCAGATGTTGGGGAAAGGGCGTGGCACAATATGCCAACCGGAGGTGTAAAGGTAAAGGGACCCCTGACCGTTAGGTTCAGTCACGGACGGCTCTGGGGTTGTGGTGCTCATCTCACTTTATTGGCCGAGGGAACTGGTGTACAGCTTCCGGGTCATGTGGCCAGCATGACTAAGCTGCTTCTGGCGAACCAAAGCAGCGCACGGAAACGCCGTTTACCTTCCCGCCGGAGTGGTACCTATTTATCTACTTTGATGTGCTTTTGAACTACTAGGTGGGCAGGAGCAGGGATCGAGCAACGGGAGCTCACCCCATCATGGGGATTCGAACCGCCGACCTTCTGATCGGCAAGCCCTAGGCTCTGTGGTTTAACCCACAGCGCCACCCGCGTCCCTCACCTGAGGTTTAGATGCACATAAACATGTCTGTCTTGCTGATCCCAGGACAGCAAACTGCTCCTTCCCCCCTGGCTGAGCACACATTCAAGGGCAAAACTAGCCTGTGCCCCATAGCATGTGTGAAAAGGCCCTTTGGGTATACATTGGTACCTTGGTTCTCAAATGCCTTGGTTCTCAAACTCCGAAAACCCAGAAGTAAGTGTTCTGGTTTTCAAACGTTTTGCAGAAGCCGAACATCTGATGTGGCTGTCCGCTATTGTTTCTGGGGCACCTGCACCAATCAGAAGCTGCGCCTTGGTTTTTGGACATTTCAGAAGTCAAATGGACTTCCAGAACTGATTCGGTTTGGCGCTTCTGTCTTTGCTGTTTATTTCGCGTTTTTCTTTTTGAAGATTTTCGATCAATTCGTTTTTGTGACTGTGTGGAACCCAGTTCAGCTACTGATTGATTGATTAATTGATTGTGTGACTGCGGAAATCAATACAGGTAAGGGGGGGAAAATTAATTTTAATTTTTATCATCTACAATACTGTCTCATTTGTTTTATAGTACAGTACATTGATTCTTGCTTTCATTTTATGGATCAATGGTCTCGTTAGATAGTAAAATTCATGTTCAATTGCTGTTTAGGGGGTTGTTTTTAAAAGTCTGGCACGGATTAATCCGTTTTGCGGTACTTTCTATGGGAAAGCGCGCCTTGGTTTTGGAACGCTTTGGTTTTGGAACTGGACTTCCGAAACGGATTAAGTTTGGGAACCAAGGAACCACTGTACATTTATGGGGGGGGGGTAGAGAGGGAGAGGGAAAGGGTTTGAAACAGAATGGAGGTTTTAAAACACAAAGTACTGGGTTTAAAAGAAGCCGGTTGGCTTGACTCTGCTTAGATCTTAACTAAGAAGGCATCTCCCAATTTAAAAATTGATCCACTCTTTAAAATTAAAATACAGTAAAATGCTTGTTGCTTTGTTATTACTTTTAAAAGCTGCAGGGGGCAGCAGGGGACGCAGATGGCGCTGTGGTGTAAACCACAGAGCCTAGGACTTGCTGATCAGAAGGTCGGCAGTTCGAATCCCTGCCAGGGGGTGAGCTCCCGTTGCTTGGTCCCTGCTCCTGCCCACCTAGCAGTTCGAAAGCACGTCAAAGTGCAAGTAGATAAATAGGGACCGCTCCAGCGGGAAGGTAAACGGCGTTTCCGTGCGCTGCTCTGGTTCGCCAGAAGTGGCTTAGTCATGCTGGCCACATGACCCAGAAGCTGTACCCCGGCTCCCTCGGCCAGTAAAGCGAGATGAGCGCCGCAACCCCAGAGTCGTCCGCGACTGGACCTGATGGTCAGGGGTCCCTTTACCTTTAAAATGCTTGTTCCTTTCTTATTACTTTTAAAAAGCTGCAGGGGGCAGCAGAGGCCTTGCACCACCATCACTCTCAGGCAGGAGGGCAGCCCCCACCTCCACCTGCACAGGGTGGCCCCTCCTGCCGCTGCCTCCATAACCCCCCAACCTCTCTCTCCCTTCTTCAATAATACTATGGATTTCGTCCTGTGAGGTTTTCTCAATTTACTGTGTTTAAAAGGTAAAGGTAAAGGGACCCCTGACCATTAGGTCCAGTCGTGGACGACTCTGGGGTTGCGGCGCTCATCTCGCTCTATAGGCCGAGGGAGCCGGCGTTTGTCCGCAGACAGCTTCCGGGTCATGTGGCTAGCATGACAAAGCTGCTTCTGGCGAACCAGAGCAGCGCACAGAAACGCCGTTCCACCTTCCTGCCAGAGCGGTACCTATTTATCTACTTGCACTTTGACGTGCTTTCGAACTGCTAGGTGGGCAGGAGCTTGGACCAAGCAACAGGAGCTCACCCTGTCACGGGGTTTCGAACCACCGACCTTCTGATCAGCAAGCCCTAGGCTCTGTGGTTTAACCCACAGCACCACCTGTGTTTACATCCCACCTTTTTCTCCAAGGAGCTCAAGGCTGCAGACATGGTCTTCCCTGTCCTCATCTAATCCCCACAACCCCCCTGCGAGGTAGGCTAGTCTGAGAGGCAGGGACTGGCCTACCAAGGCCACGCCCAGTGAGCTTCGTGGCCGAGTGGGGGATTCGAACCCTGGTCTCCCAGGTCCTTGCCCGACACTAACCACTACGCGACACTGCCTCTACATTTTGGAAGATTTAACTAACGCAAATGGTTAAAGCTCCTCTGCTCAACTCACTCTGGTTTCTTTAGCTCTGTGTTAATCGTTTCGATGAATGGTTTTTGAGGCTTTCTGATATTTCAAATGGCTAAGACTGTATTGAACTGCAAAAATCATTTCAATGAATTGCTTGCTGTTTGCTGTATTTATATATATATAAATAATAATAATAATAATAATAATAATAATAATAATTATTATTATTTATTTATACCCCACCCATCTGACTGGGTTTCCCCAGCCACTCTGGGCGGCTTCCAACAGAATGTTAAAATACAATAATCTATTAAACATTGAAAGCTTCCCTAAACAGGGCTGCCTTCAGATGTCTCCTAAAAGTCTGGTAGTTGGTTTTCTCTTTGACATCTGGTGGGAGGGAGTTCCACAGGGCGGGTGCCACTACCGAGAAGGCCCTCTGCCTGGTTATTGTGTTATTGTGTTTGATAGCACAGTGATTGCAATGTTGGCTGTTTCTTCAATGCTTTCATGATCATTGGGAGCCACTCTGAGCTCAACGTTTGTTGCTGGAAAGGTAGGATAGAAATGTAAAATCAGAGCAAAATTCAATCTTCTAATTAACGAGGGCACAGGAGTCTCCCCATCCCTGCCCAACTCTCCGTCCAGAAGGACAAGGAGGGCAAACTCTGCTTTCTAGATCAGTGTTTTTCAACCACTGTTCCGCGGCACACTAGTGTGCCACGAGATGTTGCCTGGTGTGCCGTGGGAAAAAATGTGTTTATTTGATTCCTATTCAAGAGAATTACTTTATATATAGTCAATATAGGCACAGAGTTAAATTTTTTAACATTTTCTAATGGTGGTGTGCCTCGTGATTTTTTTCATAAAACAAGTGTGCCCTTGCCCAAAAAAGGTTGAAAAACACTGTTCTAGATAGAAACCTTCAAATCGCAAAAATTAAAAAACATGCACCGAGCTAATTTTTAAGCATTCTCCCTGTTTGTTTGTTTTTTAATTTCCCTTTTGAAACATCTGCTTGATGATGACGAGTTCATTTGGCAACCCCTGCACAGATCTGCTGTGACCCTTTCGGCACAAATGGTCCAGGTCCTGCTTCCCAGGCCAGCGACCAGACCCACCCACCCCCCGCCACGAAACACGCATGAGCCATTCCCCACATTGCAGGGGGTTGGACTAGAGGACCTTTGGGGGTCCCTTCCAATTCCACGATTCCGCATCCCAGGTCTCTTCTCTGCCCCCTCCCCATGCGTTTCCTGGAGAGCCCCAGAGGCAGCACAGACCCACCCCCACCCACCCACCCCTGCGAGACCCCCCAGCAACTCACCGCTTTCAGCTTCTTCACGGCCTCTTCGCAAACGTGCATCCCCCGAGACTCCGCTACTTCGGCGTGACCCAGGTACTACGGGAGAAAGGAGGGACTCAGGACAAGGACCGGGGTCAAGGTGCCGCCATTAGGGTATAAAGCCCTTTAAACCTGGGAACAGTTCACCCGTGAAATCTCCTTCCCCCACATGCGACCCCGGATCGGCAGAGCTGGCCCTGTTACAGGGCCCACGTGAAACCTGCTCCAAGAAATCCATCTTTTCCTCTGGTTGAACCTACACTTTGGAACTCCCTGCCACTTGACAACAAGTTGCGTAGAGCGGCTGGGGCAAACCCAGTCAGATGAGCGGGGTGCTAATAAACAAACTAACTAACTAACTAATAATAATAATAATAATTTACTGTATTCCTTTCAGCACCTGCTTAAACCCATTTTTGTTTAGACAACCTGCCAAGGTTGACGAGAGCTTCAACCTGCTTTTAGTCTAAGGCAGGCATTCCAACAGGTAGATCGAAATATATCGGTAGATCACTGGACATCTGTGATAGATCACTGGCTCCCCTCAAGGAAGCTCAACAACTTTGACCTTGACCCCCCCCAAAACAGGGCTTCCCCTCCTAAAAGAAAGCTCAACAACTTTGACCTGAAACCCCCCCCCCGCCAAAAAAAATGGGGTAGATCACTGCCAGTTTTTAACTCTGTGAGTGGATCGCAATCTCTTGTGAGTTGGCCACCCCTGGTCTAAGGGTATTTAAAACTTTTCAAAAGTCTTAAACTGTTATTCATCCTTCTTACTGATAATTCTGTCGCTTTATCTTATTTTATTTTATTTTTGCAAACCGCTCCATTTTTTTCAAAACAATCAAGCAGCGTAAAAATTTATGAAATAAATTAAGAAGCACGGCTGTCGCTTCCTGCTCCAAACACCCCCCACCCCCCTAGTCAAAGGCCGAGAAGACAGGCGTGAGCATCACACACACACCCCCACCCACATACACCCCAAATAACATCCATGATGGATATTTGGATAAGGGCCATTCCATTGTCACGGGTGGGACACTTTGGCCATGTTTTTTGGTATTCACACATATGTAACAATGTAAATATACATAAAAATTAACAACCAAAATTTAAACTATGTTCATAATAAGATACTGAACATTTTACTAATTTTTTATTATTTTTAATGGATATTTTTGACAATTTTATTAAATGTTAAAAGTGTTGTCACGGGTGGGACAAAAAAAGGACATGGAGCTTGAGATAAGTTTGATTTATGGGAAAACTCTGTGAGTTGGGAAGTGAATCAATTATAAACAGCATATCGGTTTAAATCAATGTTTATTGGTTACAACTATGCAATCAGGAATTAAGTTTAAGAAGTTAAGTTTAACCATACAAAATAAAGGAAAAAATGCTGTCACGGGTGGGACAATCATCAGAAAACTTTTAACTTGAACACTTCTGTGAAGACGACGTGGGTGGACTTTTGAAAAGAAGGTCCATAAAATAAACTTCTTTTGTCTTTAGCTTTTAAAAAAATGGTTAGGCTGCACGTTTGGAATCTTCCTCACCAAAGTCCAGCGCTCATCTAGCATTCTTATCAGGCTCATTTTTCATGGAATGGCCCATAACGGAGCTCCCACCTGCTTTGAAAACCAAACTCTGGCAATTCACAGTGGAGGAATGGGCACTCTGCACATGCTCAGAGGCACACTTCTTTATATTCTCCTCCCCAAGCACACACATACACATGCTCCTAGAGCAGAGTCCAGGCGGCTGGACTGACCTCCCTGACCATCACTCAGGGTCGCCACTGATATTTCCATTTCACAGATAGGAAAGACGCTGGGTCTGGTAGACAGCCTGGGCAGCTGCTCTCGGGAAATCCCAGGCTGAGCTGGGATCCAGACCCGACAAAGCGATGAAAGTTCCCCAAAGGGACCCGAAACCATTCCAGGACCAGGAAAGCCTGAGCACAAAAGTTCATGCACGGGTTTCTTCATGACTGGACTGCCACAGAACCCTCTCTGTGGGGCTTCCCTTGCGCCGGACCTGGAAGCTGCAGGCAGTGCAGAATACTGCAGCACAATTGCTGACGGGGGGCAAGTCCCTGTCACTCACGTCAAAGCATTGCTGCCCAGAGATCCACGCTGGTTCCTGATCTGCCACAGGACCAGATTCAAAGGGTAACTAACAGTACTTGATCCTGAGTGTGGCAGCGCAACCCTGTGGAACTCCCTGCCCCTTGATATCAGGGAGGGAGCCTTTGCCATACAATTAGCAGCGCTTGGCAAAACACACACACACACACACACATAAAAACAATTTCCGTTTGGGAAAAGCCTTCCCGATACTTATTTTAATCCGTTTTCCATTCATTGCCCAATTTCACCTGCCGAATACAGGTATTTGTACAGATCGTTTCATTCTTCCTGTAAACGGCTTTTGAGCTGCCGCCTTCGAAACAAGCGGCGTATAGATCTCACGAAATAAGCTGAAACACAGGCACCCCCTTCCTTGGGCTCCCTCCAGCTGCCCCCCCCCCCCGCCGGGCGCCCCTCGCCAGACTCACCCGCACTGGGAAGCTACATCGCCCCTTCCGGACGGCTTCCTCATCAGCTTGCCACTGGTGGGGGCGACTGGCCTCCGGCACGTAGGCTGGCTTCTTCCGCCTGAGGCTCTGCCGCAGCTTGTTCATCGCTGACCCCCCTGGGCCTGCAAAAGGGGGCAGGGAGGGAAAAGGCCGGGCTCAGCATCCCTGAGGACCCCAGAGGAGAGAGGGAGGCAGGAATCACAGCAGGGAGGGGGCTGCTGCCACGACCCCCCAGAATGCAGCTCACCAAAATCGCAGGAGACCCAAGCAGAGCAAGGGATCATAACCCCAGGGGTCCCGTACCGTGTGTCCCACGTCTCACGGGCAGATGGGAGGTGAGGGGTGGGTGGGGGTGGACCCAACCACCCACCCGGCCGCCGTCTCTAAGCCCACAAAGAATATCCTACATGCTCAAGGGAAGAAAGAGGAGCAGGAACTGAAACACGGCAATGTGTGGGGGGGGAATCTGCAGCAAATTTCACCTCCCTAAGATCAAAGGAGCATCAGGAGGCAGGGAGGAGGAGGCCGGGGCTTTTATAACCATCTCTGAGCATGCTGCGCCCCCCCCCCCCGGATCTTGTCCTGGCTGATTTAACTGGGACGCCTCAAACGCAGGCAGAGGAAATGGGAAAAACCACAGAGAGAGAGAGAGAGAGAGAGAGAGAGAGAGAGAGAGAGAGAGAGTGTCCTTGCAGCCCAGGCGGGAGCTGCTAGGGGGAGACCTAGGACCCTGGAAGACCCAGAGATGCACAGACAGAGGCGGGGAGACGGTTAGAAACTCAGGTATTTAATGCAGGTCCCAAAGTGGCTTCTTAAATCAGGATTTCCAGTCGCCAAAACGGAATGGCTAGTTGCCATTCGGCCCGAAAGCCGAACTTTTCCATATGACTTTTGGGTTCCTGAAATCCGTTCAGAAGGCGCAGATGAAGTATCACGGACCGAATTCGACGGGGTGCGTCGCTGGTGTGAGAAAACGGCCTGGGATCGTAGAATCCCCAGGCAGGCACCTCCAGGTGGTGGAGGTGTCAGGTGACATCCTGACACCTGGGCACCTTCGCTCGGTCGCAAGTGGCCGGTAGCCGGGCATAAAATGTGCCCGACAAATTTCAAATACACTGGCGGAAAGGCACTTCCCATGTGCTCAGGAGCAGTCTCACAAGGCCAAGTCCTAGCACTGAACTCCTGATGTGCTTAAGCCCCCTGCCACAGTTGAGCATTAAACCTGCAAATATTAAACTTTGCAGGGAGAGGGGGAAAGGGTTGCCCCTTTTCCTCCTGGAGGGGGCTCTGCTGCCCCGGCAGCAAATTTCTGCCTGCAGCACGGCTGCTAAGCACATAGGAGCCCCACCAAAGTGGGGAAAGCAGCCATCTTTGCAACGAAAGGGGCTGGGTGCCACCAGCTACTCCCCCCCCCCCGGAAAGGGGTCAGCTCCTTCCCCACATTCTCCACAAAGGGCTCCAAGCCGCAGCCTGCATCCCCTGGGGTGGATCGAGGGTAGGATTTCCTGTGGAGGTGGGGAGAGGCCATGAAGCCGAAAAGAGCCATCACTCAGGAGTTGAGCAAGAGGCCTTGGACAGAAGGACAGCTGGATCGGGCCCAAGGAGGCACCTCTGGCCCAGCGACCTCTTCTTCCAGGGGCCTCAAAGGGAAACCCACACGCAGGATCCGAACACAAGAGTTCTCTCCCCTCCTGCGGTTTCCAGCAACTGGGATTCAGAAGCATCGTTCCATGAATTTGCCTAGTCCCACGTTGGTGGCTATCTCTGCCTCCTGTGGCAGGGAGTTCCACAGTTTGCACTGCGTGAAGAAGGAAGGAGGGAGGGAGAGCAACTTTTCTCTTTCCGCTTTCTCTCACTTGCTTTTTTCTCTGCGCGCTGTAAGTTCACGGGTCTCAGCCGGCTCGCGATGTCGGAGCATTGCTGCTGCCTGGAGGGACCCCAAATCCGACGGGGTTGCGAGCTCCCGTTTAGAATGACAGAATCCTGGGAGCTGGAAGGGGCTCCATGGGTCATCTAGCCCAACCCCCTGCAATGAAGGAAAATGCACCCACACGGGGCTCAAACCCATGACCCGTGCGTTATCACCAACTCCACTAACTGCCAAGGCTCCTTCTCAAGTCATTGAATTGTGGAGTCAGGAGGTTCCCCAAGGGTCATAGAATCATAGAGACCACAAGGGCCATCCAGTCCAACCCCCTGCCAAGCAGGAAACACCATCAAAGCATTCCTGACAGGTGGCTGTCAAGCCTCCGCTTCAAGACCTCCAAAGATGGAGACTCCACCACACTCCTTGGCAGCAAATTCCACTGTCCAACAGCTCTCACTGTCAGGAGGTTCTTCCTAATGTTTAGGTGGAATCTTCTTTCTTGTAGTTTGAATCCATTGCCCCGTGTCTGCTTCTCTGGAGCAGCAGAAAACAACCTTTCTCCCTCCTCTATATGACATCCTTTTATATATTTGAACATGGCTATCATATCACCCCTTAACCTTCTCTTCTCCAGGCTAAACATACCCAGCTCCCTAAGCCGTTCCTCATAAGGCATCGTTTCCAGGCCTTTGACCATTTTGGTTGCCCTCCTCTGGACACGTTCCAGCTTGTCAGTATCCTTCTTGAACTGGGGTGCCCAGAACTGGACACAGTATTCCAGGTGAGGTCTGACCAGAGCGGAATACAGTGGTACTATTACTTCCCTTGATCTAGATGCTATACTCCTATTGATGCAGCCCAGAATTGCATTGGCTTTTTTAGCTGCTGCATCACACTAGATGGGTCGTCTCGCCATCTAGCAGGAATCCCAGAAAATGATTGTTCACAGAACTGCAGAGTTGGAAGGGACCCCGGGGGGTCATCCAGTCCATCCCCGACAGCAGAGGGAAACCACGGATCCTCACTCTTCCTCTTGAGCTGCAGGGGAAGTTCACAGAGGCCCCTTTTGCCTGCTGCAGCAGCCTCTCTGCAGCTTGCAGATACCTCCCTCCCCACCGGTGCCACCCCACGGCTCCTCTCATCTCACAGATGGCCCCGGCCAGCTGTTAAACGCACCCCCCACCCACCCAAATAGCCAGCACAGACGAAGACAACAGAAGAGGACAAGCGGGGGGGGAGTGGGGGAGGCGAGTGTGCTCTTTTGTGTGATGCGCGTGTGCCCCACACAATGGCCACAAAGCCAATCTTTTCCCCCCAACCCCCACCAGACGGCCGGCTGCGGAGAGACACAAAAGGGGTACAGACACTGGGCTGGTACAGCTCCCCCCCCCCCGTAACTCTGACCCCTCTTGTGCAGATGGGGGGTGGGGAAGGGGTGCGCCGAGGAGCAGAGAAAATGAATGGATACCCCCCAAGCAGATTCTACAGGGAATGGGGAGGGGGGCTGGTTTAAAGGCAGCCCCCCACCTCTCTCTCTCTCTCTCTCTCTTTGCAAAGTCAAACTTTCCCTTGCAACAGCTGCAGCAGACCTGTTTGAAACAAAAGAGCATCCTGCAGAGGGCCCCCCCCCCCGCAAACCCGTTGTCGGGCAAGACAGCTGCCCCTGAATGGGTTTGGGGAGCCAACAGCTGTGTGTGTGTCCTCACAAGCCCCCTCCCCGGTTTCTTTGCCCCCATCCAAGCACACCAGCTGTACTGGGGCTGGGCAAACATTTGGCCAAAAGGCGGAGTGGGGTGGGGTGGGGGGGATGGCGGGATTGTTTCCTCAGCTGCCACCAGCCGCTGGCTCAGCAGATGGGAGCCAGTCCCAGACAAGCAAAGAGGGTGGGCCGGGAGAGGGGGGGTCCTCAGATGTGCCCCCTCTAAAGGGGGGGGGAGGTTCTCCTCCTCCAGGGACCTTCAAGCCCAGGACAAAACCAAAGAGGTGGTGGAGAAGCTAGAGTGAGGTGGAATACGTGCGGGGGCTCAAGCTTGCCTCTTCAGGAGTCAACAGCAAGACTCAGAACTTTCTGCGGAGGGTCACACACAAACCTCACACCACCCCCAAAAATTGTGTTTCGCGCATGCGCAGAAGCGCCAGATTGTGTCACGCATGTGCGGAGACATGGTGATGCAGGATATGAACGCTGCGGGTTGCGGACATGCCTCCATCACGGATTACGTCCGTAACGCGAGTGTCCACTGTAGTAATAATAATAATAATAATAATAATAATAATAATAATAATAATTTCTTTCCAGTAGCACCTTAGAGACCAACTAAGTTTGTTCTTGGTATGAGCTTTCGTGTGCATGCACACTGCTTCAGATACTTTCGTGCATGCACACGAAAGCTCATACCAAGAACAAACTTAGTTGGTCTCTAAGGTGCTACTGGAAAGAAATTTTTATTTTGTTTTGACTATGGCAGACCAACACGGCTACCCACCTGTAATAATATTTATACCCCAGCCACTCTGGGCAGCTCCCAGCAGAACAGTAAAAATAAAATAAAAATTCAAACATGAAAAACTTCCCTAAACAGGGCTGCCTTCAGATGTCTTCTAAAAGTCAGGTAGTTGTTTATTTCTTTGACACCTGCTGGGAGGGCGTTCCACAGGGTGGGTGCCACTACTGAGAAGGCCCTCTGACTGGTTCCCTGCAACCTCACATCTCACAGGCAGGGAACCGCCATAAGGCCCTTGGAGCTGGACCTCAGTGTCCGGGCTGGACGATGGGGGTGGAGATGCTCCTTCAGGTATACTGGGCCGAGACCGTTTAGGGCTTGAAAGGTCAGCACCAACACTTTGAATTGTGCTCGGAAACATATTGGGAGCCAATGTAGGTCTTTCAGGACCGGTGTTATATGGTCCTGGAGGCCACTCCCAGTCACCAGTCTAGATGTCGCATTCTGGATGAGTTGTAGTTTCCGAGTCACCTTCAAATGTAGCCCCATGTAGAGCGCATGGCAGTAGTCCAAGCAAGAGATAAGTACAGCATGCACCACTCAGGTGAGACAGTCCGTGGGCAGGTAGGGTCTCAGCCTGCGTACCAGATGGAGCTGGTAGACAGCTGCCCTGGACACAGAATTGACCTGTGCCTCCATGGACAGTTGTGAGTCCAAAATGACTCCCAGGCTGCGCACCTGGTCCTTCAGGGGTACAGTTACCCCATTCAGGACCAGGGAGTCCTCCACACCTGCCCGGCACTCTGTGCATGCTTGCTGTTATGCTTGAGATTTTGCCAGTCTTTCCTGGGGCCAAATCCTGACATCTGGTGCTGCAGGAGCCCCAGGAAGGATGGTCCATGCAGATCCTCGCAGGTACAGGAAGGAGAGGTGACATACTTGAAGGAGCCGCATGGGGAAGAAGTTGGAGCAAAGCTCGCTTTCTGTGGCTCCAGGGCGGAGGAGCCAAAACGATGGGTTCGAACTGCAGGAAAGGAGATTCCGACTAAACATTAGGAAGAGCTTCCTGGTGGCTTCCTGGGAGGCTTTCAAGTAGAGGTTGGACGGCCACCTGTCAGGAATTCTTCCGTTGTGATTCCTGCATTGCAGAGGGGTTGGACTAGAGGACCCTTGGGGGCCCCTTCCGATTCTATTCTCCTATGATCGTGGAGGAATTAAAGAACGTTTTAATGAGGGTGAAAGAGGAGAGCGAAAAATATGGTCTGAAGCTCAACATCAAAAAAACTAAGGTCATGGCCACTGGTCCCATCACCTCCTGGCAAATAGAAGGGTAAGAAATGGAGGCAGTGAGAGATTTTACTTTCTTGGGCTCCATGATCACTGCAGATGGTGACAGCAGTCAAGAAATTAAAAGACGCCTGCTTCTTGGGAGGAAAGCAATGACAAACCTAGACAGCATCTTAAAAAGCAGAGACATCACCTTGCCGACAAAGGTCCATATAGTTAAAGCTATGGTTTTCCCAGTAGTAATGTATGGATGTGAGAGCTGGACCATAAAGAAGGCTGATCGCCGAAGAATTGATGCTTTTGAATTATGGTGCTGGAGGAGACTCTTGAGAGTCCCATGGACTGCAAGAAGATCAAACATATCCATCCTTAAAGAAATCAGCCCTGAGTGCTCACTGGAAGGGCAGATCCTGAAGTTGAGGCTCCAGTACTTTGGCCACCTCATGAGAAGAGAAGACTCCCTGGAAAAGACCCTGATGTTGGGAAAGATGGAGGGCACAAGGAGAAGGGGACGACAGAGGACGAGATGGTTGGATAGTGTTCTCGAAGCGACTGGCATGAGTCTGACCAAACTGCGGGAGGCAGTGGAAGACAGGAGTGCCTGGCGTGCTCTGGTCCAGGGGGTCACGAAGAGTCGGACATGACTGAACGACTAAACAACAACATGATCGTGGAAGCAGATGCTCTTCCAAGCCGGCCACTTCCTGCATTTGGTACCTGCACCACACCAGCTCCTCTCTCCTGGCTTCCTGCCTGCCTCCTCCGCCCTAGCCCATTAACGGAACAGCTTTTATCGGCTTTCATCCTCTCTGCACATCACTCAGCCTTCTAGGAGAAAGCAGGGGGGGTGAGGTGGGGGGTGGAGAGGGAGAGAAGCGCCACCATTATCCATGTCTCCGCTGGAGAGTTTTCCTGGAGACGCGGAGATCAGCTGTGTCCTCTCCTGCTCTCCCCCTTCAGCCCAGCCCAGGCTCCCGCTCAGCTTCCTTGCCCCCATTGCAACACAACAACCCTGCAGTGCTGTCGGTGGGTGTTGCCACCTCCCTCCCACTGACACAACAGAGTGAAGCTGCAGCAAAGAAAGGCTAGTGCTTTTCTAGGCTGCATTAACAGAAGTCTAGTGTCCCAATCACAGGAATTGTTGTTGTTCAGTCGTTCAGTCGTGTCCGACTCTTCGTGACCCCATGGACCAGAGCACGCCAGGCACACCTATCCTTCACTGCCTCCCGCAGTTTGGCCAAACTCATGTTAGTAGCTTCGAGAACACTGTCCAACCATCTCACCCTCTGTCGTCCCCTTCTCCTTGTGCCCGCCGTCTTTCCCAACATCAGGGTCTTTTCCAGGGAGTCTTCTCTTCTCATGAGGTGGCCAAAGTACTGGAGCCTCAACTTCAGGATCTGTCCTTCTAGTGAGCATTCAGGGCTGATTTCTTTGAGAATGGATAGGTTTGATCTTCTTGCAGTCCATGGGACTCTCAAGAGTCTCCTCCAGCACCAGAATTCAAAAGCATCCATTCTTCGGTGATCAGCCTTCTTTATGGTCCAGCTCTCACTTCCATACATTACTACTGGGAAAACCATAGCTTTAACTATACGGACCTTTGTCGGCAAGGTGATGTCTTTGCTTTTTAAGATGCTGTCTAGGTTTGTCATTGCTTTTCTCCCAAGAAGCAGGCGTCTTCTAATTTCGTGACTGCTGTCACCATCTGCAGTGATCATAGAACCCAAGAAAGTGAAATCTCTCACCAAGCCTGATGAGGAATGGTTGAAGGAGGTGGGTATGTTTAGCCTGGAGAAAAAGAGACTGAGAGGAGATAAGGATAGCCATCTTCAGATATCTTAAGGGCTGTCACATGGAAGAAGAGAGGGCAGGCTTGTTTTCTCCTGCTCTGGAGGGTAAGACTCGAACCAGTGGCTTCAAGTTACAAGGAAGGAGATTCCGACTAAACATTCAGGGGAAATAACTTTCTGACAGTAAGAGCTGTAGAACAGACTCCCACGAGAGGTGGTGGACTCTCCATCCTTGGAGGTTTTAAAGCAGAGGTTGGATGGCCACCTGCCATGGATGCTTCAGCTGAGATTCCTGCATTGCATGGGGTTGGACTAGATGACCCTTGGGTCCCTTCCAGCTCTAAGGTTCTGTGACTTTATGATCCCTGCAGCCCAGGAGGGAGGGGACCTGGGCTGAAGCAAAGCTATTACAGGTGAAACTCGAAAAAATCAGAATATCGTGGAAAAGTCCATTTATGTAAGCAATTGTTTTCATTAGCTACTGGAGTTTAATATATGAGATAGACTCGTGACATGCAAAGCGAGATATGTCAAGCCTTTGCTTGTTATAATTGTGATGATTATTGCGCACAGCTGATGAGAACCCCAAAGTTGAAATTGTTAATTTGGGGTTCTCATCAGCTGTACGCCATAATCATCACAATTATAACAAATAAAGGCTTGACATATCTCACTTTGCATGTCATGAGTCTATCTCATATATAAGTTTCACCTTTTAAGTTGAATTACTGAAAGAAATGAACCTTTCCACAATATAATAATAATAATAATAATAATAATAATAATAATAATAATAATAATAATAATAATAATTTATTTGTACCCCGCCCATCTGGCTGGGTCCCCCCAGCCACTCTGGGCGGCTTCCACCAAACATTAAAATACATTTAAAATATCACAGTTTAAAAACTTCCCTAAAAAGGGCTGCCTTCAGGTTTTTTCTGAATGTCAGGTAGTTGTTTATTCCCTTGACTTCTGATGGGAGGGCGTTCCACAGGGCGGGTGCCACTACCGAGAAGGCCCTCTGCCTGGTTCCCTGTAGCTTTGCTTCTTGCAGTGAGGGAACTGCCAGAAGGCCCTCGGCGCTGGATCTCAGTGTCCGGGCTGAATGATGGGGGTGGAGATGCTCCTTCAGGTATACAGGACCGAGGCCGTTTAGGGCTTTAAAGGTCAGCACCAACACTTTGAATTGTGCTCGGAAACGTAGAATATTTGCTCAGTTCCCTGGCAGAACCCAGCCTCAAAAAAAAAAAAAACTTCTTAAAATCCAGGAACTCTGAGGCCAACTGTTTCTCTTTTGCGCTCTTTGGAGTGTAACGAGGTGGAGAAGGATCAACGCATGAAGTTTCCTTCTACAGAGCCAGGCAATCGGCCCATGCAGCTCAGTATTCCCTACTCTGACTTGCAGCAACAGTTTCAGACAAGGGAGCAATCCCTGGCCGTACCTGGCAAGGCTGCTAGGTACTGAACCCGACACCTTCTGCAAGCAGAGCAGCTGTTCTGTTTCTGAGCTCGCTGCTTCCCCTCTCAGCATCGTCACCCTCTTGTGGGGGCAGTGGCCCCCCGCCCTCTAGATCCACGCCTGGGATTTCCAGCCTTCGCCTTTTGGCAGCCAGACCAGAGACACTGCCTTGGGCAAAGGCCACAGCTCCCTCAGGTCAGGGATAGATTCCAGCTTCCATTCACAGCAGCACAAGTGAAGGGCAGAATCCTGGAATTGCAGAGCTGGGAGGGACCCAGGAGGGTCATCTAGTCCAACCCACTGCAACGCAGGAATCTTTTGTCCAATGCGAGGCTTGAACCCACGACTCTGAGATTAAGAGTCTCATGCTCTGGCGACTGAGCCCCTCCGCCACTGTGGATCAGAGGAACCCCACACCCCGTTGGATCAAGGCAACTCGGTGGTGACTCTGGGCTGGCACAGACCAGCAACACACACACACACACACACACCCTGCAACCTGGGCACCTCCCAACTCACCAGGGGCGCCGCGCCTTACCCCAGCCTGCCCCAGAAACGGTCTCTCATCCCACCCACCCATGTTATACCCAATTGCACAAGGCTCCCTGCCACCCATGGAGACCCGGAGGGTCATCACCTCTGAGCCACTTAGAGCCATCACAGACCCATGGAAGGGCTCCTGGAGCCAAGCTGAGTCAGCTGGAAGAGGGTGGCAGACACGCAGGCCCCATGGCAGGGAGATTCTCTCCCATACGAGACCCCCAGTTAGGACAAGGTGGGGGAGAGTCTCAGTCTGCCTTAGCTTCCTCTCCACTTTCAGGAGGATGACATGGGGACTCAGCCCCACATCTGACCAGGCGTGCAAGATCTGCAGGGATCCCCACCCAGCCTGGCACACAAAAGGCTGCCCATTACAGGAAGCTTCCCCTCCCCCGGCATGGAAGCGGGTGGGTGGGGGCTGCAAATGAAGACAGGAGCGGCCAAATGGAACAAGGCGATGGGGGAGACAGAGGGATCCCCCCCCCCCAGGAAAAAAAGGTTGCAGCATTTGGGGTTGTTGGGTTAAGGGAAATACCGAGGGAGAAGCAACACAATGGACGTTTAGAATGTCCTTCTCCATGCAGCACAGGGTTAAACTGTGGAACTCCTTGCCACAAGAGGAAGTGATGGCCCTGAACAAACTATATGGCTTTAAAAGAGGGTGAGACCAATTCACGGAAGGGGAGACGGCGATTTTATTACCCACCGTGGCTGTGCTCTGCCTTCCCAGCCAGAGGAAGCAATACTTCTGAATATTAGTTGCTGGAAAGCACAGGAAGGCTGGCCGCTTCCGTGCTGAATTCCTGCTTGCGGGTTTCCCAAAAGGGGCGCCTGGCAGAGCCCCCCCCCCCTTGAGAACAGGACGCTGGACAGTTCTGTTTGGCCTGATCCACCAGGCTCTTAACGGGCCGTGCCCCCAAAGGGAGAAGCCACGACAGTCCTCATCACCCCCGTCTGCAAAATGGGAACAAGACTGACCAGCCCCACAGGGTTAGGGAGAGGACAATTCCCCCACCCACCCCCCCTTCAAAAAAATAATAATTGCAAAACAGATGCCCAATGACTCACATGCACTGTCTGCCAAACTGGAACAGACTCCTCTTCCCCACCCGCCCACTGTGTCTGCTCCAAACAGACCCAGCAAATCTCAGGAGCCGAATTCCCCGCCCTTGCGCTGCAGCCTTGGCCTGTCCAAACACCGCACCCCCCCCCCTCAGCAGAGAACCCAGGAATCCTAGCTCCCGTCTCCCCTCGCGTCACCAGGGGAGACCCCAGGAGTCCTTCCGCTCCCCCTGCGGAGGAAAGCAGCAAGGAAACAGCAGCTGCGCCTCTCCGGAGCTAATTGGGCCTCCTTAATGGGCAGCAATAATTGCGGCTTATTTCCCAGTTTCCTGACGGCTCCTCCTCTGCCCCGTGGTCTGGGAAGCCATGAACTCAGCTGCCCTTCTGCTTCCAGACATGGGAGGGGCAGGGAAACAATCCCCTGCCCCCTGGAAGAGGAGGGTCCCCGACTCTGGCAGGATGATGTACACACAGCTGAGCCAGGCGCCTGGCCCTGCCAGAGCACAGGAAAATCACAGCCAGTATCCACCCATCACAAGGTCAGGCTTCTGAGTAACCTGAATGGCAAGTCTCAGATGTCCCGCCCCCCCAAAAAAAACCCATCAGCTGCCAACCAAGGCAGGGGGGTCCTTTCGGAACTGCCCCATAAGCAGCAAAGCCACACCTGGCTCTTATGCAGTTTTTGGCCCTCTGGAAAAAGGGTCTTGGGAAGCTCTTGCCATAGGGCCTTGGGCTGCTCCAGTCTACTCAAGAGTAGCTTCGCACGGTGATAAAAGGCCTCCCCCCGCAACCCAAGGCCACACCTGGGACCTCCCTTAGACAAGCCCTGCCTGGATCAATCGCAGTCTGTTCTGCTCATTCCCTTTTCCTTCCCCAAACAGTAAGAGCATCTTTGCAAGGAGGGAAAGTGCCTTTTTCGGGGTGCTCCAATGCAGCTCAGGAGCCCCCTTCATGTTCAGTGCCAGGGCTTGTTGGGGTACCTCTGGGCATGTGCAAAATGCTTCTCCCTCTCCGTTCGGGAAGAGGTCCATAGCGAAGCAACCGAGCGCCTGAGTGCAGGGCGCAGACTCAATGCCCAACATCACGTCCGAGTCGGGATGAG
The DNA here is from genome assembly GCF_009819535.1 of Lacerta agilis. Lineage (NCBI taxonomy): Eukaryota > Metazoa > Chordata > Lepidosauria > Squamata > Lacertidae > Lacerta > Lacerta agilis. Next base: position 79,744,951 of record NC_046319.1, read on the forward strand.
AATCTCCCTGCCCGGGAACTCAAGGGGGCCCCTGCCAGCCAGGGCAGACCAGGGCTGGGGTACCTGTGGAGACCACTGCAGAAATTCCTGGGTGCCACATCCATGGTCACACCAGGCTGGGAAGCCATCAACCTCTGGAGAGGCAAAGGAACCCCTTCGCTCCTCCTGCAGACAATGTTGAGCTGGGTGGATCAATGGGGTGACAATGGGGTGAGGCAGCACCCTATGGTAATGCCCCACAAACACCTGGCCTTAAGGGAACGTCCTCCTGGTCTATGGGGACATTCTCCCACAGGCAGGCTATGCCTATTTCAAGAAAAAGGCACTCGGTGGTCCCAGGTATGTCACATCCCCAAGGTGGTCCACCTTTGGCACTGCCCAGGCATGGCATGCCCAAGTGGGGCAGGATTCAGGCAACTTGCTCTGGCAGTGACGTTTCCCCCTCTCCATGGGGCAGAGGGATCCTGGGGGCTGGGGACAGATGTTGACCTCCACTGGAACACCCCCAAACACACACACACCAACACCACCTTAGGGAGATCCTTCCAACCCCAAGAAGGCAGGGATCTGCTGGATTATGACTAGATACCTCCTGGAATCTAGAGCTATCCCCAACAAAGCCATCGGGGGCAGGACTCAGCAGGAAATGATGCATGGCTCAAAGAAAGCAGAAAGATTTTAAATCACACTCTCATAGGGCCAGAAGTTGTGGACAGCCAGCAAAGCAGAAACGTTGGAAGACTCAGGACGGATTAAAAGGAGTCCTCCTTCAATGCAGGACAGAGTTAAACTGTGGAACTCCCTCCCACAAGAGGCAGGGGTGGCCTCCTGCCTAAGTAGCTTTAAAAGAGGACTGGACAAATTCATGGAGGAGGAAGAGAGGCCTCTCGGTGGCTCTGCTCTGTCTCCAATGCTTCTGAATCTCAGTTGCTGGAAGCCACAGGAAGGGAGAGGACTCTTGGCCACTCTGAGCACAGGATCCTGGACTAGACCCTTTGAACTGATCCAGCGGGCTCGTCCTATATTCTAATGTGGGGAGCAGCAGCACCCCCCCCCACACACACACAATGCAGCACAAATGTCTGTCTGCATCTGGAAGTGAGCGAAGCCAGAGAGTCTGAAATGACTGGTTGGGGTGGAACGGAGAGGCAGATTCTCAGAGAGTTTTTTCCTCTTCTAAAAAGCAGCATGTTGAGTTGGAAGTGCCACAGGAAGAACGTCCTCCAAGCAGAGCCCAAGGAGATGTTTAGCGGAGAAAGGAAAAGAGCGCTGAATGTGCTCAGAGGCACTCTTGACGAGTGCTTGTCATTTCTCGAGGCTCTGCTCGAGAAGCTACTGAGCTCTCCAAATCCACTCCAAGTCTCTCTTTCCCCTGGCTAAGATTTTACAGAAAAATGAGAGGCAGGCTGGAAGATTCCTTAAACCCAGCCAGGCCCCTGTTCCATACAAAGCAGTGTTGTCTACACCGACTCGCAGCAGCAGCAGCAGCTGCTCTCCACCTCTGACATGAACATCCAAACCTGAGCTGGCCTTTAAGGAGAGATGGTCTCTGCGGTGGGGCGGAGCGGGGAACGCTGAGGCTCAAGAAGGAACACCTGGAAGTAAGACACTCGGAAGTCCCAGGTGCACCAGGGTCGGTGGGCATTAGAAATTCACTTTGCACATGTTCAGATGTGGCCATGCTCTTATCTTGCCATCTAACCTGAGGCACAGCATTTTAAACAAAGCACGTCCCGGGCACAGAGGGGCTAGGGACAAGATGACCTCAAAGCTTATCTTGGGGGGGGGGGGAGCAAGTTGAGAAGCTGGAAAATAAAACCAGGGGTGGGTGGGGCTCTAGAATGGCTCAAAATAGCCAAGGCAGAATCTCCCCCAAGCCCTGGGCACCCGGCACCCAGGGGAAGAGGGCAGGATCTGCATTGGTGCTCTGCCCAGGGAACACTGAAGCATCATTAGCACCCAGAACCCTTTGCCCACTGCAAGGGCCGGGTATCACCTGCTCTACACTGCAGATCCTTTCAAAAGTCAAGCCTTGGAGGGCAGAGGGAGCTCCCCACTCCGAATCACGTGCCTCCTCCGAATACAGCTGTTGGGGTGGAGATCAGACCCAGATGTTCATTCTGCCAGGCAGGAAGGCAGGACTCACTTTCTCGCACCAGGAGTCACCTGCAGTCATCAACAGGCCCCGAAGGAGTCATGGGGGGGGGGGAGACCCCAGAACCTCTTCCTTTAAATACATGCCTGCCAAGGGTGCAAACAGGCTCCCAGGCATGTATGTATGTGTATATATATATATATATATATATATATATATGGATACAGAATTAAAACAATCTGTTCCCTTCAGCCAAGAACGGAGAAATTGAGGGGCTCCACCCGATGCTACTAGCCATTTGGGGGTGATGGATGCTCCCCAACTTATTTGCAGGACACATCACATCATTTTTTTTTTCCAAAGGGGAAACCAACTCCCTACGACTCTCCCCCTTAAGGTTCATTGACTTTGACACCCCCCCCCAACAAACCACCTCTTCCGTTACCCAACCTGTGCACTTCTCAAGGGGGGGAGAGCCCCCCCCAAATGTCCCCATGGGCCTTTTCTTGGCATCCGCGGGGGAAATGCATTCCGAATCTCTCTGTAACAACGGGGAGGGGACGGTCGGCGCTTGCAAGGTTTCCAGAAGGCCCCCTCCCCAAACGACTGGCCCTGCGCAATCCCTCTTAACCCCACCCACCCAGTTACGTCGATCCTGAAGTATTGGCGAGGGGGGAGCCCCATTCTTCCGTCTCCCGGCCCAGTGGTACTGGGTGGGGCAACTGCTCCCAACCCCCTCCCCGACCACGATCCCGCGAGGCCCGATCGGGGGGCCGGCGAGGCAGAAGGGGAACGGCCCTGCTCAGCCGGGGGCGCCGCTGCCTGCCGACGGAAGGAGCGGACCCCGGAGGAGGAGGGGGCGGCGGAGAGATGCGATCCCTCCCCTCCGTCCGCTTTGATTTCCGAGCAGGGCTGCTTTTTTTTCTCCAGGGGGGCAGCAAGAGGAGGGCCTGTGCCCTTCGCAGCTGTCATTCGACGCGGGGTGGGAGGCGGAGGGAGGGAGGGAGGGATCTCTTGGAGGGGAGGGGGCGCGGGAGAGGGATGCGGAATGGCGGGGGCGGCGGGGTTCCCCGGAAAGAGGCGTCGCGGGAGGAGGGGGGCGTCGTTGGTGCGCGGAAAAAGAAGAGGGAGAGAGAAGGGGAGACTCCCCTCCCAGCCCCCGCCCCATCCCATCCATCCCTGCATCCCCATCCCTGCCCACTTCGCCTTACCCGGGTGCGGCGGGGCTCCGACGCCTCCACCGCCGCCTCTTCCCGGCTCCGCATCCACGGTGAGCCCGGCGCGGGTCCTCCTCCTCCGCTGCTGCCGCCCTGGGCCGCCCCTCCCCGGCTGCTGCTGCTGCTGCTGCTGCTGCTCCTCCGCCAGCCCCCCGCCCGATCCTCCCGATCCGCCTCTTCTCTCCGCTGCGGACGCCCCGTCTCGTCTCACCGCTGCCTCGGCTCCTCCGCGCACGCGCCTTGAGTCCAGCTGGCCTCGGCCCCGCCCCATGGCTCTTCGATATGCAAATGAGGACACGCCCCCTTCCTCGCCGGCGCTCTTTTCTCGCCGCAAAACTCCGCCTCCCACCCTTCCGCTGATTTTTATTGGCTCCGCGTTCCTGAATATGCAAAAGTAAAAACGTCACCGCCGCGCTCTCTCGCTCTCCTTCCTTCCCTTCCCCGCCCGGTGTTATTTACAAAGTTCTGCCGACCCCACCCACCGAGGCAGGCTATTGGTCCGCGCGCGTACCCGCATGCAAATTAGTCCCTCCGCTAGCCCGCCCACCTCGTCGTGATGCGACTATGCAAATCCTCTGCCTGCCTTAAGCCCCGCCCTCCGCCCCGCATCATGAAAGGGAAAGCGGAGTGGTGCCCGGGGTTCAAGGCTCCCTGACCCCGTTTGCAAGCCCCGCCGGCTTCCTTCTTAAGGCTGGTCCAAGGGAGGCACTCTGCACATGCTCGCAGAAGCCCTTTCACAGCAAAACGCAGCGGACGACGCCTGTATCCTCTCTGCCCCGCCGCTTTTTCCTGATTCTTGCCTGGATCTGGATGGGCAAAGGGGGTGCAATGAACCCCACCTTGGTGCTTCCTTGGAGCCAAGCTCTGTACTTGCCTTGTGGACAACGCGCCTAGAGTGACCCTCATGGGCGTATCGCCCTTTTCCGAACCCTTATTTTTTTAGTGTTTGCCGGAACCAGAACCTTTGGAACTCCCTGCCTCTTGATACAGCGCCTACTTAAAACATTCTCGCTTGGATGAGCGCCCCAGCAGCTTAAAAAGCGGATGCGAGTTTGGGTCTGTTTTTTCATCTATCGCTGTTCTAACATCCCGAAGGCCTTAAATGCTTCTTATTGGTAACTTTATTCTTGTATCCTTTTTTTGTAAACCGCTTTGAGGTTTAAAAAAATAAAAATCGTGCGGTGTATAAATTTCATGAGATAAAAACAAATAAATCTGGCAGCTGGGGGGAGAGGGTTAAAAAAAGGAGACAAGGAAGGTCCATTCTGTGGGGTTCTTCAGCATAGGCTCTGCTCGCCTGCCCTTGGGCAGAAACCGGGTACCCTTAAAAAGATGCCAGGCCAGAGCAGGCGGAAGGATGGGTGTAATCCCTCCCCCGAGCTTCGTCCCCAGATGTGCAGCCTCCCACACTGTGCCTGGGCAGGGCACCCACCCCTGGGTGTTGCCCGCTGTTGTCGGCCAGGGCGGGTCCCACAAAGGATGGAAGGGAAGGAATTGTTTGCTCTCAAAACAAACAGGCTGCGCCAGCCCCACCCGTGCCAGGCCAGGAGGGGGGGGGCAAAGGCTAGGAAGGGCCTGGCCCTCTCCAGCTGCCACTAGGGCAGACTCTGCAACCCTGGGGCCCGTCCATCTGCCTCTCCCGTCCAGCCCCAACACTCTTTGACGCACGTTCCGTGGTTTCCCCAGCTTGCAAACCGCCTCGCGTGTAGCGTTATAGAAAGACTGCATACGAATGAAAAGTGAAAAGAAATGAAAAAGTGCAAAAGGGTTTCTTCCGTTCCACTGTCCCAAAAACGCTTTTTTTCTGGGAGGGAAAGAGGAGAAAGGGAGCCGTTGGCAGCCCTGGCGTTTTCAAGCGTCTCTGCAGTGGAAAAATGCGCCTCTCTTTTTGGGAGCTGCGGTTCCTTTTTCCGGAAGAGGATGCTTACATTGAATCCAGCTGTGTACTGGCGGGGAAGGGAGGGGGGGAAGCTGGCTGGCTGCACCTGGGGAGCCAAAACTGCAAAGAGAGGAAGTTTGGGCAGGATCCGTGTTCCACATTCCCTCCAGGGTTTCTCTGATGAGAAGAGGGACGTCCTACGTCCATCCCCTCCAAAGTTTCTCCTATTCCACTCCCTCCTAGGAAAATTGTTCAGTCGTTCAGTCGTGTCCGACTCTTCGTGACCCCATGGACCAGAGCACGCCAGGCACGCCTATCCTCCACTGCCTCTCGCAGTTTGGCCAAACTCATGTTGGCAGCTTCTAGAACACTGTCCAACCATCTCATCCTTTGTCGTCCCCTTCTCCTTGTGCCCTCCATCTTTCCCAACATCAGGGTCTTTTCCAGGGAGTCTTCTCTTCTCATGAGGTGGCCAAAGTACTGGAGCCTCAACTTCAGGATCTGTCCTTCTAGTGAGCACTCAAGGCTGATTTCTTTGAGAATGGATAGGTTTGATCTTTTTGCAGTCCATGGGACTCTCAAGAGTCTCCTCTAGCACCATAATTCAAAAGCATCAATTCTACGGCGATCAGCCTTCTTTATGGTCCAGCTCTCACTTCCGTACATTACTACTGGGAAAACCATAGCTTTAACTATACGGACCTTTGTCGGCAAGGTGATGTCTTTGCTTTTTAAGATGCTGTCTAGGTTTGTCATTGCTTTTCTCCCAAGAAGCAGGCGCCTTCTAATTTCGTGACTGCTGTCACCATTTGCAGTGATCATGGAACCCAAGAAAGTGAAATCTCTCACTGCCTCCATTTCTTCCCCTTCTATTTGCCAGGAGGTGATGGGACCAGTGGCCATGATCTTAGTTTTTTTTATGTTGAGCTTCAGACCATATTTTGGAAAATAGGAACATCCTATTCCGTCCCCTCCATTTCTGCCGTGGAAAGAGGGGCGTCCGGTTGCAGAAGATGTCCCAGGCAGGTCTGCTCAGCAGAAAAGTTTCTGGATCGAGCGAAAGGTGCAAAGGGAGCTGAGCTCACTTCCAGGCTGAATCTGAAGTCGATTCACAATCACACCACAACTTGGCTGCCCACTTCAGGCGCCCGTTGCCTGGTCCAACCCTGCCAGGGGGTTGGAGCCGCTGCAGAATGGCTCAAGGACATTCGTCTGGAAAGAGGAGCAGCTGTAGACGGAGGGGGGGGGGAGCCTGTTTCTGGGGGAGCCCCGTGGATGTGGCGGGGACCACCCCGCAGGTTTTCCTAGCGCAAAAGGGAGCTCTTGGCCTGGGTTTAGGATTTGAACCCAAGGCTGCTGCGCCGGGGAACCACGCCTTCCGGTATGGCCGAGGAGCGATGGGCCAGCGAACTGGCTGGCGTTCCTTCCTTCCTTAGCCAAGAAGTATGTGTGGAATCAGATTCGTAGAGCTGGAAAAGGATCCCCAAAGGTCATCCAGTCTAACCCCCTGCAATGCAGCAGGAACGTAACACCTTGAACTTGGCCCCGTAGCAAATCAGCAACCAGCTCTGATCTCTGAGAACAGGTGTTGCACGCTGACAAGGTCTCCCGCTCCTGTCAGCAATTGCGCTGCAGCATCCTGCACTAACCATAGCTTCCAGATCAAACAGGGGGGAAGCCCCACATTGAGCACATTGCAGTAATCTCTTCTTCGGGGCAGGGATCTGCCATGCTTCTTAGGCTGCTCCTCAAAGCCCCCCCCCTTCTCCAGCCTGGAGTCGGCCAGATGTTTTGCACCGCTGCTCCCAGCCAGGCAGCACAGCCATGTTGCTCCAGGGGCTGATGGGAGTCGTAGTCCAAAACATCCCCAGAGGGCACTAGGTTGGGGAAACGCGATGGTGCACATCAGTGACACGCGATAAATAATATCCTAAAGTGTTGGCGGCCCTGCAAAGCAGCTCGCAGCCTCCCTTCCGAACAGCTGGACGCTTAAAATCCTAAATCCTGGAGCAACACTTGCCCAGATCATGGGATTAGTTTGTGAATGGAGGATCCGGCGAGGATTAAGGTCCGAAAGCACTCAAAGGGAAAAGCCCGGCGAGATCAAACACAGCGAGGGAAAGCCCCCCCAGGCATGGGGTGGGGGGCGCGGGGCAGAATTTGCCCAAGGGTCCGTCCGGTTCCTCCCTCCAAGGCAGTGTAGGGGCAAGGAAGTGCAAGGCCAGGCGAGGAAGCAGAGCTGTGGAGGAGAACCTGTGAGAGGCAGTGTGGAGTAGTGGTTAGAGGACTTGTGGGACCAGGGTTCGAATCCCCACTCAGCCATGAAGCTCCATGGGGTGTGTGTGACCTTGGGGGCGCCGGCCACTGCCTCTCGGCCAAATCAACCTCACAGGGTGGTTGTGGCTTGGGGATTAAATATGGGGGGGAGCTCTGCACGCCTTCAGCTCCTTGGAGGAAAAGTCGGGGTGGGGAATGAAAAGCCTTCCACTTTCTCTGGCCCCGCTTTAAGCACTGCAGAATAGAGATCTCCTAGAACAGGGGTGGCCAGCTTCCAAGAGAGAGTGATCTACTCACTGAGTTAAAAACTGGCAGTGATCTACCCCCTTTTGGGGGGTTCAGGTGAAAGTTGGTGAACCTTTTTGCTTCTTGTTGAGCTTTTTTAGGGAGGGGAAAGCCATGTTTTTTAGGAGTCCGGGGCAAAAATATTGAGCTATTTTTGGGGGGGGGAGCCACACTTGTTGAGCTTCTTGGGGAGGGAAAGGGGTCAGGCACGAAATCCCAGCAAAGAACTGCAAATAAGCGTGTGGACCAGGGCAGCCATGGCACTTTTTAAAGAGCTTTATGGTATCTTAACAAGGACTGCTTCTCAAAGCACTTTAAAACAACTCTGAAAAGATGGTTTGGAATAGTAAAGTCAGAGAAATGTATTGTTGCGAGGGACCCCCAGGGACCACCTAGTTGAACCCCTGCAGTGCATCTAAAAAACCACTGGAAGGGCCATCCAACCTCTGCTTGAAATGAAAGAGAGTCACCACCTTCTGAGGCAGTCGTAGCTGTTGTCTCCCTCCTGCTCCTTTGCCAAGCCCTGAACCTGATGGCCGGTTCATTTGACGCCCACTTTCCCTTTTTAAAATATTTCTCTTTATGGGTCCCTACAGCAGCAGCGCGGGTGGCGCTGTGGTCTAAACCACTGAGCCTAGGGCTTGCTGATCAGAAGGTCGGCGGTTCGAATCCCCGCGACGGGGTGAGCTCCCATTGCTCTGTCCCAGCTCCTGCCCACCTAGCAGTTCAAAAGCACCTCAAAAGTGCAAGCAGATAAATAGGTACCACTCCGGCGGGAAGGTAAACGGCGCTTCTGTGCGCTGCTCTGGTTCGCCAGAAGCGGCTTAGTCATGCTGGCCACATGACCCGGAAGCTGTACGCCGGCTCCCTTGGCCAGTAACGTGAGATGAGCACCACAACCCCAGAGTCGTCTGCGACTGGTCCTAATGGTCAGGGGTCCCTTTACCTTTACCTTTTATCCCACACAGAAGCATCCTTTCGCTTACGAGGAAAAACCCCATTAACTTCCGCCCGTTTTGTGTCAACCTCCTTTCCTAGTGGGGCTCTCAGAAAATTGAAGACAGAACTTCCTCCCTCCTGTCAATGCCCAAGAAAAGGGGGAGGGGGTGGTCTGCAGTGTGGAACCCCCTGCTATCGCACGTCAAAGTGCGAGTAGATAAATAGGTACCGCTCCGGCGGGAAGGTAAACGCCGTTTCCGTGAGCTGCTCTGGTTCGCCAGAAGCGGCTTAGTCATGCTGGCCACATGACCCGGAAGCTGTGTGCGGACAAACGCCGGCTCTCTTGGCCTATACTCCTCCTCCGTTGACTCCCAAGATGGATGGACAGGTGCCAACGACGACAGATTTCTCCAGCCCAGGCAGAGCTGGGACCCTCCCAGCCAAGGTGACTCAGATTTGATATGGCCGTGGGAGACGTCTGCATGCACGCTTGGGCTGGGCGGATGAGAGCCTGCACCCAAAATCCGAGGAATGTCCAAGGGTCTGCGGGTGAGGGACGTGGAAGGAAAGAGACGGCCGTGACCTGGGAAGTGGCCGAATAGGCGCAAGGTTGGAGGAAGGCAGAGGAAAGGAACGCTGGTGTCCGAAGGAGCTTCTAGACCAAACAGAGGCTGGAATGTTATCTGTCCGGTATTCTTTGGCTGTGATTCCTGCATTGTGGGCTAGATAACAACATAGGAGCCTGCTGGATAAGTCCAAGGACCATCTCGTTGAGCCTCTTGTTCTCACAGTTGCCTGTGGGAAGCCAGCAAGCAGGATGTATTTTAATTTAAATGTATTTTAATGTTTGGTGGAAGCCGCCCAGAGTGGCTGGGGTACAAATAATAAATTATTATTATTATTATTATTATTATTATTATTATTATTATTATTATTACCAACACTTCCTCCTGTGGGAAGGAGTTCCATACTTCAGCTACCTGCTGCATGAAGAAGGACCTTCTTTTACAGTATCTTCCAGCAGACTCTTGCAACTCTACAATTCTGTTGCATCCCTTACAATTCCGTTGCATCCCTTGCAACTCTACAATTCTGTAATTCATGTTGGATGGCCATACCCAAAAGAGCATCTCCACCCCCATCGTTCGGCCCGGAGTCCCGGACACTGAGGTCCAGCTCCGAGGGCCTTCTGGCGGTTCCCTCACTGCGAGAAGCGAGGTTACAGGGAACCAAGCAGAGGGCCTTCTCAGGAGTGGCACCCGCCCTGTGAAATGCCCTCCCATCAGGTGTCAAGGAAATAAACAACTACAGGTAAAACTCGAAAAATTAGAATATCGTGGAAAGGTTCGTTTCTTTCAGTAATTCAACGTAAAAGGTGAAATTAATACATGAGATAGACTCATGACATGCAAAGCGAGATATGTCAAGCCTTTGTTATAATTGTGATGGTTATGGCGTACAGCTGATGAGAACCCCAAATTAACAATTTCAACTTTGGGGTTTTCATCAGCTGTGTGCCATAATCATCACAATTATAACAAGCAAAGGCTTGACATATCTCGCTTTGCATGTCACGAGTCTATCTCATATATTAAACTCCGGTAGCTAATGAAAACAATTGCTTACATAAATGGACTTTTCCACGATATTCTAATTTTTCGAGTTTCACCTGTATCTGACTTTTAGAAGACATCTGAAGGCAGCCCTGTATGAAGGAGTTTTTAATGTTTGATGTTTTATCGTGTTTTTAGCATTCTGTTGGGAGCTGCCCAGAGTGGCTGGGGAAACCCAGCCAGATGGGTGGGGTATAAATAATAATAATAATATATTATTATTATTATTATTATTATTATTATTATTATTATTATTATTATTATTATTATCTGCCAGGGATTCTTGAGCTGCGATCCCTGCATTGCAGGGGGTTGAACTAGATGACCCTTGGGTGTCCCTTCCAACTTTACAATTCTATGGTTTTCCTGCCATGCCCCCCCCCCCGTCTGCCCACCCACAGGAGAGGGTGTCTGCAAGGCACAAAGGAAGCAAAAGTCCTCCCCCCTCCGGTTGGCTAAGCTTCCTTGCTGGCGTGTGCCAACGCCCCAGCCCCTGCTGCTCCTTCTACCCAGCAATTGGAAGAGAACCGGGTGCTCAGCATCGGTCTATTGATTATCTGGCATTAAAAGCTCTTGCCTTAAATGCATTCCCAATTGATCTGAGCTCAGGCACTGCACATCTCCTGCCAACCCTCCTATATTGTTCAGTGACTGGTTTGCCGGGGAGAGAGGAAAAGGCCTGTGTGCCAGTTCCATGCCAAGCCAGGGCCCACCACAAGCCCCTTTAAGTCTTCCTCCTCCTAGCACAAGGACTGGATGACCCCGGAGACCCCTTTGCGGGGCTTCCCTCCCACTTGACCCAGAAGCCAAGATCAGCGCAGGAGGCTGCAGAACGATTGCTGGCAGGAGGGAGGCCTTATCTTCAAATCTGCCCTGGTTCCCCATTTACTACTGCGCCGGGTTCAAGGTGTTACAATGAGCATATAAAGCCGTTAACAAGCTTCGGACCAGTTTACCTACGAGATTGCCTGACTCCTGGTTGCTTGTAAGAACTTGGCCATTTAGTGTGGCACTTTGGAACTCCCTGCCTCTTGATATCAAACAGGCGTCTTCGCTGCACTCTTTTTCACCGCCTGCTAAAAACACTCTCGTTTGCGCAAGACGCTGAGAAATGCTGGTCCGACTTTTAACCTGTTTGAGTTTTTTTTAGTCTTTTTGTATCTTCTAGAATTGGATTTGATATCCCGCTTTATCACTACCCGAAGGAGTCTCAAAGCGGCTCACATTCTCCTTTCCCTCTGTGAGGTGAGTGGGGCTGAGAGACTTCAAAGAAGTGTGACTAGCCCAAGGTCACCCAGCAGCTGCATGTGGAGGAGCGGGGAAGCGAACCCAGTTCACCAGATTACGAATCTACCGCTCTTAACCACTACACCACACTGGCTTCTAAATGTATTCTTGCATTCCACCCCCCCCCCTGATTTTCTTGTTTTATTCTTTTTTTGTAAAATAGGCAATCTAAGGCCCTCGGGGCCGGATCCGGCCCAATCGCCTTCTAAATCTGGCCCGCGGACGGTCTGGGAATCAGTGTGTTTTTACATGAGTAGAATGTGTGCTTTTATTTAAAATGCATTTCTGGGTTATTTGTGGGGTCTGCCTGATGTTTTTACATGAGTGGAACGTGTGCTTTTATTTAAAATGCATCTCTGGGTTATTTGTGGTGCATAGGAATTCGTTCATTTTTTCCCCTTCAAAATATAGTCTGGCCCCCCACAAGGTCTGAGGGACAGTGGACCGGACCCCTGCTGAAAAAGGTTTGCTGACCCCTGCTTTGAGCTTTTGGGGCTTCTTTTTTTTGCAATCAGTTATTTCATGAAATAACTAAATAGTGGCTGGTGTGGAGTGGGAGCCCTTATTCCTCGCGAGGGCTTAGCGGGGAGGAAGCAATGTAGATCCCTTGGTTAGAGAGCAGTGAGAGATTTGCTTTTTATCATTATTCCTGAGCAGTGTTGACTCACAGGAGCTTCTCTGGGGGGGCTTCATGGGCTGATTCCAGGATAAAATGCCACCAAATACCAGTTGCTGGGAAACACAGATGGAGAGGGGCTTGGTTGGGGGGGGGATCTATTGTGATCCTGCCCTGCTTGTGGACTTCCAAAGGCATCTGACTGGCAGAGCAAAGGAGAGGGGCCTTTAGCTTGATCCAGCTGCAAGCACTTTCCCCGACCATCTTGGCTGTGGGTCCTTTAGACAAAGCTTCTCTCGGGCCAGGGTATCGTTTATGGGTTTTCGCTGGAGCCAATATTCAATTGTGTGTGTGTGTGTATAAGAGAGAGAGAGAGAGAGAGAGAGAGAGAGAGAGAGAGAGAGAGAGAGAGAGAGAGAGAGGTGTATCGTTTATGGGTTTTCGTTTGAGTCAATATTCAATTTTTTTTTTTGTGTGTGTGTGTGTGTGTGTGTGTAAGAGAGAGAGAGAGAGAGAGAGAGAGAGAGAGAGAGAGAGAGAGAGAGAGAGAGATGTATCGTTTATGGGTTTTCGTTTGAGTCAATATTCAATTGTGTGTGTGTGTGTGTGTGTGTGTGTGTGTGTGTGTAAGAGAGAGAGAGAGAGAAAGAGAAATTTCATGGGCCAGGGTATCGTTTATGGGTTTTCGTTGGAGTCAATATTCAATTTGTGTGTGTGTGTGTGTGTGTGTGTGTGTGTAAGAGAGAGAGAGAAATTTCATGTTATAACGTATTTAAAACAGGCGCAACAGTTATAAAAACACATGAAAATTAAAAGACGAAAAACTAAACTAAAAGATATTCACGCAGAATGAGCACAGCTGTAGGTTGGTTAAAATAACAAAGCCCAAGTAAGGTCTATCAGCATTATCAGATTATTTCAATTTGGGAGATATTAATTTTGCTACTATTGATTTTTTTTTGGGGGGGGGGTGTTGTGTGTGTGTGTTTTGGTATCACAACTTTTAGATCTTATTATGACTTAAGTGGGGGGTTGTCTGGTTTTTATTTACTGCTCGTGATGACTCCCTTTGTTGCATTTTTGCAACGATTTGAATCTTTTCATGCTGCAAGCCGCCTTGAGCATGGATTTGACCATGGAAAGGTGGCACACAAATAAGCAACGTATCGTAGAACTGTAGTGTTTGGAAGGGACCCCACGGGTCATCTAGTCCAACCCCCTGCAATGACGACCACAATGTCCTTCTGTTGGCCTTCTTAATTCTGCCTGGAGGTCAGCTCACCCCTCCACAGAGCTGCCAAGGTGGATTCTCTCTCTGAGAAATGTTATGGAAATATCAAGGGGGGGGGCACATCTTTAAAGTTGTTACAGTGTTACAAATATTATGCCTGAACGTATCCTTTCGACTTGACAGCTCAGGTACCTAGCTTTATAAATTTGTAGGAAATCCATACTTTAACCGACTCCCCTCATTCCGATGCCGTTTTAACCCTTAAAGAAAGGTGAATTTGGGCTCCACCTCCCTCCATGGACCAAGAAGCGGGAAATCACGTGGGCAGCAGGAACAGGGCATCCCGCCATAATGAGACCAAGCGTGAGAGCACATACAGGGCACCCCCCCCCCAACCAGGGAGTGACCAAGGGGGCAACACTAGACACCTGCAGAGGCAGTTGAGCAAGCCGGGTGTTCTGAAAGCCCATCTCCAGACAAGTCCTGCGGGCAAGGAGATGTAAAGAGTTTTATTGAGAAGGGAAGACTCCCTGGAAAAGACCCTGATGCTGGGAAAGATGGAGGGCACAAGGAGAAGGGGACGACAGAGGATGAGATGGTTGGACAGTGTTCTTGAAGCTACTAACATGAGTTTGGCCAAACTGCGAGAGGCAGTGAAGGATAGGCATGCCTGGCGTGCTCTGGTCCATGGGGTCACGAAGAGTCGGACACGACTGAACAACAACAACAACAAATAAGAGGTGCTGGGAAAGGTGTCTGATCAAGCGACCTAATGTTGAACTTGTGTGCCCCTCCCCATTTGTGACATGCTAGTGACATAGCTAAACGACGCCTGCTTCTTGGGAGGAAAGCAATGACAAACCTAGACAGCATCTTAAAAAGCAGAGACATTTCCTTGCCGACAAAGGTCCGTATAGTTAAAGCTATGGTTTTCCCAGTAGTAATGTATGGAAGTGAGAGCTGGACCATCAAGAAGGCTGATCGCTGAAGAATTGATGCTTTTGAATTCTGGTGCTGGAGGAGACCCTTGAGAGTCCCATGGACTGCAAGAAGTTCAAACCTATCCGTTCTGAAGGAAATCAACCCTGAGTGCTCCCTGGAAGGACAGATCCTGAAGCTGAGGCTCCAAGACTTTGGCCACCTCATGAGAAGAGAAGACTCCCTGGAAAAGACCCTGATGTTGGGGACTTGCACCCCGATGAGCTGGGCTGTTGAGTAGTCTCTCACCCCGGAATTTTTCCTTAACAGAAACAAAACAGGATAACACCCCCCCTCCCGGGATGTTTTGGCTTGGCTGGCCATGTATCTCCTTCTGATGCACTCTTATTCATTTTATTTCTGCATTTATACCACACCTTTTCCTCCAAGGATCTCCGAGCGGCATTTATACCGTAATTCTCCTCCCCATTTTATCCCCACAACAACCCTATGAGGTAGGTTAGGCTGAGAGAAGACAGTGCCTGTCCCCCCCCCCCCGCCCAAGGCCACACCCAGTGAACTTCATTGCTGAGTGGCAGAATTCGAACCCTGCTCTCCCCCAGGCCCTGGTGCAACACAATAACCGCTACACCACACAGCTTCTGGGGCCAAACATGCCAGGAGGAAGCCCCACACACCTCTGGGCCAGCTTGGATGCCGTTTGCTTTTGCAAGGCAGGCGGGGGAGCCGAGTGCGAGGTGCGAAGTGGAAGCGATTCTGAAAACCCATCTCCCTTCAGCCGCTGTATCCGGTTCTCTGGAACAGCTCCAAAACACTCACGCAGATGTGATAAGAGCATCTCCTTTACATGCCGACAGGCTCGGCTTCAGTCGACTTGGCGTCTCCTGGCAGAGCTGGAGAAATTCACCAGCTGGGATCCTGGAGAGCTGCGGTGGTTGCTGCTGCTAGCCAGGGTGGGCAATATTGAGCCAGATAGGTCTGTGGCCTGGCTCAAGATAAAGCCACTTGCTGGAGCAAGTCAGGGAAAGTTCTTGTTTGGTTAGTGGGCAGCTCCTGAACCCGGCACAATAGCAAAAGCGCTCCCAGGCGTTTGCAAACATTGCTCTGCAGAGAGGATATTGTGTTGCTGAGGAAGAGTTCAGGAAAGGGCAGCCACAGGGATGCAGGCGATGGAGAGATTCTCCCGCAAAGCACACAGAAAAAAAAGGAAAGAGGGGAAAGGTTATCCCCCTCTCTCCTTTTTTAAAAATAAAATAAAATAAGTCTTTATTAAATTTGTGTTTCTTTAAAAAAAGAACAAAACAAAACATTAAATCTTTCATCACACAAATAATAAACATAAATTTACAATAATCTCTTTCAAATTATACATCAACTTTAAAATATGACTTCATATTGCTTCTACAACGGTTTTCTTAGTATAATACTCATTTCATTACTCTAACTGATAATTTAGTTACTCTCATTCTTACAAATGAACAAAAAACAGCAACAATATATATATATAATTTAAATCTCCCACGTGCGTAACTTAATCTAAGCAAATCATTAGTTCCGTTTCAAACCTTTTTTAAATATTCTTCCACATATTTCCATTCTGCTTTTGTTTTCTGTTTTGTATATCTCTTATTGCCACTGTCATCCTTGCTAAATTCATATATTCTATTAGCTTAATTTGCCATTCTTGGACTGTTGGTATTTTTTCTCCTTTCCAGGTTTTAGCTATAAGTATCCTAGCTGCGGCACATGCGTACAGAAGGATGTTTTTTCTGTCTTCAGGAATATTCTCAGGGGTCATACTTAATAGAAATATTTCAGGTTTTTTCCCAAATGTAATTTTCAACATTTTTTTCAAATTTTCATATATATTATTCCTCTCTCCTAATGCGAGAACTCGCAGGCATCCAATGCAGCTGAATGTTGGACGATTCAGGACAGATAAAAGAAAGCCCCCCCCCTTCATGGAGCAGAAAGTTAAACTGCGGAACTCCCTCCCACAGGAGGCCACCAAGCGAGATGGCTTTAAAAGATTAGGACTCAGCTACATTAGTCAGTAAACAACATTTTGAATTCATTATAAACATGCAGCACCAGATGGCGCCAGAGAGCAAAAAAAAAATTATATGCGATTTTTACATAGTTTTCTTCTTTCGTTATAACGATTTAATTTCTGACTTATTTATAGTGGGTCGTCCCCCCCCCCCCGTGTGTAGAGCTGTCCTTAGACCAATTCACAGACGAGGAGAGGGCTATCAATGGCTACTAACCAGGATGGTTGTGCTCTGCCCTCCACTCCTGAACACAAGGTGTTGGAAACTGCAGGGGGGGGGGATAAGGCTTTGGGGTCCGAATCCTGTTTGCAGTGTTCCCAGAATGGGCACCTGGTTGGCCACTGCGAGAACAGGAGGCTGGGCTAGATGGACCATTGGCCTGATCCTGCAGGCTCTTCTGAGGTTATTAGATCATCCCAATGCACAAGATACGTTCTGAGAAATAATCTCATTTTGAGCCTGCGTTTCCAGTGGACCCAAGCAGACATTTAAACCTACAGAGAATTTTTTAAAAATTTAAAGCTTCCTGGAAAGGGACTCTGGGATTCTAATTCTTTAATAGCAAATCTCATTGCTGCTAATATTATAGCTGCCCAGAGTGGCTGGGAAAACACAGCTAGATGGGTGGGGTATAAAAATATACCACTACTACTACTTTTACTGGGACACATTTTTTTTTGAAATTTCCTTATTTGGCTTTTCAGATTACAGTGGTACCTCGGGTTACAGACGCTTCAGGTTACAGACTCCACTAACCCAGAAATAGTACCTCGGGTTAAGAACTTTGCTTCAGGATGAGAACAGAAATTGTGCTTCGGCGGCACGGCAACAGCGGGGGGGGGGGGCATTAGCTAAAGTGGTGTCTCAGGTTAAGAACAGTTTCAGGTTAAGAACGGACCTCCAGAACGAATTAAGTACTGTACTTAACCTGAGGTACCACTGTAAAGCTTTACAGTCAATTATTCAACATACAAGGGATGTGGGTGGCGCTGTGGGTTAAACCACAGAGCCTAGGGCTTGCTGATCAGAAGGTCGGTGGTTCGAATCCCTGCGATGGGGTGAGCTCCTGTTGCTCTGTCCCAGCTACTGCCAACCTAGCAGTTCGAAAGCACGTCAAAGTGCAAGTAGATAAAAAGGTACCACTCCGGCGGGAAGGTAAATGGCATTTCCGTGCACTGCTCTGGTTCACCAGAAGTTGGTTAGTCATGCTGGCTACATGACCCAGAAGCTGTATGCCGGCTCCCTTGGCCAGTAAAGCGAGATGAGCGCCGCAACCCCAGAGTCGTCCGCGACTGGACCTAATGGTCAGGCGTCCCTTTACCTTTGCTACTATTTTTGCCTGAGTGGAACAGGCCTGTCTTCCTGGGAGCAAAGAGGGCATCCTAAGGAACCTAGATCTTGCAGACGTGGGACAAGAGGGTCATTGTGGTTAGAGTGCTGGGCTAAGGCCTGGGAGAGACCAGGGTTCAAATCCTGCCATTCGGCCATGAAGCTCACTGGGTATGACCTTGCGGGACAGTAATTACCTCTTGGCTTGACCTACCTTGAAGGGTCGTTGTGAATATAAAATGTAGTGGGGGGTGAAGTCTGCAGACCACCTAGCACCCTTGGATAAATGTCACATTGGTACAGTACAAATAACCAGGAGGAGATGATTCATTGGAGATGAACCAGATCAGGCTGGTTACCCCACAAAACAGTGAAAATCTATTTCATAGCGGAATCAGTGTTGTGAATGGGCATGACTGGGATTTTCTCTGTTTCTGCACTTTTAAAATTGATTTCCCAATATCATTTTTTTAAAAAAGTACACACATTTGTAACTGCCCACATCTTTGTGAAGCTGCTTGCTTTAAACCCTCCAGAGCAGTTCATATAAATTAACTGTATGGATCAATTCCAGTATCACCAGCTGTTAGCCGGAAAAAACATCTGCTGAGATGCTAGAGCGGTTAACCCTTTGGCTGGCTCCTTTCCTGGAACAGGAGGAGAATGCCAAGTGGGTCTTTATAAAAAAGGAGGCATCCTGCCCTCCCCCCCAAGGCAGACTTGCTTGCCCAGCCAAACTGGAGCCCACCGGCAGCAGCTCCCATTGGGGCTCCCCCCCATTGTAGGGAAATGGAGGCATAAATAATTGAACTTTATTTAGAGGTATTGATTGGCACACACCTGCCATTAGCTCCAGCAGAAGGCAAGCAAAATGTCCTTTTCTGTTTTGCCGTTCCTGGCTTTATGAAACTCACCTCCCTGTTTTCGTAGGAGGGAGAAAGCCCAAAGATTATCGATCTCTATGCACCCCCTGTGGTCCAGAGATCAAGGATGGTTGGAGGTGGTCTCGTGTGCCTGCTTGGATCAGGCCCCCCATGGCCCGTTCAATTGGCAGCTGATCCCATGAAAACACAAGGGGAGGAATTCCTGGGTAAAATCCGCACAGGGCTGTGCCTCAGTTAGCTTCCTTTTGCTCTGCTGTGCAGCTCAGCTCACTTCCTTGAGCTGCCTGGAATCACCCGCTGTGCCCTCTGCTGGGTTAACAAGGGGTGTGCAGCCAGAGTGGGGGAGGCTGGTGGATAAATGGGAAGTCCAGTGAACAGGCTGGATCAGGCCAAAGGGGGCCTCCCATGCGAGTCCGGGATGCTGTTCTCACAGGGGCCAACCAGATGCACATTATGGGAAACCGGCAAGCAGGATCTGAGCACAAGAGCAACTTCCTGGAGTTTCCAGCCACTGGGATTTAGAAGCACCACCAGAGAGCCCTCTCTCCCTCTGTGAATTTGTCCAATACTCTTTTAAAGGCATTCTCATCGGTAGCGATCACTGCCTCCTGGGGAAGGGAGTTCCGCTGTTTATATCCCATTATATCTTTTAATCTGTTTTTAGTGTGTCTTTCAACATGGGGGAATTTCACTGCATGCTGGGTGAAGGAGCCTACCCAGGGAGGTAAATCACATTTCTAACCATAGCTGTCAAGTATCCCTTTTTTGCGGGAAACTCCCTTATTCCAAGCCGTTTCCCGCAGTTATCCCTTATTGTTGATATCCCTTAAATTTCCCTTATTTCCGGGAAGGAGAGTTGGAGTCCGGAGATACTCCTTGGGTCCCTGCATTTCTCAGCCTTGCCTGCCTGCCTACCTCACAGGACTGTTGTGGGGATTAAATGAGGACTAGGACCAGGGAGCTCCTTGGAGAAAAAGGTGGAGTATAAATACCTAATAACAGACAGACAGACAAATATATAAAGAAGATAAAATAGATGAATGTTTCTCGGCAACAGGTGCTCAGATTAAGCATTGCTGCCCCTAACTGGAGGCAGAGCAGAGCCAACCTGGCCAGAAGCCATCAGTGGTCCTCTCCTCCTGCATGAATTTGCCTAATCCTTTCCTAAAGCCATCCAAGTTGGTGGCCATCGCTGCTCCCTGTGGCAGGGAGTTCCAGAGGTTAACCGTGTGCTGCGTGAATAAGTGCTTTTTTTTCTCTGCCCTGATTTTCTCTTTCCTGGGAGCTCTTTCCTGGTGCAAATTAATTTGTAGCCTGGGGGGGGGGGATTACCATGGCATGGACTGTGTCCCTGAGAACCGTAGACTGTCCCCAGGACAGGTGAGGGTGCTGATCCCTTATTTTCAAATCCGAAACTTGACAGCTATGTTTCTAACACATTTTAATCCTGGAAAACGTTTCCCCAGAAATCAGTTGCCTCTCTTTATCCTTCTCTCTCTGTTTTCTTTCTCCTTTCTCTCCCCCTTTCTTTTCTCCTCCTTTTCTCCCTTCCGCGCTGCCCTCCCTCTTACCTTAATTGTTACTAACCTTAGTTCTGTTTCTATAAACGTCTTTCTCTCATTTCCTTTTTTTCTTTTGGATTTGATTATCCTAATATGATTTCCCACAGATGGGGTCATCAAGTATGTGATCGTTGTCTAATGAGACGCGCCATGTTTCTCCCCATTTACAGGACTTGCTCAACTTTTCCATTCTTCAGGCACTCCCTCTGCCCCCCCCCAAAAAATAAAAGCAAGGATGAGAAGCCAAGACGTCAGAGCCACAGGACAGTATCAAAGCATTTATCTGAGCTTTAAAAAAGATTATATGATTTCTCCAATAAAAACAGATACCAAAGGGACGCGGGTGGCGCTGTGGGGTAAACCACAGAGCCTAGGGCTTGCTGATCAGAAGGTCGGCGGTTCAAATCCCCGCGACGGGGTGCGCTCCCGTTGCTCGGTCCCTGCTCCTGCCAACCCAGCAGTTCGAAAGCACATCAAAGTGCAAGTAGATAAATAGGTACCACTCCAGCGGGAAGGTAAACGGTGTTTCTGTGCGCTGCTCTGGTTCGCCAGATGCAGCTAAATCATGCTGGCCACATGACCCGGAAGCTGTACGCCGACTCCGATGACCAATAAAGCAAGATGAGCGCGGCAACTCCAGGTCGGACACAACTGGACCTAATGGTCAGGGGTCCCTTTACCTTTACCAAACAGTGAAAAGCCTTGCTAAATCTGCAGGAGCCAGTGGGAAATGTGACAGGTCGTTCTGACGGATCAAGTGCTTCTTTCACGTCCCTTGAATATTAGAGACTCTAGGAGGCTAATCCCCTCTCAGATTTTGGGGTCTCATCTGTTAGGTCTTTTTTTTTAAAAAAAGAAAAGCTAGACACGTGCCCCCCCCCCCCCGGCCATTTCCCAACTTCTGAAGAGAGGAAGCTTTTCCACCGGGGTGGGGTCTCAAACAGGGTCGGTTCCAGCAACTTCCATTTCCCAGACTGGGTGTTGGCTGTGTTAGGCGCTCTGGGGCGGGGCTGGGAGGCCCTCCCTGCGCAAAAAATGCCCCCAAACTGCAACTCATGGCTTCCCTGCCCGCTTTTGGCCCATAAGGAACAGCCGCTTGCTCTTCTGGTCCTCAGCACCTCCCCGTTTGGATGGCAGAGAAAACACACAGAGACCGTTTTTTCCTTTTAAAAAACAAAACACCTGGTAGCTGTAATGGGCAGAAACACATACAGACAGACACACACACACTTTGGCCACCCAAGTCAGGCCAGAGACCCTGTTGCTTCTGCCGGAAGAGGAGAGATGGATCCCTCTCCCGCCAGATCTCTAGCTGCCTTTCTCTCTTTTACAACACTTAAGCCTTCGTCTAGCTGCCCCAGGTTAAAGACACACCCAAAGTTTATATTTTAAAAGCAGAGAGAGGGGAAGGGTCCCTTTCACGGGTGGGACGAGCCGAAGCTCAAGGGCAGTGTAACAGCGCTCATGTTCTCCTGCTTCAAAGGCCACAGACGGAGGAAGCCAGGACTTTCCTGGCTGGAGTTAGGAACCGGAAACGGACGTGGGGAGGGTTGGATCTCCTTGGGGGGCACCAGCGAAGCTCCTTTATCATTCCCAGGAGAGTGACAGCCTGAGCTTCTTCAAGCCTCTTTGTTTGGCAATGAGAACCGTCGGTTCGTCCAAGGGAGTCGATTGCAGGGAGTGCCAAACCTCTCCGATTTGACCCTACCCTTTGGGGCAGCGGTGGCATCTCAGCTCTTGCTGCCCTGGGGACACCTGGAGGGGGCTGGAGAGCGGGCAGGAGGCCAAGCGAGGGCATGGGGCAGAGCTGGCTGGCGCTACCCCTTCGATTGCTCCAAAGAGACCGCCAGAGGGATCGAGGATGGAGAGGCCAGGCAGCTGTGTTAAGAGGGCAGGTCTGCCAGGGTCTAATACCGGCCAGCGGCTGGTCCAAAGAAAGACCCCCGCTTGGCAGAGATGCTGCCCCCAACACCGCAGAGGACCGCTGCCCCACACAAGCTGTCCCAGCAGCAGAATGGTCAGGGCTCCCTCATGGAGAGTTCCGGCTGGCTGGCAAGTGAGCCATGGGATCCACTCGCGAGAACTGTGGAGGATCCCCCTAGGCCCTGCCGGCCATGGGGGCTGGGCGCTCCCCGGCCAAGTATCGGGCATAGGCCTCTTCGAACATCTCCCGGCAGGGGATGGCGGCCCCGAGTCGGGCGCAGATGAGGAAGGATCCGGCGATCTTGCGGTGCAGCGAGTAGCTCTCCTCCGGAGGTGGGCTGAGGCGGTGCTTCAGCATGACGGGGATGAGGTCCTGGATGCAGCGAGTGGTGCGCTGGGTGCCGAAGTCGAAGGGGCCCGGCGTGGAGAAGGCCTCTCCCAGGATCATCACGGCGTCCACATGGGCGTCCTCAAACACCTGCCGGGAGAAGGAGGGAGGTCAGTCCAAGGGCAGGTGTTTCTGGGACTGGCTGCTCAGGTAGGGGGCCACAGGGGCTGAAAGGAAGGGGAAGAGGGGTTCCTGGGCATGGGCAGACTGCCTTTAGCACTTTCTTCAGCCTCGGTCAGACCCCACCTGTGCCCAGTTCTGGAGGCCACAGTTTAAGAAGGGCGTTCACGAACCGGAAGGTGGGCAGAGGAGGGAGACAGAGATGATCAAGGGTCTGGAAACCAAGCCTGATGAGGAACGGTTGAAGGAGCTGGGAAAGTTTAGCGTAGAATCATAGAATCATAGAGTTGGAAGAGACCACAGGGGCCATCCAGTCCAACCCCCTGCCAAGCAGGAAACACCATCAAAGCATTCCTGACAGATGGCTGTCAAGCCTGCGCTTCAAGACCTCCAAAGAAGGAGACTCCACCATACTCCCGGGCAGCAAATTCCACTGTCCAACAGCTCTTACTGTCAGGAAGTTCTTCCTAATGTTTAGGTGGAATCTTCTTTCTTGTAGTTTGAATCCATTGCCCCGTGTCCGCTTCTCCCTCCTCTAGATGACATCCTATTATATATTTGAACATGGCTATCATATCCCCCTTTAACCTTCTCTTCTCCAGGCTAAACATACCCAGCTCCCTAAGCCGTTCCTCATAAGGCATCGTTTCCAGGCCTTTGACCATTTTGGTTGCCCTCCTCTGGACACGTTCCAGCTTGTCAGTATCCTTGTTGAACTGTGGTGCCCAGAACTGGACACGGTATTCTAGGTGAGGTCTGACCAGAGCGGAATATAGTGGTACTATTACTTCCCTTGATGTAGACGCTATACTCCTATTGATGCAGCCCAGAATTGCATTGGCTTTTTTAGCTGCTGCATCACACTGTTGACTCATGTCAAGTTGATGGTCTACCAAGACTCCTAGATCCTTTTCACATGTACTGCTCTCAATCCAGGTGTCACCCATCCTGTATTTGTGCCTTTCATTTTTTTTTGCCCAAGTGTAGTACTTCACATTTCTCCCTGTTAAAATTCATCTTGTTTGCTTTGGCCCAGTTCTCTAGTCTGTTAAGGTCATTTTGAAGTGTGATCCTGTCCTCTGGGGTATTAGCCACCCCTCCCAATTTGGTGTCATCTGCAAACTTGATCAGGATGCCCTCAAGCCCATCACCCAAGTCATTGATGAAGATGTTGAATAAGACTGGGCCCAAGACAGAACCCTGTGGCACCCCACTAGTCACATCTCTCCAGGATGAAGAGGGAAAGAGGCTGAATGCTTTCTTAAGTAAGGGGAATGAGATAAGAGAATGAATCTACTTGCTGGCCACAAGAGAGAGAGGCACTGGGTTTCACTAGGGGGCGCTGCCCTACCTCGAATCGGCTAGGAAGGAGGGCTTGGGCCCTGGGCTCTCCTGTCTTGCGTTGTAATCCCCTATTCTGGGGGCAGCACCCTTGCAGGATTAGGCAGGCCCAGCAGCACAACATGGGATGGAGCTGGGTGTGGGTGGGCCCTGGAGGAGGCGAGGAGTGTGTGCAAGGAAGGAATTGTTCGTTGCTGCCCCCCTTTTCTTTCTTTTCAAATTTCAAAAGTGTCCACAAAACCTTCAAATAATCTAAAACAAACAGGCCAGAACCCCCACCCACAGCTAAATTACCCAATGGCAGAGGAACTGCCCAGAGGAGGGGGGGGCAGAGAATGGCTCCCCACTCCGGCCAGTATGGGACTCAGGACTTTGCCTTCCTAAGAAGAGCCTGGCTGTGGGATCAGGCCCAAAGGGGCCCATCTAGTCCAGCCTCCTATTCTACCCAAAAGAACCGAGGACTCCAGATAGACTGCTGCTGGATCTGGAGGCTCCATAAGAACGTTGAGAAGAGCCTGCTGGATCAGGCCAAAGGGGGCCTATCCAGTCCTGCTCCCACAGTGGCCAAGGAGATGATGCCTCTTTGGGGGAACCCACAAGGATAAGGGGGCGCTCCTCCCCTGTGGTACCCCTGGGCAAATGGTGCCCAGAAGTGTTGCTGCCTCTTGTCTGTGGAGGCAGAGCCCAGCCATCCTGGCTAGTAGATGCCAATGAATTTGTGCCAGCCCCTTCTAAAGCCATCTGGGTGGGTGGCCTTCACTGCCTCTTGTGGCAGGGAGTTCCACAGTTTATGTGCTTCGTGATGAAACTCTTTATCTGCATTCAGCTTCATTGCAATGACCATGAGTTCTAGAGTTATGATACTGAGAGAGAGAGAGAGAGAGAGAGAGAGAGAGACTTTCCTCTCTTCCAACAATTATCATTTTATAATCTCCTCTCTGTAAGCAGCAAGAACTCTGGTGCTCCTTGAGAAACTTAGCGACTGTTACCAACTAGCTTAAGGTGGACAGGCAGGGACAAAGACCATCGCAGCAGATCGGTGGCAGGGTTGGGGAGAGATTTAAACCTCCCCTCCTCTTCCTGCCCCCCCCCCGGCTCACAGCCTCTTGAAATCCACCCGCTTTGCCCAGGGCCCCCCAATGCCAACCCAAAACGCTGGTTCCTGCTCTGCCTGGGGCAGCTGGCGAGATTAATCTCCCGACGGACACGCTCACCTTGGTCTCGAACCCCGTCATGAACTTGAGGTCTTTGGACTTCTGCAGCACTTTGGCCCGGTCTCCGTCCGCTGCGGCCCTCACCACCTTCACAGAGAGGAAAGAGAGGGGCTGAGGTGGTGACTCTCCCCTGGATATTGGGGGGGGGGGGGCTCAGCCCTGCTCTAGCCAACGGCTGACATTATATAGCCATCACTGGAGCCCCACTTCCCCAACCTGCTAAATGTGTGTGGGGGGTGTGTGTGTGCTGCTATTAGGATTCTTTTAGTATTATTATTTTGTGTATTATGCGAGAAATGAAGTTACAGGGAACCAGGGAGAGGGCCTTCTGGGCAGCCTGCCCTGTGGAACACCCTCCTGTCAGATGTCAAACCACTATTTGACTTTTAGAAGACATCTGAAGGCAGAACTGTATTATTATTATTATTAATAATAATAATAATAATAATAATACTTTTATTTATACTCTGCCCATCTGGCTGGGTTTCCTCAGCCACTCTGGGCAGTTTATGGCATATACAGGTGAAACTTGAAAAATTAGAATATCGTGGAAAATTCCATTTATGTAAGCAATTGTTTTCATTAGCTACTGGAGTTTAATATATGAGATAGACTCACGACATGCAAAGAGAGATATGTCAAGCCTTTGCTTGTTATAATTGGGATGATTATGGCGTGCAGCTGATGAGAACCCCAAAGTTGGGATTGTTAATTTGGGGTTCTCATCAGCTGTACGCCATAACCATCACAATTATAACAAATAAAGGCTTGACACATCTCGCTTTGCATGTCATGAGTCTATCTCATATATTAGTTTCACCTTTTAAGTTGAATTACTGAAAGAAATGAACCTTTCCATGATATTCTAATTTTTCGAGTTTCACCTGTATAAAAAAACAGTAAAACATCAACCACTGAAAACTTCCCGATACAAGACTGCCTTCAGTTGCCTTCTAAAAGCTTTGTAGTTCTTTATCTCCTTGACATCTGATGTTTTATTGTGTTTTTAGTATTTTGTTTAGAGTGGCTGGGGCAATCCAGTCAGATGGGTGACATATAAACAAAATAATAATAATAATAATAATAATAATTATTCTCTGAAGTATGTTATTGTTATTATTATTAAAACGACAGAGATAACACATTATGGAAGTGATGGAAAAGGCCAGGAAGTTAAAATGGACACATGCAGGCGAGAGGTGACTAAAGGCTGATGGACTAAAGAAGGGTCAGTATGGAGACCCTGTCCTTTCCAACGGCCAAGGGGACGCCCACCTGTGTGATCTAGAAATCAGGGTTTTGTGCGGATGCAGGAAGCAAACAAACAAACAACAGAGAACGATGGAGAGAGCTTGAAGAGGCATCTATCCCAGGAGGGGTGTGAGATGCAGTGAAAGGAGGAGAAGATGATAACCGGCACTCACCTCGATGTAATTGTCAGTGAACTCTTTGCTGAAGTCTCGGCTGGCTCCAAAGTCCAGCAGGGTCACCTGCGAGGAATGAGGCCGAGGGGTTTAGACGCGCCTGCAGCCTCTCGCACCCGGCAACCATCTCCCCTCACCCCGGGAATCCAGCCCAAACTCCCACCTTGTGCCTCTCGGCATCGTAGAAAAAATTGGACCAGTTCGGATCCGTCTGCATGAAGCGGAACTCAAAGACCTCTCGGAGGCACAGGCGAAGGATGTGGGAGCAGATCTGCGGAGGGAAGGAAGAGGGAAGGAAGCCCTCCTTTATTTTTCAGATACTTTTAATGGAAGGAAAGGCAAAATTCACAGGAAGACAGTAAGAAGAGAAAGAAGGTACCAGAAGAAAAGCATTGGGCGGCAGCAGGACAGACACGGAACACGAATATTGTGTCTTAATAAATACTTTAAAAATATTACCAAATATTTTTACAAAAACGTTAATCTTAATTTCCTTGCTTTCTTATCACGTGTGCACCATGTGAATGGAGAGGCGGCAAGAATAAAATGGAAGACAATGGGCAAATTCTATCTTATTTTCATTAGCGTAACCAGGAACGGCCATCCATCCGTTTGCCTCCTCGTTCATAAATGATGTGAAATCAAACCATACTGCAAGAACCCTTCCTCTTTTACTAGATCCTAATAGAGACTTATTTTTTTTTCTGGCCAGGCTCTTGAGCGCCACTAGTCCAGAATGACTAGCTAAAGCGTTTCCCAGAACCTCGATAGAGACATTCTCGATGCGAGAGATGATTTTTCCATCTCTTTATTTGCTTCAGAAAATCAATTTCAAAGCGCCAAATACAGAGAAGGCACAACAGTTCGATCGGTTACTGGAGATGTTTCCTTTAATGCCTTGGCCCAGAAATCTGCAGCCTTGAGGTCATCCTATTGCAGGTGCCTGCCATTTGGCAGCATTTATGCTGCCCTCAGTGGGATGCGGGGGGCGCTGTGGTCTAAACCACTGAGCCTAGGGCTTGCCGATCAGAAGGTTGGCGGTTCGAATCCCCGTGATGGGGTGAGCTCCCATTGCTCGGTCCCTGTTCCTGCCAACCTAGCAGTTCGAAAGCACACGGTATAAGTAGATAAATATTTTTCGCTCCATAAGACACACTTTTTTCCTCCTAAAAAGTAAGGGGAAATATCTGTGCGTCTTATGGAGCGAATGGTGGTCCCTGGAGCCGAATTGCCCAGGGGCCAAAAGCAGATCGTGCTTTTTTTTTTTTTACAAAGAGAAAAGGGTGTGTGTTGAAAGGACCCGCTCAGCAGCTGATCAGCAAGAGATCGGGAGAGAGATAAGAGTCCCCGGTTCCCTTTCTCCCCGCCCCCTTGCCCAGGCCTCCATTGTTGAATGTGCTGCAGAGGGAGGTTGTTTGTTTCCCCAGCGACATGTGACTGGCTGATTAGATTATCTGTCTGGAAACTGTAGAAATGGCTCCCTTTCCTTTAGAAGCTGCAGAAATGTGAGTTGAACCCCATAAAAATGGGGCTTTTCCTCTTTGCTTTTCCCTTTGCAAAAAAAGCTGCACAAATTTGAGCTGATCCTCAAAAAAACAGGGCTTTTAGAGGAGGAAAACCAGAAAAAAATAATTTTTTTCTTGTTTCCTCCTCTAAAAATGAGGTGCGCCCTATGGTCCGGTGTGCCCTATGGAGCGGAAAAATACGGTAGGTACTCCGGCGGGAAGGTAAACGGCGTTTCCGTGCGCTGCTCTGGTTCGCCAGAAGCGGCTTAGTCATGCTGGCCACATGACCCGGAAGCTGTACGCCAGATCCCTCGGCCAATAAAGTGAGATGAGCGCCGCAACCCCAGAGTTGGACACGACTGGGCCTAATGGTCAGGGGTCCCTTTACCTTTTTATGCTGCCCTCATGGCAGTCTTCCCTGGGCAGGCAGGGAAGGGGATTGCAGCCGCTGGGGGGTGTGGCAAATGCTAGGAAGCTCTTCTATAGGGACGCTCCGTTTTGGAGGGTAACGCCATCCACTGACACAGAGGCCTCTCCTCCTCCACACAAGCTTTCTCTGTAAGGAGCCCTGCGTTTCTGGCCCCCGCCTCACCTCGTTCCGCAGCTCCTGGCTGAGCTCCTGGCAGCGGTCCAGCGGGACGCCCCCCGCCAGCTCCATCGACAGGACCCTGTGGGTGGACAGCTCCTCTACCACCTTGGGCACCTCGAAGAACGGGTCACCTTCCAGGAGGTGCCTGGGGGAAGAGAGATGCTTCAGCAAGGAGGCTCTCTCCAAGTGGGAGGGCCACAAGCCACCACGCCCCCCCCCCACAAAAAGGGTGGTTGGTCCTGAGGCTACAGGGGTCCTGCAGCCTGGTCCCGAAAGGTCCCAGACGTGGGGCTGCCAAGGAGAAGAAGCCACCAGGGGAGCCCGGAGCCTGCCGGGTCCCAGGACGAAGGGGAGTTTCGGGGATTTCTTCAATAGCTACGACACCGTGATGCTTAAGGCAACGTCACTCGCTCATAGCATCAGCCACTGCAGAGTCCCCAAGGGGGGGCGTCCTCAGGTCTATAAGTCGCACAGCCCTATAGAGAGGCCGTCCCTCGCTTTTGTTTTGCACCAGCACAGAAATTACGTCGCGTTTTCCAAGGCATTATTGCATTATCAGAGCTGGACGCCCGATTCAGCAAGAAGGACAGAGCACCTCCTTTCAATCAGCTCAAGGCTGAGTTTCTCCTGCACACGCATTCATAGAATCGTAAGAGTTGGAAGGGATCCCCGAGGGTAATCTAGTCCAACCCCCAAAACGCAGGAATTGCAGCTCTTGGCACATTCTTAATCCAGTCTGAGCAAGCTGTCAGATTCGCCTCCGCACTCTAGCTGTGTTCCTGATTACAACACAGTCAGGTTTCCTGATAGGAATTAGTACCCAACTAACTAGGGAGACGTGGGTGGTGGTGCTGTGGTCTAAACCACTGAGCCTAGGGCTTGCCGATCAGAAGGTTGGCAGTTCGAATCCCCACGACGGGGTGAGCTCCCGTTGCTCGGTCCCTGCTCCTGCCAACCTAGCAGTTCGAAAGCACACAGTGCAAGTAGATAAATAGGTACCACTCCAGCGGGAAGGTAAACGGCGTTTCCGTGTGCTGCTCTGGTTCGCCAGAAGTGGCTTAGTCATGCTGGCCACATGACCCGGAAGCTATACGCCGGCTC
Source organism: Lacerta agilis (assembly GCF_009819535.1). Lineage (NCBI taxonomy): Eukaryota > Metazoa > Chordata > Lepidosauria > Squamata > Lacertidae > Lacerta > Lacerta agilis. The sequence goes on from NC_046319.1 coordinate 79,774,760, forward strand.
CCTCGGCCAGTAAAGCGAGATGAGCGCTGTAACCCCAGAGTCGTCCGCGATTGGACCTAATGGTCACGGGTCCCTTTACCTGAACTTCCGGGCGCACAGAGCCTCCCGCTGGTAGTCGCATTCCCACTCCAGCTCCTTCTGAAGCACCTGCAGGGTGTTGTCAGCAAAGAGGCCTGCAAGGAAGCAGAGACGGGCAGAGGCTGCTCACCCACAAGAGACTGTGGAACTGTGGAACTCCCTGGTGCAGGAGGGAAAGACCAGCCACCCACCTGGACGGCTCTCAAGGAGGACTGGACAAATTCAGGGAGGAAGAGAGGGCCGTGGCGCTCAGGTCCTGCTTGCAGGTTGCTACCTGGTAGGCCCTTGTGAGAAGATGGACTAGATGCGAAAACGCAGAGATTGCTCTTGGAATGTGAACAGGTTACATCTGTAATAGTACACTGGGCAAGGGATTTGAGGCATAACATTCAGATTGCAGATTGGGAAAAGGTTACGGAAAACAGATTTGAAATTCACAGCCTGTTGTACGCTGAAAGAAAATGATGTGTCAGTGGTATTTGACTCCTAGTAATCATAGTAAGCTAACAAAAATGTATAAAACAGGTACAAATACCTGCTGAAAATGTAAAGGGAAAAAAGGTACCTTTTATCGTATATGGTGGTGGTATAAGGCAATGAAGGCTTTCTGGGGAATGATATACAATGAACTGAAAAAAATGTTTTAAATAACCTTTATTTAAAAAATAAAAAACACCCAGAAGCCTTTTTATTAGGAATTTTATTAGGAATCCCAAAGGAACAGAAAAGAACCTTCATGTACGTGGGAACAGCAGCACGGATGCTATTAGGCCAGAGATGGAAAGAAGAAACCGGGTCCCTACCAGAGAGGAATAGCAAACCAAGCTATTAGACTACGCTGAAATTGCAAAACTGACAGGAAAGCTCAGGGACCAAGAAGACAAAAGCTCCCAAGAAAGAATGGGGGGAAATTATAACTGATTTAGGAGACCACTGTAAGAAGATGAAAATAGGATTTTAATCTCACTCGTAACAAATACTATGGACAGATATAAAATAGATTATGAAATAATATGCAGTTGAAAATGCTGACAATAGGACCCATGGAGGGGATGGGGGGGGTGAGTCTCGAGATTCAGATAAATCTCTCTATATGGATATATATTTGGTTTTGTTATAAATTTATACCTGTAAAATCAAATAAAAATGAAGAAAAAGAAGAGAGAAGATGGGACTAGGTGGGCTCGCTTTGGCTCACCTTGTTTTCTCCTTACCTTCTGGGAGCACCATGCTCATCTTGAGCACCGCCAACAGGTTATCCACATCGCTCCGGATGCTCTGGGCAATGCCTGGGTACTGCAGGAGGAGAGGAGGGAGAGGGAACATCAGGACCAGCTAGGCTGCCAAGGGCTTCCAACCCCAGCAGACCCAGAGACTTGTCTCGCAGTCAAAGTCTCTCCCCCTACAGGCTCCGCCCTCGCCCCGTAGCCAGAGCATCTTCCTTGCGTGCACAGTCCCGGGTTCAAATCCCGGCAGCGTCTGAGCCAACGCCTACCTGGATCTTCACGGCCACTTCGGTCCCGTCCTTCAGCACCCCAAGGTGCACTTGGCCGATGGAGGCGGCCGCAAAGGGCGTTTCCTCAAAGGAGGCTACTCTGTCCCGCCAGTCGGCACCCAGTTCTTCCACCAGGACGCCCTGGAAGGGGAAGAGCAGAGAGTCCCTGAAGCAAAATGTTGGAGAGAGCTGCCTCAAACCGGCAGCGGCTGCCACCTGAACTGAGACAAACCCTGCGGGGCTTTTCCTACACTGGCAACGTCTCAGTTTGGCGGCTGAGCCGGACTTCCCTGCTCAGAGCATCCATGCCAACCCTCCCACCCAACCACAGGCGGAGGGCAAAGGCGGCTTCCCTCGCAGCCCCCTGCCACCCCACCCCACAGCAACGCACCATCATCTGAGAGGGCGGCATGAAGTCGGCGCTTTGTCGGACGCGCTCGAAGATCTGCTGCAGCTGTGGGCTGATGAAGCTGTTGTCTGCGGGGAGAAGTGGGCGTCCCGAAGAAACCGTTTTTTAAATATTGTTTGCAATGCTGCAGCCCACCCTGCTGGCCTGGAGAGGCTCTTTGATTTTGGCTTGGGAGGGCAGTCCTTCGATGGGTGTGGGGGACTCCCTGGTCCTGAATGGGGTAACTGTGCCCCTGAAGGACCAGGTGCGCAGCCTGGGAGTCATTTTGGACTCACGGCTGTCCATGGAGGTGCAGGTCAATTCTGTGTCCAGGGCAGCTGTCTACCAGCTCCATCTGGTACGCAGGATGAGACCCTACCTGCCTGCGGACTGTCTCGCCAGAATGGTGAATGCTCTAGTTATCTCCCGCTTGGACTACTGCAATGCGCTCTACGTGGGGCTACATTTGAAGGTGACTCGGAAACTACAACTAATCCAGAATACGGCAGCTGGACTGGGGACTGGGAGCGGCCGCCGGGACCACATAACACCAGTCCTGAAAGACCAACATTGGCTCCCAGGACGTTTCCGAGCACAATTCAAAGTGTTGGTGCTGACCGTTAAAGCCCTAAACGGCCTTGGTCCTGTATACCTGAAGGAGCATCTCCAACCCCATCATTCTGCCCTGATACAGAGGTCCAGCTCCGAGGGCCTTCCGGCGGCTCCCTCACTGCGAGAAGTGAGGTTGCAGGGAACTAGGCAGAGGGCCTTTTCGGTGGTCGCGCCTGCCCTGTGGAACGCCCTCCCATTAGAAGTCAAGGGAATAAACAACTATCTGACTTTTAGAAGACATCTGAAGGCAGCCCTGTTTAGGGAAGTTTTTAATGTTTGATGTTTTCTTGTATTTTTAATGTTCTGTTGGGAGCTGCCCAGAGTGGCTGGGGAAACCCAGCCAGATGGGTGAGGTATAAATATATTATTATTATTATTATTATTATTATTATTATTATTATTATTATTTAATAATATAACCTTCCAGGCTTGGAGGGACGGACCTCTCTGGAATTTTCCCAATGCCGACCAGCCAGCAGCCCCACCAACCCTCCCATCGATTCTGAGCAGGCCCCCATGGGAAGATGTGGGCAGGCATGGGAACATCCCCTTCTGCCCCCGATACCTTGAATGCTCAGCATCTGGCCAATCTTGAGGGCAGCCCCACGCATCTTGCAGAGGGTGTCCACGATCCGCTTGGCGTTTGCCTCCGACAGGAAGGGGTTGGATTCCAGCAGGAAACCTGCGTCTGCAGAGGGGGAGGGAAGAAAGAGGTGCTTGTCCTGCGGTAGCAGAATAGGATCCTGCTGGGTCAGACCAAAGGGGCTCCAGCTAGTCTGGCATCCTCTTCCCTTGAGAGCAGAAGAAGAGTCCAGCCACTTTTTGAGGCAAGGCCAGCCCCAGCCACACATCACGTCCTGCAAAATCCTTAAAAGCAGCCCCTTGTGGCCTCGCACGTGCATGTGCAAGGGAGCATGAGCGCACAGGGGCAGGCCCTTCTCTGGCACCTTCCTTACCCTTGGTTTTTTGCTCCCCATTAAGGGAGTTCCTCGCCACTTCCACCAAGGCTCCAAAGCCCAGGCCCACAGCCAGACCTGGAAGGGAGAAAGGATTGTATGAATGGCTTCACACCAGCTCGATTTCATGCCACCCCCACAGCATTCTTACAGGGTGTGTTTTCCAATACTCCTCTGGATCTTCGACTCTGCCCATGCAGCAAAGGAAAGATAGAGGACTTTATTCACTTCTTCCTCTACTGCCCACTATATGCCTCAATAAGATCCAGGCTTCTCCCTCTAATCCCGCCGACTATCGCCAGGGACGTTGACCGCATGAAATACTTACTGGCGGATGCCAACCCCTTGATTTCACGTGGAGGGGCCATCTATACATTACAGGCCCTGAAACTCAGGACCACCTTTTTGGCTAACTTCCCTTAGCCTTAGTCCTATGTATCTTCCTGACATGGACACTACTGTCGTCATGCCCTGCCATTGCTCTTTATTTCATTTGTATTACCCAGTACGATTTTACCTCTAATGTTTTAACTGTATCTGTTGTATTCTTTGTATAATCACGCCAGGCTACTGCCTGGTCTTTTACTATGTGCTATGGCCATATGGCTAATGCAATAAATAGATTGAATGGCAGGCGGGGGAGGGGGGAATAGAATGAGTCCAGTCTCCCTCCTCAGCCCAGTCTCTCCCACCACCAGCTCCAGCTGCTCCTCCCCACCCCACTACTGTGGCACCCATAAGGTCTACTCTGCAAACATAAATTACGTTAGGATCGTCCTCAAGAAATGCTTAGGGTTGTAATTTTCTGAGTGGAATATTCATTTCAAGCCATTAATTCTCAGCCCTCTCCAATTCCCAAATGACAAAATTTATTGTCATGGTTTGATACTTCTTTTTGGGAGGGGGGCTTGCTACAATTCAAGGGCCTGCCTGGGTTAGTTTTTGTAGGTGTGCATTCAACTTCCATGCTCCTGCAGCCGTTTACAATGTTCCACCGCTGGTCCTTTCCTCTGAGCAACTGGCGTCTGTCTAAACATTCCATGACATCACAGCAGCCAAAACCAATGGCAGAAAAGCATGCAAACTAAAGGCAAAATCCAGCCGCATCACCCTGGCATTCTCCCTCCTTCTCTGTGATGCAACAAATCCTCAGCTGCGAATGCTGCAGCCTGGAGGATCTCACCTCCAAAATTCGCAAGGCGTCCAACGCGGGTCACTGGCACTTTCCGTTCCCGGGCCCTCTCGCTCAGCTGAGGAACAAAGCAGACAGCAGAAAAGGTAAGCCAGCCAGATGTTGGGGGACAAGGAAAGCTCACCCCCTCTTGTGAGCTCTCCAGAAACACCTGCCAGGTAATGTTGGGAACAGAATGTTAAGACTACCTTGGCACATCCAACCAGCTTATTTTTATGCTCTTAAGCATAAAGTTTCTAGAGTAGAGATTCGAACTATTTCCACAGCCAATAGCGGCAATTAGCAGCCGTACCTGTGCATACACCTTAACCCAGAGCTTCCCAAACTGTTTGCCGCAACACATTTGCTTGTCGGCTGCAGCGTGTAGGTGCGTCGCGAAACGATGTGTGTCTAAAAAGTGTGTCACAAACAGGGAGAATTTGGGAACTTCTGCCTTAACCGTTGTGCTCAACACTGCATCCCTGCTGGATCCTGGTGGGCTCAGGGTTCAAGCCACCCACTTCTTCCCCCCCCCCACGAGACCCAGGCCTTACCTTCTGCCTCATTTTCCCCAGGCTCTCAGGGTCTTTCCTTGGCAGAGATTCTCTCGCTTTCTGGATGTCCTCCACCGTGAGACCTCGAAGTGGCGCACTCTGATGAATCAGACAGGGGCGACCAAAGCTGGAGCCTCCCCGAAGCCTGGGCATGGGGAGCGGCCGGTCACCGGAAAGATCGGCCGCCCATCCTGTGGCGCTTGTGGTGTGGCAAGAGTTTGCCCCCTGCGGGAACCACCTTCCCAGGCAAGGCAGGTTTTCCTGCTCCTCCCGAGGAGATGCTGGGAGCTCCACAGATTCCTGCTAAAAGCAGAAAGCAGATTGCTGTTTCCTGCTGGGTCCAGGCCACACACCTCTCAGCCCCCAAACCCCAATTTCTTCTAAAGTGCTGGGATCAGGTGCGGCAACTCTCGGGAGGCAGAGGTGTCATTAGCCCCCTCACTATTCCTTAGCAGGGTGCTCAGCCCCCCCCCCCAATATTGAGGGGGCAGAGGAGGGCAAAGGACTCTCCCCCCAAAGAATGGAAATTGCAGAGGTCAAGTAATGGAGCGGTTGAGCATCCAAGAAACAGGTGGCCTCATTTTCTGCTTCTTGAGCTTTAAAGGCCATTACCCAGCAAGGAAAACTGAGCTTGCCTGTGTGCTAGACATGTATCTATCTATCTATCTATCTATCTATCTATCTATCTATAAAAAGATATAATATCGTGACAGCAGTTCCCAATGGAGGTGGGCATCCTGGGCTCCACAAGGCACAGTGGCTTTTGTGTGTTCACCAGGAGGAAGACTGGACTTGTGCCATGTGGGCACATCTCCTGGTATGTCCCGTGTAGGACCTTAAGGTCCTCAAATAATAATCTTTTGGAGGTCCCGAGCAACAAAGATGCAAGGTTGGCCTCAACTAGGGCCAGGGCTTTCTCAGTATTGGCCCTGACTTGGTGGAACAGTCTGTCACAAGAGACCAGGGCCCCGCGGGATTCGGCATCTTTCCGCAGGGCCTGCAAGACGGAGCTGTTCCACCTGGCCTTTGGGGTTGGTTTCTGTTTGATAGTTATGCTTCGTTCTTTTATTGGTGGGCTATTTGAAAATGAGACTGCAGTTTTAATTTTTAATTTTATATTTTAATCTATATTTTAAATTGATTGTTTTTATGTTTTTGCTGTGATTTTAATTAGTGTTAGCCGCCCTGAGCCGGTTTTTGGCTGGGAAGGGCGGGGTATAAATAAAATTATTATTATTATTATTATTATTATTATTATTATCTATGGATGAAGGTCAGTACACAAATTAAACACACAATAATATGGGCATCCTCCTCCTCACTTCCCCATAGTAATAGTGACCCTCCCCAGGTTGTGTAAAGAAAAGCACGCAACACACTGTCTGATGTTTAAGTGGCAAGCAATTTCTATTTTGGCTGCAGGCGTCAACCTGCTTAACCGGTTGAGTCCATCTCTCGGGGCTGATTTTTATCCCTGAAGCCAGGAGTTAAGGGCAGGTGCTTGAGTTTCAAAGGCCATTTCAGCCCTGCTCTCCAGCCACCTTTGGGCAGAGTCAGCATCCACGGCCCTCTTCCAGCAGGGAGGCAGTGATGGCGTAGTGGTTAGAATGTCAAGACTGGGAGAGGCCGGGGTTCGAATCCCCACTTTGGCTACAAAGCTCATGGGGGGGGGCGTGTGATCTCGGGGGACAGCCACTGCCTTTTTCTGAGCCTAACCCACCTCACAGGGTTGTGGTTGTCGTGGGGGATTCAAGGAAGGGGTAGGGAGAAGAACCACGTGGAGCTACTCGGAGGAAAGAAGGAGGGCTACAGATGCAACGCATTAAATAAAAGCGGCCGCACAGAGGCCTCTGCCCTGCAGGGATCAGCGCAATCACAGAGGCCGGTTGACGCTCACAAGGGCAGTGCACACTTGCGAGACTTGTTGCACACTTATGAATGAGCACCGGCGCATAGCTGTCAAGTTCTCCCTTATTTTAAGGGAAATTCCATTATACTGGAAACAAAATAGGAAATTCTTTCCAGTAGCACCTTAAGAGACCAACTGAGTTTGTTCTTGGTATGAGCTTTCGTGTGCATGCACACTTCCATTATACTGAATAGGCTTCCTCATGAGAAAAGGTAAAACTTGACAGCTATGGCACCGGGTGCTGGACCCTTGACCCTGACCCAGCAGGGTCCTTCTGACGTCTGGGTTGGTGTCCAGAGCCCCAACCCAAGGACTCTCTCCCCACACACTTCCACCCCACCCCCAATGACTCACCCTCCTCTTCCTGCAGCTGTCGGGTCTCCCCTCGGAGCTGTGGGTCCCGGAGGAGGGTCGTGCCAGCCTGGCCCCCTCAGGGGCGACCCTCCCCGCAGAGCAGCTCCCCAGGAAACGGAGCCCCCGCTTCCAAGGCATCTCGGCCCGGGGGGGGGGGAAGAGGGAACCCGAGTCCAAGGGCCCTGAGGGGGGGCAAAGGTCAAAGGGCGCCCTCAGGCAACGCCAGAGAGAGGGGTTCGGGGGCAGAGGAGCTAAATGAGAGAGACCCCCCCCACACACAAAAAAACGAGCGGGGTCAAAGGTCACCAGGTCCGGGGTACGGGGGGTGAGGCTCAACGGAAACGCTCTGTTCCCACCGCGGTCCGACCCTCGCCGCTCGCTTCTCCCCTCCCCACGCCACCGGCATCTGCTTCCGGATCCGGCTAGTTCCGCCTCCCTTCCGGACGGGCGCCCAATCAGCGGCGCCTGCGTGCTGTCCCGGGCGCTGGAAGGAGTCGGCCAATCAGGGCGCGAGGATCCGCCCCCCACCCGCCCGCTTTGATTCATTCATTCATTTCTCTCCCGCTCGCCCCGCCCTCTTTCCCCCCACCCCCGCGCGCCCATTCAGGAGGAATCCGTGGCCGCTTCTAGGAGCCCCAGGTGAGAGCAGAGGGCAGGATGGAGGACCAAAGGTGGACAAACTAACCCAGAAGGAGCACGATATGTTAAAAACTACTGTCCTTCCCTTTACGTTTCCAACACACACTTGAACTAGTTTTGTACATTTTAACAATTTTACTCTTGTGTTAGATACCAGCGAGACATCGTTTTCATATAGCTTTCCTTCAACAAACAGCATCGCAGTAAACTTTATTTCCTCTTTCCATAACGTTTCCCAAGATGAAAGTTGGGTATTATATCCAAAATCTCTAGCCCAGTGTATCATCACTGCCTTGACTTCTGTTAACCAGAAGGTTGGTGGTTTGAGCCCATCCAGCGACAGATTCCAGGCAGATTTCCTGCATTGCAGAGGGTTGGACTAGATGACCCTCGGGGGTCCCTTCCAACTCTATGGTTCACTGTATCGCTGCTTTGGCTGCTTTCTCCTCTGCCAACCAGGTGGTGGTACAGCTACATTTCCTGCCATTCTCAAGCTTATCCGAAAAGACATGGCTCTCGCGAGGGACTTCCCGTCTACGCACAAAGGAGCTGGGAGTGGAACATATATTTTGGTCCAGCGCGTGAGCAGCTTGGGAGTAGGATGTCCTCAGCAGCATCCTGGAAAAAGCTGGGATCCTGAATGCAAAGCAGATGGAAAGTATCAGATGGAGATTTGGAGGGTGGGCGGAGACAGAATTGCAAGGCTGCCGTAAGTGACTCAGGAGGAAGCAAGTCAGAGGGAATCAGGAAAAACACCAGGCATTTAGCAAGACCTCGGATTTTCCCAGCTCACAATTCCTGATAAAACATTTCGGTCATGTTTGGTGAACATCAGCCTTGGATGAGTCAGGTCCTGAAATTCCAAAACCTCTTTTGGAATGAAAACCTCTTGGGATTATATTAGAAGAGTTTGGATTTGATATCCCGCTTTATCACTACCCGAAGGAGTCTCAAAGCGGCTAACATTCTCATATTACAAGACGTTCATTCCTAAACGTTTCTTCCAGAAGGTATGGAGCTATAAGGATACAGGCCCCCACAAGGGATGTGATCTAGGTGTTTCTGGGATGGCTAACCTGCTTCCCTGGGCTGCATCCCTCACCATCCCTGACCATTAGCCCTGCTTGCCAGGGCTGGTGAGACTTGGGGGCCTCACAACATCTGCAGAATGTTGCATGCAGAAGTTCTCAGCTTCAAGTTCCCAGCAGCATCTCCAAGCAATTCAGGGAGTGCTGAAAAATTTGACAGCGCAGCCAGCTGCCAGTCAGAGTATGCACCACTGAGAACTGTTACACAAATTTTAGCGGACGCATGCTCCAGAGAAAACCAATCCTTCACTTTTCAAAATATTGAAATATTCCCTGGGGGTGGGGAGGAAGATAGACATTGTTATGAGAATTATAAGGTCTAAGATATAAAATAAATGTTCAGAAGTATACTTGGCCAGACTGCCCAGGTAAACCCATTAAAAGACAGGATTTTGCTGTAGACCGCCATGTGATGTATGTATGATATATTGGGGGGGGGGTGTGGAGGCCTTGAGCTGTTGTTTAGTTGTTTAGTCGTGTCCGACTCTTCGGGGGACCCCATGGACCAGAGCATGCCAGGCACTCCTGTCTTCCACTGACTCCCGCAGTTTGGTCTTGAGCTACAGGGTGGCAATTGCAAAAGTCTATATAAGGGCTTGCACACAATTGTTCTGGGTTCCTCCTCCCTCCTGCGTGGGGGTGTGTGTGAGCACCCTGTTGCAACAGTTTAATAAAGATCAGGCTTACTAGCTGCTTTATCATAGAGTCATAGAATCATCGTAGTTTGAATCCATTGCCCCGTGTCCGCTTCTCTGGAGCTGCAGAAAACAACCTTTCTCCCTCCTCTATATGACATCCTTTGATATATTTGAACATGGCTATCATATCCTCCCTTAACCTTCTCTTCTCCAGGCTAAACATACCCAGCTCCCTAAGCTGTTCCTCATAAGGCATCGTTTACAGGCCTTGGACCATTTTGGTCGCCCTCCTCTGGACACGTTCCAGCTTGTCAGTATCCTTCTTGAACTGTGGTGCCCAGAACTGGACACAGTATTCCAGGTGAGGTCTGACCAGAGGGGAATACAGTGGTACTATTACTTCCCTATTACATCGTGGTGGATGTGACTTTGGTGGGTGCCCAGTTGTGGACTCTCCTTCCTTTGAGGTTTTTAAGCGCAGGTTGGATGGTCATCTGTCCTCGATGTTTCAGCTGAGATGCTGGCATTGCAGGGGGTTGGACTAGATGACTCTTAGGGGTCCCTTCCAACTCTACAATTCTATGATTCATTCCATGATTGAAAATGCGACGAAAGGGCACCAGAAAGTCACCATTGTCCCCAATACTGGCTAATACTGTATGCTTTGAGGCACCTGGTCGGCCACTGTGAGAACAGGATGCTATACCAGATGGGACCCCTTAGGCCTGATCCAGCAGATGCTCTTCTTGGGTTTGCGTCCTTGCTCTGAATTTATTTCTGGGTGTTCGATACCACAAAGGTTTCCGGCAGGCTTTGGGCTATTTCAGGCACAGCCTGTTGGAAATCAAAGTCATAAGGGTCTTTAATTTTTTTAAAAAAATAATAATAATAAAACCAGGGACCCAGTTTGACGAAGATAGCGCTTGCAGAGCTGCTCTCCACACCACTCCCTAATTTTGCTCCTTGCCCCAGTGACGCTCAGCCAAGTGCAACATCAACCACACACAGGAAGAGGCTTGAGAAACAGGCTCTTGCACACTTGCTTGGTGGAGAAAACATCTTCCTCTGCGCAGCAATTCCGTCCTTGTCCTGGCGTCCTCTCGAGCACACCCCTCGAGCATCTCTTCCTCTTACAAGATCCCTGCGAAAGGGAGAAGGAGCAGAGGAAACTGAGCACCCTTCTCACCCCCCCCCCCCAAATTCCGGCAGGGGCAGAACACAGGAGTCAGGGCTCCCTCCCTGCTTCATCCAAGGCCCTGCGCCAAAAGCACAAAAGCAGACTCGAGCAAGGCTGCTGTTCGCTCCTTTCCTGGAAACATGAACAATTTCATTACACTTTAACCCACCTATTAGGGGTCATGGGGGAGCAGCGGAAGAAAAAATCCTGCATGCCTTGACACAATGGCATTCCTGAAATTGCACTCCTCTCTTGCGCAGAATTAAAAAGGACCAATCTAAATGGAAGAAACTACATCTGGGATGCATTGGGGTCTAGCCAAATGGTGATAATAGCTACATTTTTAGATCCCTTTGTTCTGTTTGACTTCCACCCCATTTGCTTAAAGGTAAAGGTAAAGGGACCCCTGACCGTTAGGTCCAGTCGCGGACGACTCTGGGGTTGCGGCGCTCATCTCGCTTTACTGGCCGAGGGAGCTGGCGTACAGCTTCCGGGTCATGTGGCCAGCATGACTGAGCCACTTCTGGCGAAACCAGAGCAGCGCACGGAAACGCCATTTACCTTCCCGCCGGAGCGGTACCTATTTATCTACTTGCACTTTGTGCTTTCAAACCGCTAGAAGAAGAAGAGTTTGGATTTGATATCCCGCTTTATCACTACCCGAAGGAGTCTCAAAGTGGCTAACGTTCTCCTTTCCCTTCCTCCCCCGCAACAAACACTCTGTGAGGTGAGTGGAGCTGAGAGACTTCAGAGAAGTGTGACTAGCCCAAGGTCACCCAGCAGCTGCATGTGGATGAGCGGAGACGCGAACCTGGTTCACCAGATTATGAGTCCACTGCTCTTAACCACTACACCACACCATGGGAGCAGAATCCCAACATGCAGTGTTGCCTACAATTCTGCTGTGTGTCCCTCCCCCCCCCCATCATTTCTCCTGTCCATTGGCAACTCAAATATCATAACAGCGTTGCTGTATGCCCGAAACAACAGAAAGGTGTTTTGTAAAGCAAAGGCTTAAATCAGCTGGCTGGAGTTGGTGGCAGTTTTAGTCCAAAACCACAGGAAGTGGCCAGGCCGTCAAAGGCTGATTTCGAAGCTTCTCTGCTGCTGCCAAACCTGCCTTCTGACTGGTGCCTGGGAGTGGCCGCCGGGGCCACATAACACCGGTCCTGAGAGATCTACATTGGCTCTGTTATGTACTGAGTTGAATGGGATCCAAAATGCAGCCGTCTGATTGGTCCTAGAACAACAGGATCCAGAATGCAGCAGTCTGATTGGTCCGCAGGAGCCACCCAATCCAGCTCCAGGTGGAAGTGAATCCGCAACCCGATTGGCATACAGGAGTATCCTGGAATTAGCCAATCACGTGGGGCCCATTGTGTAAATAGTGTATATAAAGCAGACGTTTTGGGGCAACTGCATTCCTCGCTACAATGAGCTGAATAAAGAGCATGAAATCCACACTAGACTCCGAGTATCTTTCAGGCTCCCAGTACATTTCCGAGCACAATTCAAAGTGTTGGTGCTGACCTTGAAAGCCCTAAACGGCCTCGGTCCTGTATACCTGAAGGAGCATCTCCACCCCCATCATTCAGCCCGGACACTAAGATCCAGTGCCGAGGGCCTTCTGGTGGTTCCCTCACTGTGAGAAGCAAAGCTACAGGGAACCAGGCAGAGGGCCTTCTCGGTGGTGGCGCCCGCCCTGTGGAACGCCCTCCCATCAGAAGTCAAGGGTATAAACAACTACTTGACATTCACAAAATACCTGAAGGCAGCCCTGTTTAGGTAAGTTTTTAATCTGTGACATTTTAATGTATTTTAATATTTGTTGGAAGCCCAGCCAGATGGGCGGGGTACAAATAATAAAATTATTATTATTATTATTATTATTATTATTATTATTATTATTATTATTATTATTATTATTATGTCAAATCTTGTCTCCCTTCCCTTGTTTTGTTTCTGCATTGCTGATGCTTTCTGGATACATCAGAGTGGCCAGCCAGCAGCTCTGCAGAGGGACATTGGAAGTAGTCCCTATCAAGGGACCCCGTGTCCCCTAAGTTCATTATTTGTCAGAGAAGAATGATTCCAAGCAAGGCATGCTTTTATTATCTGTTGCAACAGAGCCCCCTGGCCTATGCCCTTGCAAGAAAGGACCCAGAACAAAGGTATGTGTCGGCTTTTAAAGACTTTAGAATTTGCCCAACCCTTTAGCCAAAGACCACCCAAAAGCATCCTATCAGCGTCACAGAAAGAGGAAGAAATGCAACAGGAATTGGAGTGTTGGCTTGTCTCCTGTTTGTCAGGATACCTGATAATGTTAGCTGATTACCTTATCCTGACCAGTCTGGACATACTTTTGAAATGGTAAATACATCAGTTCTGGAATCCATTATTACAGAGCTACCCCATTCATGTGACAAGTTTATCTATTTATAGGATTTTGAAGGATTTGCAAGTGAAAAGAATTCAGCCAGTCTATCAGGAATAGTAAATCCTTCTACCCAGAGGAAATATTTGGGGTCCTTAATGCCCTTTTAAATGTGTTGTGGAAGGGGGAAATTGTTGGGTTGCCTTTGTTTTTGTTATTTATTTGGAGTTTTTCATATTGTAATTTTATGTTGTGAACTGCGTTGAGATCTAAGAGTACAGGGCGGTATACAAATTTAATTAATTATTCAATAATATTATTAATAAACATAAGAGTCAAGATAGCTCTGGGACTGCTCTGTGAACTCAAATAAAGTGTCTGTTGTAAGAAAAAACTGCTCCTTTTCTCTTATGGGGTACACACTTCAAAATGACCTTAACAGATTAGAGAACTGGGCCAAAACAAAGTACTACACTTGGGTAAATAAAATAAAATAAAATAAAATAAAATAAAATAAAATGAAAGGCACAAATACAGGATGGGGAACACCTGGCTTGAGAGCAGTACATGTGAAAAGGAGTCTTGGTAGACCACAAACTTGACATGAGTCCACAGTGTGATGCAGCAGCTAAAAAAGCCAATGCAATTCTGGGCTGCATCAATAGGAGTATAGCATCTAGATCAAGGGAGGTAATAGTACCACTGTATTCCGCTCTGGTCAGACCTCACCTGGAATACTGTGTCCAGTTCTGGGCACCACAATTCAAGAAGGATACTGACAAGCTGGAACGTGTCCAGAGGAGGGCAACCAAAATGGTCCAAGGCCTGGAAACGATGCCTTATGAGGAACGGCTTAGGGAGCTGGGTATATTTAGCCTGGAGAAGAGAAGCTTAAGGGGGGATATGATAGCCATGTTCAAATATATAAAAGGATGTCCTGTAGAGGAGGGTGAAAGGTTGTTTTCTGCTGCTCCAGAGAAGCGGACACGGAGCAATGGATTCAAACTACAAGAAAGAAGATTCCACCTAAACATTAGGAAGAACTTCCTGACAGTAAGAGCTGTTCGACAGTGGAATTTGCTGCCCAGGAGTGTGGTGGAGTCTCCTTCTTTGGAGGTCTTGAAGCGGAGGCTTGACAGCCATCTGTCAGGAATGCTTGGATGGTGTTTCCTGCTTGGCAGGGGGTTGGACTGGATGGCCCTTGGGGTCTCTTCCAACTCTAGGATTCTATGATTCTACGATGGCATGGTGGATTTCCTTCATTTCCTCCCTTGGAGGGAGGAGGTGGGAATGAGGGAAGGGGCATTTACTGGAATTTGTATACTTTATCAAACACTATTTATTTAAATAAAGAGTGCCACTGAGCATGTACAGAATGCCCGAGCACGTGGTACAGCGTACAGAGCGTTTGACCTGTACCGGGAAGACTTGGGTTCAAAGCTGGACCGCACTCATCCTGATGACCAGGGAGCCGGTCACGCCAGTCACTCCCGGCTTTCCGGAAGCCATAAATGGCGAGGGCCGCATTCTGCCCCAGAGTGACTCACTCTGCCCTGGGGGGGTTATGTCACTCATCCTCTGGAGTCGTGTGCAGGATGGATGTCTCCTCCTGCCTCCGTCATACTCCCGAATGTGTCAGCAAAAGCCACATCGCTGAGGAAAAGGCTCTCTTTTGTCATCCCCCCAGCGGGGAGTTGAGTAACCCACACATGCCAGCCAGTTTCCTCCCACGAAGTTCTTTTTAAAGTTCAGAGATTTGAACTTTGAACTTTTAGAGAACAACCAGCTTCCAAATTTGCCTTTTCTCCTCACGAGACGCACACGGTACATTTAAAAATAATAATAATTAGCAATATTTAGGTCATCGCTGTCTCTTCCATGCTGTATTTTGATCATTTCAGAGTTTGATTTGATTTCTAGGTTGCTTTTCACACTCACATGAATCTCAAAGCGGCCGACAGACAATAAATAACAGCAACCTAGTAAAATATAATAGGACAGCGCAAATACATCAATTTATAAAGCCGTCAATGAAACAATTTGTGTTGCACACCACCCTGGGATGTTCTGATAAAGGGCAGTGTATAAATTGAATTAACAACAACAATCTATAAAATGCTGTTAACAGAAACAGCAATAAAAAAATAAGCTGAACGGCAAAATTACAGCAAGAATCTAATTATGATTCGATTAACAAATCAATACGGCATTAATGATCTATAAAACAATTGTGACAACATTAACAAAGCAGCAACTAAAAAAATAAGCTAAGTTCAGGCTGCGAAGTTAAGAGCCTCATGATGCTCGCAAGGGGGCCGTGACCTTTCATGGCTCGGACTAAGCTGCAAATCCTGCATTGCAGGGGGTTGGACTAGATGACCCTCTGGGGTCCCTTCAAGCTCTAGAAGCCCATGAGATCTTGTGGTGCCAGATATCTCTTGATGTGCTGCGCTCTTGCCCAGAAAGATGGCTGTGGCAGCAGCAAGTGGCTCCGATGAGACGCAAAGCAACTTAAAATAATTATTTAAAAATGTGACGTGGTTGTGTTTGTGGGTGATTTCGTGTTTCGGGTACCATGCTGCGTTATTTCTCTTTAAAATTCCCAATATATCGAATCGCGCATAACAGAACAATATAAGGACAGCAAATTGTTGCTTTTATTTCACATTTGCCTGTGCAGGCAGCTTCCTACGCTTCTGAGAATCCCAATTGGGGAGAGTTCCTTCCTGCTGCAGCTGTTGTGGTCAGATCCTGCTTGTAGGCTCCCCCCCCCGGGGGGGGGCATCTGGCTGGCCACTGTGAGTATAGGATGCTGCACTGGATGGGCCACTGGCCTGATCAACCAGCCAGGATCTTATGGAACCTCCAGGTCCAGAGGCAGTCTATCTTGCTTCCTATGTTTTTAGGCCATTAGTCCATAGTGAGAACAAGATGCTGGAAATATCTATCTATCTATCTATACACACACATGAGAGAACAAGATGTTGGGCTGGATGGGCCCCCTTTGGCCTGACCCATAAAGGCTCTCCTTACGTCCTGATGAAGCCTCCAGGCCAGGCGCAGTCTATCTGCCTCCCTGGGTTCTTGGGGGCATTTGGCTACTGCGAGAACCGGAGGATGGCCCTGATCCTTGCGCCCCCGGGCTTCCTCGCAGGGTTGTTGCTGGGAGGGTAGACTTGGGGCGGGCGGCGAGAGCAAGCGTGGCCGTCGTCGGGGCTCCTCCCGCGGGGCGCGCCCAGGGCGGCGGCTCCACCTCCCGGGGCGGAGCGCAGGCGGCGCAGCGGCCGCTGGTGCGGAGCCCGACGGGCAGCTCCGGCGCAGCAACCCGGCGGCCGGAGGGACGGAGCGCGCGATGCGCCTCGACGTGGGAACCGCCGCCACCGCCGCTGCCACGGCGCCCCCGACGACCTCGGCGCTTGCCGGGCCGGCCGCGCCCTCCTGTCCCGGTCCCAGCAGCAGCAGCGGAGGCTCCGTCGGCTCCGGAGACGGCCAGGTGAGGCTTCCCCTCGGCTTTCGGCTCGACGGCGCTCCTCGCTCCGGGGTCATCATCCTGCCGGGCAGGGTCCCCATCCCCTTGCGGGCTTTCTGGGGAGCCAGCCTCGAGGGGGCGGCCCTAAGCCAGTGCGCCTGTCTTGGTCCGGAAGGCTCCGGTCCGATTTCCAGAATCGTGGTTATTGAGCTGGGATTACCTGCGTGGCAGGGGGTTGGGCTAGATGACTCTTGGGGGTCCCTAACAACTCCACAGGTCTGTCATTCTCTCCTTATTACAGAGGAAAGAGGATAAATATCTAAAAACGGGAGAGATCCGCATGGGCACCAGAATCCAGAAGCTGGTCTCTTGGGCTTGCTTTCTTTAAATTGCAGTGGCGAACTTGCATCCCCTTGAAATCAGCTGGGATTACTTTCGAGTAAGCGCGTTCTAGGGATGTGTTAAGTGAACACTTGCCCTTGCTGTTGTAGTTATACTTGCTGATATATTTTTGAGATATGGAAGGTGCAGATTGGGGTGTCCTGCCTTATTATAGGGCTCTTGTGGGTTATCGAGATAACGCAAAGCACATTGTTTGAACTCTTGCAACAGGCCGCCAGCCTTCAGCGTTGTCCCATTTGCCCCCCCCCCCCCGCAATCCTGTACTGGGATGCAGGGTGCTGAACTGGGATGCAGGGCCAGAGAGACCCACATGCAGGGGTGTTGCTAGGTAAATTGGTACCTGGGGGCAAAAAAATTTTTGTCACCCCCCCCCCCAAGGCGTGGGAAGGTCAGGTAGTACCCGGTGCGGAAAATTTCTTGTCAACCCCCCCATTGATTCCCCCCCTGCAAAAATGGTTTTACGTTATTCCATATTTTCTTACAAAGGAATAACAAATAATAATAATAATAATAATAATAATAATAATAATAATAATAATAAAACAACTTTTATTTATATCCCACCCTCCCTGGCCAAAGTCGGGCTCAGGGTGGCTAACATCAGATACCGGTACATAACATGGGTATAAAATCAAACAATAATTAAATTACCTACTAAAAACATCTCAAAGTCTAATTAGATGGCTTTCCACAGGGTTAGGGTTGGGAACAACAGTAAGTGTTCCACTGAACTGATATTTCAGCTTTCACGACATAGGAAAACAGCCAAGTGAACAGCTATTTTGGTGGAGGAAGGTCAAGATATTAACTGATGGGCATGAAATTTCATATATAGCTATATATATTGTTCCTTGATAATTTGTTACCCCCTCCATTATGGAACCCGGGGCGGCCCGTCCCCCACCCCCCTTGCTATGCCCCTGCCCACATGCAAATCCTCCTTCAGCCGGGATGCTCTCTCTGCAAGCCTGACCCAAGTCAGAGGGTTGTTGTAAAGATGAAACAGAGTGTTGATAGATAGATGCGAGTCTGCATGGTGGCAAGTCCCACTGAATCCAAGGGGGCTAGCTCTGGTGGTAGCCCTATAGTAATAATAATAATAATTTAATTATTTATACCCCGGCCACCTGTATGGTTTGGTCAACGCTCCTTGGCTCAAGGGAGGAGCGATTGTCCTGGAAAACAGCCACCTACAACAGGGGTCGGCAAACTAAGGCCCCCGGGCCAGGTCAGGCCAGCCTGGTGGGTAGGCAATCGCAGCGGCTGGGGCTGAGGCTGGGGAGTGGGGAGGAGGACTACTTGTCCCCCTCACCTCATCTTCCAGCCCCCCCCCCCACGTGCCGCTTTTCTGGCCTGCCACAAGGTCTGAGGGACAGTGGACCGGCCCGCTGCTAAAATAATTTGCCGACCCTTGCTCTACAAAGTGGGCCAGGAGGACAGGATGAGACCTGGCAGCCCTTTTGGTAACCCTGCATTGCAGGGGGTTGGACTAGATGACTCTGGGGGGGGCCCTTCCAACTCTATAGTCCAGGCACGTTCAACAGGTAGATTGTGATCTACCGGTAGATCACTGGACGCCTGTGGTAGGTCACTGGTAGATCACTGGCTCCCCCAAAGAAGTTCAACAACTTTGGCTCCTCCCAGAAAGCTCAACAATTTTTGACCTGAACCCCCCAAAAGGGGGTAGATCACTGCCAGTTTTTAACTCTGTGAGTAGATCGCAGTCTCTTGGGAGTTGGACACCCCTGTAGGATTCCCATGGGGTAGAGAGCTCTCAATGGCCTCTACTAGCCAGGATGGCTCTGCCCTGCCTGCACAGCCGGAGGCAGTAAATGCTTCTGAATCCCAGTTACAGGTAGGTAGCTGTGTTGGTCTGCCATAGTAAAATAAATAAAAAATTAAAAAAAATCCTTCCAGTAGCACCTTAGAGACCAACTAAGTTTGTTCTTGGTATGAGCTTTCGTGTGCATGCACACTTCTTCAGATACACAGTGGCTGGAAGCCGCAGCAGGAGGGGAGAGTGTTGCTCTTGGGCTCGGATCCTGCTTGCAGGTTTCCCATAATGGGCTTCAGGAGGAAGGGCTAGATGGGGCCCCCTTGTGCCTGATCCAGCTGCAGCCTCTTCTGACATACCGTATTTTCCGGCGTATAAGACGACTGGGCGTATAAGACGTCCCCCAACTTTTCCAGTTAAAATATAGAGTTTGAGATATACCCGACCGCAGATTCTCCACCCGGCGTATAAGACGACCCCCGGCTTTTGAGAAGATTTTCCTGGATTATAAAGTAGTCTTATACGCCAGAATATACAGTAGTCTACACACAGACATGGGCACAAACCGGAGAGTTTCGGCTTTGCTTTGCATGCTGCAAAAGGGAAGGGAAAATGACACCGGTGTACGCAAATGTTTGCAGTTGCCGCTGGCTCACCTGAAAAATGTTCCCGTTGGCTCAGCGCGTGGTGGGAGGAGGTGGAGCAGAGGAGAGGAAGCTGCGTTTTACTCAAATCAGGCCGCTTGCACGGCTTGTCAGCTAAATATTGTCAGCACTGACCGGCAGCAAAGGATTTCCAGGGTTTCCGGCAGGGGACGTTCTTGCCAGGCTTACCCGGAGCTGCCAAAGATTGAACCTGGGGCATTTTCCTTCTTGCCGCTCTGGCCAGGCTGCTGCTCGAGGCGCCTGCAGTGGGGGGGCTGCTGCTACTCCCCACTGGAAACCCATGAAAGATGTCCTCACCCCTCTTGTGGGCTTCTCTTCTTGCTCAGGTGCCAGGGCTCACGCTGCGCTGGCAAGGGCCTGCGCTTGGCCTCCTGGGCCTTGTATGGGGTGAGGGCAGGCCCTGCCAGCTGAAGCCGTGCTCTGGGGCACCCCCCCACCATATACACACTTGTAGGATGGGGCAAAGGAGCCTTCCCACTGGTCAGATCTTGCCTGTTTCATAGAAACAGGAATGGTTGGCTTGTCAGTGGCAAGGATTCCTGAAACTTATTATATTTATCTGTTGCAATTATTATATCCCACTGATTGCTGCCACCCCAATTTAATCCCCACAACCTTCCTGTGAGGTGGGGTAGGCCGAGAGGCAGGAACTGGCCCCCAAGCTTGACCAATGAGCTTGGTGGCTGAGTGGAGGGATTTGTTTTTTTTTTAAATAAGAATTTATTGGTATTTTTTAAAAAAATACAAAAAATAGATACAAAATACAAAATACAAAACAGAACACTAATACAATACACAACAACACAACTAAAAAAGACAAAAAATAAAACCTCACAAACAAACATCTATTTAACTAAACTAATCTTATTTATAACCTTATTTTGGGGACTTCCTCACGTCCTCTCTTCTGCGTTCATTTCAAATATACTGTAGTAACTTTATAACACCTTTAAATTCTTCTTTCTCAGCTATTCTTAACCCTTATCTATCATCTTATATCTATAATCTTATTCCTAACCAAAAATACACAAAATCACAATTCTACCTTCTTATACCCTATTTTAATCTAACAATTTATTGCTATCGCCTATAATGTCCTCTGATTTCAATTTCAGATATCTAACTTCTCACATCGTTTCAAATATTCTTTAAATTTCTTCCAATCTTCTTGCACCTTCTCCTCCCTCTGGTCTTGGAGTTTTGCGGTCAGTTCTGCGAGTTCCATATACTCAATCAACTTCATCTGCCATTCTTCGACTGTTGGTAGCTCTTCAGAGTGGAGGGATTTGAAATCCGACCTTTCTCAGGTCACAGTCCAGCACTCTAACCACTACACCAGGCGTTTCTTTCACCCTGAAAAAGCAACCTTGTGGCCACATCATCATCCTATGGGGTAGCTTGGTGGGAGAGCGTCTCTTTAGCACGAAATGGGGTCATTTTCGCAGACACCTAGAGTTGCAACGGACCCTGAGGGTCTTCTAGCCCAACCCCATTGTAACTCAGGAATCTTTTGCCCAATGTGGGGCTCGAACCCACGACCCTGAGATTAAGAGTCTCATGGTCTACTGACTGAGCTATATGATTAACGACAATAGTAATAATAACAGTGGGTGGGCTTGCTGATTGGAAGGTCGGCGGTTCGAATCCCTGCGACGGGGTGAGCTCCCGTTGCTCGGTCCCAGCTCCTGCCACCCTAGCAGTTTGAAAGCATGTGAAAGTGCAAGTAGATAAATAGGTACTGCTCCAGCAGGAAGGTAAATGGTGTTTCTGTGCGCTGCTCTGGTTCGCCAGAAAGCGGCTTAGTCATGCTGGCCACATGACCCGGAAAAAACTCGCAAACCTGCTCGGTGCACGCTTTGCTTCTTCTGGCTGGGACAGAGGTGAGGGGTGGGTCAGGTGTGTGTGTTGGGGGGTGGGCCTCCTCAGGTGTCACCCTGTAGGGGGTAATACTCACCCCCCCCCCCGCCTCTGCCCGAGCCGGAAAAAGCAAAGTACGTTTGCGAGCATGCTGTCGGTGTGCGCTTTTTACCGGGTGGTGGGGCTTGGCTTGGCCGTCGCCGGGGGGGGGGGAGAGCCTGAGTGTCAACCCCTCCAGGGTGGTAAACAGGGCGGACCGCCCCCAACGCACCCCCCTTGCTCTGCCCCTGAACCCAGGAGGCGGCCAAATGAGGAGCAAGCCCTTCCCCATGGCCTTATCTCGTATTGTTCCGTTCATTATTTGTTCCCTTGACCCAGTTAGCGACTGACATGCAAAGTGATTTGTGTCAAACTGAGATCTGAACTCCAAAGCGAAAAACAACAACAACACCCCCAGCCCTTTATTTTCTGAATCCTGGACCTTTTGCTGCTTCTTGGCAAATTTACAGTCACACTTTCCTGTTTTTTTTAACGTACGTTTTTCACTGGTAACAAAGGTCTTGGGGAGAAAAGGCAGGGAGGGAAACTTGACTCTTAACCTTATATATTTTTCCTCCTATGAAGCGAAAGCACTTTTGGGTGAGCCAAATCGAGAGGGTTTCCCCGGCCTTGCCTGGAGTTCGAGGAAAGTATTGGTGTATTTTTTAAAACAACAACAACAACTAGTTGACAACATTGATTTTTTTTTTTTTTTTAAGACTGAAACGTGAAGTCTTGCACCTTTTCCCCCCCTCTCTGCCTCCGAAATATTTCCCCATTAGCTGGCAGTTCTTGCCCCAGAACAAAGCAAAATGTTTCCTTTCCTGATGACGCTTTTTGAACTTTGGCACTTGCAGAATGAGTGTGTGTTTGTGTGTGATCTTTTTGCAGCAGCAAACTGGGGTCTTTCTCATTTAGGGGAGAGGGGAAGACTGGCTTCAGAGAGCATGGTTTCTCAAAGGGTTGTTCAAAAACCTAGCTGGGATTTTGCGAGTTTTTGAGAACTGCTCATTTGACCACAGATGTCCGCTACCATAACAGAATGGGACCTGCATTGCCGGGGTTGGACTAGATGACCCTTGGGTCCCTTCCACTTCTCTGGTTCTATGGGTTGCTGTCTTGCACAGGCTAAAGATCTCTGGTTTCTCCTTCTTTTCGTAACGTAAAATCAAAAGATACAGAAAAACCAAAGCGGTAACAAAGTCACAAATGACAGAGGGTATATTTTCCAAATAGGCAGAGAAAGGTAAAAGAAAGCAAAACAGATCCCAGTATTTTGTGATTTTTTTGGGGGGGGGGGAGAGGATATTGTATATATGAGTCTGACAAATCATAAATGAAATCCCACCGACCGGTGTAGAAACGAAACACACAGTTTGTGGGTTCTTTCCTCTGCAATAGCCAGCGCCCGCATCTTCTCCTCTTGCAATGAGAGATTTCAAGTTCCGCAATGTCTTCCATTTCTGGGCCAAAGAAGTTCTTGTGGCAGGCAGCACCACTGCTCAGACGAAGTTACTGATCATCCCTAGAGGCTTGACTGGCTTAGGGTCAACACGGTTAACGTTCCCGGCATTGCCTCTGAGAACGCGCAGAGCGCATTTCCGCACCACCGCGAAACCGCCACGTGCGGGGGGTGGGCGGCAGGGATAACGGGCAGGGCTTCTGGGTCACAACGTGGCCTCGGCGCTTCTTTCTGTGAGCAGCACCCGGGCGGAATTGTTCGCTCCGCAAAGGAGCTGTTCACTTCCTGCCGCACCAATAATCCCCATTTCCAAAGGGAGCTCCAACCTGCCGGTGATTCACTCCTGCTTCTTTGCTAGTTATGTGCTCAGAGGCACCGAAACCAGGCCTGGCAGCCTGGAACTCGGAGATGCCAGTGGGCTGACTCACTCTGCAGGAGATGGCTCACCCGCGACTGGAGATACCTGTTTTCCCCAAGAAGGTTGCTGCCTTCCTCCTGGCTCTGATGCTACCCTTTTGTGAATTGTTTGGGCAGGAGCTGCGGGGAATCGAGGGGGACTTTCTGCTTACGCTCATTCCCAGACTGGGCATTGCATGGATCTGGGTCTCCCGAGACTGTCGCCTTTCATTTGCGCATTTAAGCGCGAAAAGGATTGCATTGTTTTGCTCTTGTTTGTTCCTGTGACGGTGTTGTTGCTTGGGGCACGAATACTACTATTATTAATATGGTTATAGCTATTTATAAACATGAGTTTGGCCAAACTGCGAGAGGCAGTGAAGGATAGGCGTGCCTGGCGTGCTCTGGTCCATGGGGTCACGAAGAGTCGGACACGACTGAACGACTGAACAACAACAACATTTATATCTCAGCAAAGACATCACCTTGCCGACAAAGGTCCGTATAGTTAAAGCTATGGTTTTCCCAGTAGTAATGTACGGAAGTGAGAGCTGGACCATCAAGAAGGCTGATCACCGAAGAATTGATGCTTTTGCATTCTGGTGCTGGAGGAGACTCTTGAGAGTCCCATGGACTGCAAAAAGATCAAACCTATCCATTCTCAAAGAAATCAGCCCTGAGTGCTCACTAGAAGGACAGATCCTGAAGTTGAGGCTCCAGTACTTTGGCCACCTCATGAGAAGAGAAGACTCCCTAGAAAAGACCCTGATGTTGGGAAAGATGGAGGGCACAAGGAGAAGGGGACGACAGAGGATGAGATGGTTGGACAGTGTTCTCACAGCTACCAACATGAGTCTGACCAAACTGCGGGAGGCAGTGGAGGATAGGCGTGCCTGGCGTGCTCTGGTCCATGGGGTCACGAAGAGTCGGACACGACTGAACGACTGAACAACAACAACAACAATTTATATCTCAACCCTTTTCCTGCACCAGGGACTCAAAGGCAGCTTGCACAAAATTTAGAAGCGACACGGTTAAAATACAAAAAGCTAAAGACAGGTTTCATTCGTTTATTTCGTGAAACCTCCACGCCGCTTGGCTGTAAAAGCAGGCAAACCTCGGAGCGGTTTGCAAAAAGAGAAAACAGTAGAATCAAGAGAAACAGACGATGCTTTAAAACGTGCAAAAAATGTAATTATTAAATAGATAAAAGGCAATTGTTAAAAGGTAAGGAGACACTGATAAAGTCAAAACAATATAAGAAACAAATCTATTAAAATATAGCAAATAAAGCGCCGCAGCACTGTTAAAAGCCCTTTCCTCGAAAAGCGGCCAGCTCCTGGAGGCCTGTCGGAATAAAACCGTCCTCATGGTTCATGGATGGAGGCCACTGGTTGGCATGGAGGCCCAAGGATGGATGTGTGAGTTCAGGGCAAGGTGAACTTTTGGAATTGACAACCACAAAATGCAGCAGCGATGGCAGCTCTTTAAAGAAAACAACAACCCAGAAGCATTTGACAGAATGAGGGCTGTCTTTTTGCAGATTGCTGTGGGTTCAGAGTTTCCTGTGTATGAAAATGAGACTTGAAAGGCCCAAAGGGAAGAATTGAGGCAGGCTGAAGCCGTTGCAGAGGAGGAGAAACCGGGCAAAAAGTTTTCATTTTCCCTCTTCTGACTGTCTTATGAGAATCTGGTGTTCTCTGAGCACGGGCTGGAAACAAACATCTCCTGTTCCATCTGCCCCCAAGCTGAGATCTCGGTGGCGAAAATATCGGCAAGTCTGTGTCATTGGAAGGGCACGTGATTCTGGGAATGAGCTGGCCATGTGCGGTATGGGGAGATCCACACACACCCCACCGCCAGAAAGAGACTGTGATGCCGGGGGCGGGTTGGGGAATCCCTGCGGCCTCCACTTATATTCAGATCCACACGGCACAGATTAGACAGCCATGTTTTTCTTGGTTGTAGTCCAAAATGTCTGGAGGGCACCAGCTTGGCAAAGGCTGGAGCAGATATTAAAAATACAGTGTGCGTTAGAAAGGCGGCGGGGTGTGTGTGTGGAATCCTTGGATTCCAGAACTAAAGTATTTACTGTCTCAAAAGAATGGCCAGATTGGCCAGGCAATGCAATCAGTGACCATTATCAGGTGTCAAGACACACGCCCAAATTTCTGTTACAGACGGCTTCTTTCTGTGATGTACGTATGCATGATGCTTTTGGCTAAGGAGTTGGGCAAGTTCAAAAGCCTTCAAAGGTTCTTGCACGCCTTTGCTCTGGGTCCTCACCTCCTTGCTAGTGGAACTCAGTTGCAACAGAAAAATAAACTGGATCATGCCCCCTGCTCAGTTTTTTCTGATAACAGACTTAGGAGGACACCGAATCCCTTGATGGAGGGTTGGGCTGCAAAAGCCAACCCCAAATTTTGCTATAGCAGCCAGAGCCATCTGGATAGGGCTTAGTGGTGCAATGTGCCAGGGCGCCGGCTTCTCAGGGGCGCCCCAGCGAGTTGGGAGCTGTGCGGCTTTGCCAGCAGCCTCCCCTTTCCCTGCACGCCCGCCAGCTGCGCCCCACCAACCATAAGGCTGGCGGGCTTGCAGCTTGCCTCCCAAGCCTCTGTGGGGATCACTCTCCTCCCGAGGAGGCTTGGAATGGGTGCAACTCCACTCACAAGGCTCTGCGAGGACGGCCCTGATAACAGCTGGCTTCTTGGGGTTAAGGACATAAGAGTCTGGTGGAACAATCGCCCATGGCCCGTCTTGTCCACCCTCCTGTCCTCACAGAGGCCAACCAGATGCCTCTATTGGAAAACCAGCAAGCGGGATCCGAGGACAAGAGCAACTCTTCCCCTCCTGCAGTTTCCAGCAACTGGTTTTCAGGAGCATTGGGCAGAGCCATCCTCGCTAGCAGCCATCAATATTCCTCTCCTCCTTCATGAATTTGCCTAACCTTCCTTTAAAACCACTCACATTGTTGGGCATCGCTGCTTCTTGTGGGAGGGAGTCCCACAGTTTCCACAGGGAAACTTCATAAACTGCATAATCTTTTTTTAAAAAAAATAATATTTATTAAGATTTTCCAATTAAAACCAAATTACAATACATGTTTAAATTTTCCATACTCCCCTTTCTCTCACCAAGGGGAGCCTAGCAAAACAAACCCCAATCCTACTGGGGCAACCAACAATTCTTTCCCAATTTAACCACTTAGTTTGCACATAACATCTTTACTGACTTCCCCGATCCCCCCCCCCCGTTGATTTCCAAATTAACCTTAATTCACAGTTATTACCAATTAGACCCCATATTACTTTTTTTTCTTCGAACATTTTCCTTTTTAAACTCTTTTACAAATAATTACTCATCTTACATATCTTAATTATAAATATAACCTATCCTCTGCATTTACAATATTTCTGAACCTCCATTGCCTAATTTTTAAATTTCAATGAAACAACCTAATTAGATTAATTCCATTTTAACTCTTCTCCCCCCCTTTCCTTCCTGCCATCCCACAATTAAATTCTATTCATTGACCGTTGTCCTTTACCATAAACTGCATAATCCTATAAACTTCCCTGATGTCGTCTCTTAACTCACCTTTTCTCTAAACTAAGGAGAAGTCCACTCCCTGCCCGCTATGTCACCCGTGGGGCAGGAGTTGGAAACTGATGAACCTGTCAAGGCCTTACGCAGACATCGAGCTCAGTATTGCCTGCACAGGCGGGGGCTTTCCCAGATTTCAGACGGGGGACATTTCCTGGTCTACCTGACTGAACCTGCGGCTTCCTGCACGAAAACAAATGCTGTGACACTGAGCTGTGGTCCTTCCCAAGGTGTGCCACTGATGGATGATCTGGTTTGGGGGCCTGTGAGAGAGAAGGGGAGGGTTTGTGGGAGAGACCCAGAGGGCTTGGTGACTGTCTCCAGCACCTGCCTTCGGGGGGACTGGGGTGCGCATGGAAATTGCAGGGTGCCGTGGACGGATTAAGCGTTGGCATGAATTAAGACCCGCGAACGGGATCTCTCTGGTTGCTGAGCTGACTTGCAAGAACCTGGGATTTCCCACCCCCCAGGTGTGGATGTGAGCTACTGAAGCTAAAAATAGATCTTTTTGTCAGGTTGAGAGCTCCCTGGCTGCCTCCTGCTTCGAAAATGAAAGAAAGGAGTGTAGAATGGGCTCTCGTGGTGACTTCAGCGTGAGCTGTTCTTGCCTCCAGCCAGTGACGGCTTGGGAATTAATGTGATTCAGTTTGACAACCTGGTTTCTCTCTACCAACCACAACCCACCCCGCCGGAGGTTGCAACAAAATCTGGCTCCTTGCGAAAAGGATTAGCACCCACCAGGAGCTACAGATCCCAGGACAATTCGGGGGAAGCTGTGGTGGCAGGGGCGGAGCAAGGGGGCGGGGGGGGGCAGGCTGCCCCGGATACCGCCCTGGGGGGGGTGACACTCAGGGCGGCGCCCCACCCCTGCGATTGGGGCCGCCAGCGCATGGCAAGTTTTAAGGCTGCAGCGTGTGAACAGCAGCACAGCGTCTGTGCTTCTGTTCGCGCGCTGCAGCCTTAAAACTTGCCATGCAGCCGCACGGAAGGGGTGCTGGCCGCTCGCGCCCGCCATATCGGGTGGACATGCTCAGTCCATCCAAGATGGTGGGCGCGAGCGGCCGGCACCCCTCCTGACCGTGCGCCAGCAGCGGCACGGCAAGTTTTAAGGCTGCAGCACTGCATGGTCGGAAGGGGTGCCGGCCGTTCGCGCCCGCCATCTTGGGTGCGCAGTCCACCCGGGATGCTGCACGTGCGCCGTAACATCACGGCGTGCGCTAGGGAGCGGTGTCCCGCCCCCAGGGGGGTGCCCCCGCTTTGCTGCCCCGGACGGCAAAGCGGCTCGCTGCGCCCCTGTGTGGCGGCTTACTGTGGCAGTAGTAACGTATGGAAGTGAAAGCTGGACCACAAAGAAGGCTGATCGCCTTGAGAGTCCCATGGACTGCAAGAAGATCAA
Organism: Lacerta agilis; assembly: GCF_009819535.1. NCBI lineage: Eukaryota > Metazoa > Chordata > Lepidosauria > Squamata > Lacertidae > Lacerta > Lacerta agilis. The sequence goes on from NC_046319.1 coordinate 79,803,256, forward strand.
ACCTCTCCATTCTGAAGGAATGCTCACTGGAAGGACAGATCCTGAAGCTGAGGCTCCAATACTTTGGCCACCTCATGAGAAGAGAAGACTCCCTGGGAAAGACCCTGATGTTGGGAAAGATGGAGAGCACAAGGAGAAGGGGACGACAGAGGGCAAGATGGAAGACAGGAGTGCCTGGCGTGCTCTGGTCCATGGGGTCACGGAGAGTCGGACTCGACTAAACGACTAAACAACAACAAGTGGCGGCTTAAAGTGCCATGAGGATTCTTTAAATTCCTGGTGCAGGCGGTTTCTCTGCCCCATTCCCAACTCTTGTGTTCTGCGACTTTTAACATGTGACTATAAGAAGGGCCTGTGCCGGATCAGGCCAAAGGTGACCCCATTTAGCCCGGAAAGGAAACCTGTTTCCACAGTGGCTGACTAGCAGCCCGTTGTGGGGAGCCTGCAAGCAGGATCCGAGCACAAGAGCCCTCTCTGCTCCAACTGTGGAGCAGAAGAAGAAGAAGAAGAGTTTGGATTTGATATCCCGCTTTTTACTACCCGAAGGAGTCTCAAAGCGGCTAACATTCTCCTCTCCCTTCCTCCCCCACAACAAACACTCTGTGAGGTGAGTGGGGCTGAGAGACTTCAGAGAAGTGTGACTAGCCCAAGGTCACCCAGCAGCTGCATGTGGAGGAGCAGAGACACGAACCCGGTTCACCAGATTACAAGTCTTCCGCTCTTAACCACTACACCACACAGGTGACTTTGGGTAGCCCTCTCCTCCTCCATGAATGCATCCCATCCTCTTTTAAAGCCACCCAGGCTGGTGGTCCTCACTGCCTCCTGTGGGAGGGAGTTCCACATTTTAACTGCACTGCGTGAAGAAGTCCTTTCCTTTTATCTGTCCTGAATCTTCCCCGCCTTCAGCTTTACGAGAGAGGGAGGAAAACTGTTCTCCATCTGCTTTCTATTGCGCTGCCTTTTACCTGAATTTTCTTTAAAGCGTCCCAAACGCTGCCACCTTCCTTCATAAGGAAGTTGCGTCCTTCCAAACTCTTCCCTTCACCCTTTTGGCTGCACTTTTCTGAAACTTTTCCAGGTCTGCAATATCCAGTCAACTGCAACCAACCAGTGTTCGAAACTCCCATTGTTCTAGGCGCACTTTGCGATGATGCCTTATGAGGAACGGCTTAGGGAGCTGGGTATGTTTAGCCTGGAGAAGAGAAGGTTAAGGGGTGATATGATAGCCATGTTCAAATATATCAAAGGATGTCATATAGAGGAGGGAGAAAGGTTGTTTTCTGCTGCTCCAGAGAAGCGGACACGGGGCAATGGATTCAAACGACAAGAAAGAAGATCCCACCTAAACATGAGGAAGAACTTCCTGACAGTAAGAGCTGTTGGACAGTGGAATTTGCTGTCAAGGAGTGTGGTGGAGTCTCCTTCTTTGGAGGTCTTTAAGCGGAGGCTTGACAGCCATCTGTCAGGAATGCTTTGATGGTGTTTCCTGCTTGGCAGGGGGTTGGACTGGATGGCCCTTGGGGTCTCTTCCAACTCTAGGATTCTATGATTCCGGGGGTTTCATTAATGCCAGCAGTTTCTGACCTCTGGGTGCAGTACTGAGCCTAAGATGTCAAATTGATACTGCCACTGCTGGAAGGAAAGGGGGGGGGCTTTTTCTGCCTCCTCAATTCCAGCCACTCTCTGAAGACTGGAGAAGAGACCCTCTTAAGAATATTAGGGGGGTGGACAGGGGAATCATAAAATCATAGAGTTGGAAGAGACCCCAAGGGCCATCCAGTCCAACCCCCATCAAAGCATTCCTGACAGATGGCTGTCAAGCCTCTGCTTAAAGACCTCCAAAGAAGGAGACTCCAACACACTCCTTGGTAGCAAATTCCACTGCCGAACAGCTCTCACTGTCAGGAAGTTCTTCCTAATGTTTAGGTGGAATCTTCTTTCTTGTAGTTTGAATCCATTGCCCCGTGTCCGCTTCTCTGGAGCAGCAGAAAACAACCTTTCTCCCTCTTCTATATGACATCCTTTTATATATTTGAACATGGCTATCATGTCACCCCTTAACCTTCTCTTCTCCAAGCTAAACATACCCAGCTCCCTAAGCCGTTCCTCAGGGAAGGACTAGACCATGTGAAAAATGAAAAGATTTAAGCTGCAGTTCATTCATTTCCAGCTTTGTATTCTTCTTATAAAAAAGCACGCCTAGGTATTCCGTTGTTGCGCCCGTAACCTCGGTTTAAGGTGCCATTTGAGCCAGTTGCCTCTTGGTTTGGACTTGGGAGTCTGGGGGAAACGTGGTCCCTGCTTGCAGGCCTTTTCCCACCTGGCCTCTGAAGGCCCTGACTGACTCCAGTTTCAAAAGCTGAGGCTGCTGAACAGACTACTGATCTGGGTTTTTGTTTAGGGATGTTTGAGTGAAGGGGAGGGAGTATTGCCGCTGCTGTTATCAATATCCATGTTTGGTCTCTTTACTTTCAATCTTCCCAGGATTTATGTGGGTTTCCCCCCCCCCAATTGGGTTGTGTACTTTTTGATGTTCATATTGTTTCCAGAGGCTTTTGTCATGTTTGTGATGACGTCGCCTAGAATCCTGGAGTTGGAAGCGACCCCGGAACCCCGAGAGTCATCTAGTCCAACTCCCGCAGGGATCTCAACTAAACCACTCGTGACAGATGTCCACCCAAAAATTGTCAATTTTTTTCTATGTTGCAAGCATGGCTTTAGCTTTGGAAAGGCGGCACACAAACAAAACGACGGACGGATTGGGAGCCAAGTGGAGTGTGTGTTTGGGTGCAGCTGTGCCTCGGCCTCCCCCCCCTCCCTTTGCTCCCATCCTGGGCAGCTTCCTTTGCGCAGCCGCTGCAGCCTTGCGCACAGGACGCGCGCGCAACATCTCTCTCTCTCTGCTTTTGCTGTCATGGAAAAATCGGCCGCAAGATTCCCCCGTTGCCTGGCAACGCGATGGGATCAGCATCATCAGCACCAAATGCCCCGCCCTGCGCGGGAGGGGGCGGGGCGAGCAGGAGGGGGAAGGGGCGGGGCGAGCAGGAGCGGAGAGCATAAAAGGGCCCCGCGCGCCGCCCGACCGCAGAGGACTATGCGGACGCTCCCTCTGGCGCACGAGCTGCGCGCACGTCTGGATGCGGCTGCGGGCCTCGCGGGGGCTATGAGAAAACTGGACCGGAGCGCCTGCAGGGTGAGGCTTTTCCTCTGCAATTTTGAGGTTCAGGTAGGGTGGGGGGTTGGAAGCAAGGAGCTGGGCGCGGCGGAGCGCGCTCTGCACGTGCCCAGGGGGCATGTTCATGTCCCGCAACTAGACGCCGGGGCTGAGGGAGTCCTTTTCCCCGAAGCCATCGGTGTTTTAAAGCGCCTTGGGATCTTCGGAGGGAGGCTGAATATCTGTTTGCAAACGTTTTAACCACGTTGCAGCCACGCTTAGCTGGGGGGTGTCACTCGGTTCCAGCGAAGTCTTAACTCAGAGCAACGCGCAGGATTTTACTGGGGCCCGTTAAGTGCCAGGGATCTGGTTGCACTCAGTCGTGGTGCCGGTGCATTTGGAGGGGTCTACTCGGAGTAGGGCTCAGCGCCGTGGCTCCGGCCAGGCAGGATGATGGATGCAAGTCTTCAGGGAGGGGTGGAGCATCCAAGCCGCACCCCCCCCCCCAATGTGAAGTGCAAGCGAAGAGTTTTGCCGGGGAGGGCGTCTAAAAAGCGTTGTGTGTCCCCCACCCCCTCGACGCTCAGTGGTTCTCATTTGGGTCAGTCTCTCTAACCTACCTCACCAGGTTGTTGTGAGGATAAAGCTGTTGTTGTTGTTGTTGTTGTTGTTGTTGTTGTTGTTGTTGTTAATTAGATTTATATACACCATAAGATCTCAGGGCAGCTCACAATAAAAATGGAGAGGGCGGGGAAGCTTTTGTGCCCCTTTGAGCTCCTTGGAGAAAAAGTGGGACTTGTGTCAGTGCCTTGAATCTGTCTGCAGAGCTCCAGCTGCCTCTGTTCTCCATCCTTTAATAGTCGTCGATGTTTTGGGGTGAGCCGAAATGGGGCTGGGGGCGCTGGGGCTTCCTACTGGAGCATGAACCTAGCAGGCCTCTGAACCTGAGCAGCGCTACTACCCTCCTGGCATGCCTCGGTTTCCCCTGCGAGAAATGCATTGCTGACGTTTCCTCCACTGCAGGGGGCTGGACTGGATGTCCCTTGAGGTCCCTCCCCACTCTATAGTTGTGGGATTTTGTGGGGTGGGAAGGAGAGAACAGGCTCTACTCACATCGCTGGCTGTTTACAAAAGGCAGGTGGAAAACTTGGCATCAGCCGCTCCGGGCACTGCGCCCGCAGGCCGTGCCAACCAGTCCAACCTGTCAGGGCAAGTGGAACTGGTGAGGTTTTCTGCTGTTGCCATTTCCCATGAAGATCTCTCCCGTGCTCTTTTTTCCTCATCCTGCCTGGGGGGCAGTTGGAAGCAGATCTTGGAAAGACGGAGAGAGAGGGGGCGAAAGGGCAGCCTGGGTGTGTGGAACAGGTTTGGGAGGAGTGGCGAGGGTGGCAGGCTGCAGCTGCGTCTCTCGCCTGCCAAAGCTCACTTTGCAAGAAGGCACAAAGGCTTTGAACCCCAGCCAGATAGATGTCCGGGTATAAATAATGAAATTATCATCATCATCATCGTTGTCATCTTAACCTGGAAACTTTTCCCAAAGTCCCAATTGCGTGGGCTCTGATTAGATCCTTGATGACAAAAGAGAAAGCACTCTGTACGCTCTCAGAAGCACCCTGTCTGTACGTGTCTGGATTTGAGCCCTGGCACATTCTGAAAAAGGAAGCTGGAAGAGGGTCAGCCCAAGGGCAACTGAAATGATAGAGAGGATACAACAACTGCCCTATGAGGCAAGGTTGCCACATTTGGGGCTCTTTTAGCTGAGAGAAAGAGCGAGTCAGAGAAGGAAAGACAGAGAAGTGGAGAAATTATTCAAGGCCAGCATAAGAGTGTTTTTCTTCTCCCTCCGTCGTAACAAGCGGACTTGAGGGCATCCAGGGAATGCTGGAAGATTCAGGACAGCTAAAAGGAAGGAGTTTCTAAGACAGCGCAAAAGGTAAACTCTGGAACTCCCTCCCACAAGAGACAGTGATGGCCACCAGCCTAGGTGGCCTAAAAGGGGATTGGACAAATTGATGGATAATTATGGGCCACAGCTATCAGTTGCTACCAGCCACAATGGCTGTGTATGCCATCCACTGCCAGAGGCGGTGAATGCCTCTGGTCGCCAATTGCTGGACAGCCCGAAATGTCGTGCTCAGGTCCTGCTTCTCACTGGGGCATCTGGGTGGCCACTGTGGGAACAGAAGGCTGGACTGGATGAGCCCTTGGCCTGATCCAGCAGCCAGGCTCCTCTTAGGCTCCTGTGGAACCTCCAGGTCCAGAGGCAGTCTATCTAGATTCCTAGTTCATTTGGGGGTATTTGGCCCCTGTGGCAAAAAGGTGCCGGACTAGATGCGCCCCCGTTGGCCTCATCCAGCAGCTGGGCTCTTCTGATGTTCTTGCGCTTCCCTCTTTCTCTCTCTCGAGATTTGGGACCTTTAGATCTCCGAGGAAAACCAGCAAGCAGGATCGAAGCACAAGAACAACTCTCTTGCTCCCTCTTTGCATTTTCCAGCCTCTGGCCTTCAGAAGCATGACTGCCTCGCATGTGGAGGCAGAGCCAGCCGTCCTCCATGAATTTGCCCAGTCCTAGTTCACACAGGATGGTAGAGTTGGAAGGGACCCTTGGGGGTCATCTAGTCCAACCCCCCTGCTTAAATACCTCCGGAGGTTTGAAGCCATCCAGGTTGGTAGCCGCCACTGCCCTCCTGAAGGAGCGAGTTCCATAGCTGAACTCTAGGCGATTTGCACTACGGTTCCCATGGATGGGAGTTGTAGTCCTCCAAAGCATCTGGCGGGTGCCGGATTGGAGAAGATGGCCGAAGGGCATGGCAGAGAGGAGGAATTGTGGCTGAGCATGGTGGGAGCTGTGAGTTATTGGCTTGGTTTCGTATTTTCGTTTTTTTTATTTTCCTGTTGTGAAACCACCCTGGTATCTTTGGAAGAAAGGCAGTAAACAGATTTTAACAAAACAAAACAAAATACAAAAATTCCTTCCAGTAGCACCTTAGAGACCAACTAAGTTTGTTCTTGGTATGAGCTTTCGTGTGCATGCACACTAGATTTTAACAACAACAACAATATAATATAATATTAAAAATAAAAATCAGTGGTGGTGGGAACTAGCTCAGGAGCTGGAGCCAAGACCCCGGGCCCCCTCTCCCTTGGCCCCTTCTTATAAATTTGGCAGTGGCTCAGCCTTGCCAATTTCAAAGTGAGAAAAACCAAGGGTGTTTCTGAGCATATGCAGAGTGCCACTCACTACCACCCCGAGCAGGTCTTCCTTGTCTCACCTGGGCAATAAGGCATGGCCCTTTGTCAGGTGTCAACCGCCCCCCCCCCCAAGGCAGCTCTTTGCTTTTCAGCTGTGGCAAATTGAGCAACTCCCCTTGTTGTCTCCTGCCCACAGTGGAAACTCTGTCGCGCTGTGGTTAGAGATGCGGGAGGAAGAGGGAGGTTTTTTTCCGCTGAGCTGAGGTGCAACTGGATGGACTCAGAGCAATGCGGATCTCTGCTTGTGAGCTGGGGGGGGGGGGTGAAAGTAGGAGCGCCGTGGCCTGCCTGGGGTGGGGGCTGCAAGTGAAGAAGGGGCCCCCATCTGCCTTCCTTTCACTTGTCAGGCTCTGCACAAGGTTCCTTCAAGTGCAAGGCATGAGAGAGAGAGAGAGAGAGAGAGAGAGAACTGGGAGAGTTGTAGAGTTGTTAGGGACCCCTAGAGTCATCTAGTCCACCCCCTGCAAAAGTAGGAACAAAGAGGCAGGGCTCCTTCAGTGGTGGCCTCCAGGCTTTGTGCAGGATGCCTATACCAGCCCATTTTGGCTTTTTGCTGTTTCAATTAGGCCAGTGGTTCTCAGACTTTTTAGGGGTGCCGCACCCCACCCCCTCGGTTCCATAAACCAGTGTTTTTCAACCACTGTTCCGCGGCACACTAGTGTGCCGCGAGATGTTGCCTGGTGTGCCGTGGGAAAAATTGAAAAATTACTTTATATATAGTCAATATAGGCAAGGATTAAATTTTTTAACATTTTCTAATGGTGGTGTGCCTTGTGATTTTTTTCATGAAACAAGTGTGCCTTTGCCCCCAAAAAGGTTGTGTTATAAGAATTACCTGAAATGCCACTGCTTCATATGGAAGTCTGTGGCGATACGGAGACTCAATAGTTGATTCTAGGTTCAAAGCTCCGGTCGGGAAAAAATGACAGAGACCAACAATGTTGATCAGGCAAAACAATACTGATCCTTTATTGAGACACAGAAAAAACTACAGCTGTAGGGTCCCTGCCTTCTAAGAAAAAGGAAAGGGGCCCCGATGAATGGGAACCCTTAATATTTATACCCTCCTATTCCCATACAATCCAATGGTGGCTGGAAGGCGTGAAAAACAAGGGTCTTACACGGAAATTGGATAGTTCATGGAAATAATAGGTGCTATATGGGTGTTCGTTTGATGTGGAGGGGTGTCAAATATTTTCCCCCTTATCTTCTTTTCTGAAGTGGACCTTTGAGATGGTGGAGCGATTAGCGACTGTCTGGAATTCTCACACCTTTCCCGGCAATGGCTTACAATATGGGTGGGTGTGAAATTCATGTTCAGGATGTTTTTTCTTCATTAATGAATAACATTACTGTCCATGTGTAATTGTGTCCTATCTAAGCAGACAGACTAGGTGTCACCGTGGTATGGGAGTGGTAGGTTTCAAACAATATAATTCCCTTATTACAGAAGAGAAATCTAACATGGTTATAAAAATTACACTCTTAAAACATTTGTCAAATATAGCAAAACAATTCTAACGTATTGGGGTTATAGCATTAAGGTTACAGTATCAGCTAAATAGAAAAGATTCAGAAAGGGAGGTCTGACATAAACATTGGTTACACTCGGAAGGGGAAATTTTGTACATTGTTTCAAATAGAGAGCATCAGTGTATCAATAAAGCAATTAAGAGAACAAAATATAACTCCAGTATCACTCAGCAGGGCAAGGGATATTTACAATAATATTATGGTTTTTGAGTCTGACAGCTGTCATTGAGATGAGTTTCTCTCCCCTCCTTCCTATGTGAGACAATAGCTGCTAGCTCATCAAAGGAGCAGATTGACAGCCCTGCTGGGCTGTGGAAGTTGTGAATCGTTGCTGCCTGTGACCGATTGAAAGGAGATTTTCCTTCCTGAGGGGTGATAGGTGATCTGGGGGTGATAGGTGATCTGAGGGGTGGTAGGTGATAAATTCCTGAGGGGTGATTTGCAAATGGAATGAAGAGGAAGATGTTTGAAAGCTGTGCCAGTGGATCATGGCGTTGAAGAGGAGGATTCTGGGAACTGGAGAATTGGGCCTCATCTCCAGTCCAGTTACCCCTCTCTGTTCATGGCTAAAATAGTAAAACTAGACATGCCCTGGCATCGCCCCCCCCCCCTCGTAAATTCTTATAACAGTTGAAAAACACTGCCATAAACTCACCCCCTGTGACCCCTTCCTCACCCCATGGAAAGCATTATTCAGAACATCGATTTGCATGGCTTCCTTAGGGAAGATAAGAACGCCATAAAACCCAGAACGAAACGGTGACAATTAATTGCGCATGTATTCAAAATCCAGTTGGTTCAATTACTTGGGTTGCTAACCATTTTGTGTTCTCGTATTGTTTTGTTCTTTATGTCGTGGACTGCCCTGTGATCTTTGTAGGTATGCAAATTTAATAAATAAAAGCAAAACTGAGAACCCCCCAGGTAATCTCATTCCACCCTGGGTGCCACTGCCCACTTTGGGATGCACTGAAGGTGCTGCGTTCAATCTCTGCTGCCGTCTCTTAGCCAGGCTGGGGAAGAAGACATTCCTGTGATTTTATGACCGCTGCATGGACAATACCCAGCTTGGGACAATTTCCCCAACTATTTTAGCAACGACTCCTCTGCAGTGTCTCTCTCTTTCTCTCCCTCTCCCTCCCCCCCCCCCCGTGAATTCTGCTTTTGGAAATATGGGGTCTAATTGGGTTTCACAAATAGACGGAGAACGCAGGCAGGGCAGACCGGCTGTGGGCTGCATCCCCCCCCCCCCGAAGCAGTCTGATCTGGCCTTTCTTCGGACATCTTCCTCCGTGGCCACCACTGTCTTAGTTCTGAAGATTGTAGGCCCCTCAGGGCAGAGACCTCCATCTCAACTTTTGTTTTGTGCATTTTGCACACAGGCGGCGCTGGAGAAATAAACGCCGGTTTATTTGGTGGAGGTGCGGCAGCATTTCTGCTTGCGGTTCAGTTCTGCTTATCTGGCTGTCCCAGCTGCCTCCATCTCAACCTGCCAGACCCACTGCCTTCCATCAAAAGGGGGGGGGAAGGGTTGGATTTGGGGAAGAGCAGATGGAACCCAAGAAACAAAGTTTCCCGTCTTTCTCTTTTTTGCTTCTTATTATACATGTATTTTTTAAAATATGAGCTCTCTTGGGAGGTTGTGGACTCCCTTGGAAGTTTTTAAGCAGAGGTTGGGTGGCCCTCTGTCCTGGGTGCTTTAGTGGAGATTCCTATATTGCAGGGGGTTAGACTAGAGGACCCTTGGGGGTCTCTTCCAGCTCTATGATTCTATGGAAAACCACTCTTCTCACGGGGGGGGGGGGCTTCTAAAGACATGTAATTTGGATGCCTGTTTGACCGTTTGGGGAAGAGTGCAATGGGTGAAATCCCTCCTTTCCTGTAAGTTCAAGGTGGATTTGGCAGCGTGAAAAATATCCCCCGTTGCTGCTTTTCAGAAAGCCCCTCTTCCACGCAGCCTTTGCCAACCTGGCGCCCGTTAGATATTTTGCACTGCAGTTCCCCATCCTTCCCGTGCAAGGGTGGAAATGGAAAGGGAGTGCCTCTGAACATGTGCAGAATGCGATTTTGCGAGGAGCTGCAGCAGCCTGCAGTCACACACCTAAGATGAGGGCAGGACTTTGTGGATGGAGCTGAAGCTTGGTCAGAACAGGGCAACTCTTGGAGCTGCCTGGTGCGAGCTCTTCCAAGTTTGCTGGATCAGGCCAGTGGTCCATTGAGGCCAGCATCCTCTTCCCCCAGTTGTCGGCCAGGTGCTTCTTTTGGGAAGCCGGAAAGCAGGATCTGAGCGCAAGAGCCGTCCTCTTCTCTTGTGGTTTCCAGTTCCCTCCGTCCTGGCTAGGAGCCCCCCCCGAGAGCCCTCTCCTCCTCCATGCTCCCCTCGGGGATGGGGGGCAAAGAGGGCAGCCATTGGGAGCATCTCTGAGCAGAGTCCCAGGTGTGCGGCCTGAGCCTCTGCATTCTTAATGCTCTGCGTTCTTAAGGCCTGGGGGGTGGCGGCGTTCTGGAGGGAAGCTTTCCGGTTTTTGTTTCTGATTTTTTTGGGGGGGCGGCGTGGAGAGATGCACAACGGCGCTTTGTGAAATTGGAGAGGCGGACATTCCAGCTTTTGCTGTTGTTCTGTAGGTTTGAGGTAGATCAGGAAAGGTGCTCCTACATGCAATGCAGAAACTGTGGAACTCCTTGCCTCAGGAAACACAGTAGGATTCTTGGCTGAGTAGGAAATCGAAGGAGGCTCTACATTGGCCCCATGCCTGACATTCTAGTCACCCACCCTGATGCACACCAGGATCCTTGGCAGTCTTTCCTGAACCATAGCGGGTGGATTATTGTTGTTTTTTTTGTTGTTTTTTTGCTGGGACTGAAGTAATTTATTTCCTGCCACTCAACTGAGGCATCGTACATAAACTCTGGGGGCAGAGGTAGACCCCCAGGTCCAAAATGAGCTGGACAGCAGATTTTTTTCTCCTCTTTGGGTAGAATCAGAGAATTGTAGTGTTAGAAGGGACCCCAGGGGGTCATCCAGTCCAACCCGCTGCAATACATGTATTGCAGCTAAAGAAACCCAGGCGGATGGCCAGCCAACCTCTGCTTAAACACCTCCGGTGAAGGAGAGACCACCCTGGGGACTCGGAGCAGCTGTTTCTGTAGTGGGTGAGAGCCTGCCTGAGTTTTGCACACTCCACAATGCCATGGCATCTGCTTAAGCAGCACAGGGTGCGATGGAGCAGAGCGTTTTGCCTGATGTTTCAGATACGAAATTCTTGCTCTTGACAAGTGGAGAGGGTCAGTTCTCTCCCCCCCCCTTCTTGGATTGCCCCCCAAAGGGCTGAAATTCTTCTGTGTCCCGGGAGGCTCACTGCATGTTTCCTCTGCTCTGCAGAACAAACCCTGGAAGAAGCTGAGGAACATGGTGCAATGGTCTCCCTGTGTGGTCTCTTTCCGCAAACGCTACCCCTGGGTCCAGCTGGCCGGCCATGCAGGTAACTGGGGTTGGAGGGGAGGAGGCTGGATAGGGTGGAGGGTCCTGCCGGGGGGGGGGGGGAAGCATGTGTACAATTGTGGCCGGGTCTCCAGGCAGACCTTGGAATCTGTTGGGGGGGGGGAGAGAGAAGAGAGGCGGGGGATCCCCTCCGGAGACGCCTCCCCCCCCCCAAGTTAGGAACCTTTGAAAGGTTTCCCTTCCTCTCTCATAGCACTAGAAATCATGGGGAATGTTGGCAGGCTCAGGAACGCCCTACGGAACTCACTGTGGCAGGAGACAGCGATGGACACCGACGCTTTAAGAAAGGAGAAGACAAATTAACGGAGGGGGAGGGCGATATTGATGGCTGCTGTTGATGGGGCAACTGGTCAGAGCCGGATGATGGACTTGATGGGGCCAGGGCCTGATCCTGCAGGCTATTACGTCCTTAGTGCTCAGATTATTCATGCGGCAAAGATTAAGAGAGCAAGGAGAGCCGTGCTGGATCCGGCCAAAGGGGATCCATGTAGGCCAGCCTGTTTTACGCGCAGGGGCCAACCAGATGCCCTCTATGGGGACCTCGCAAGCAGGATCCGGGCACAGGAGTAAATCTCCCCTGCTGAAGTTTCCAGCAACTGGTGCTCAGAAGCGCGGCTGCCTCTGGACGCAGAGGCAGAGCTATTCTGGCTAGGAGCCGTCCAAAGTCCTCCTCTCCTCCCTCAACTTGTCCAACCCTCTAAAAGCTATCCAAGTCACAGAATCGTAGAGTTGGGAGGGACCCCGAAGGTCCTCTAGTCCAGACCCCTGCAATGAAGGAAAACGCAGCTGTCCCTGCCTCTTGTGGCAGTGAGTTCCATAGCTCGCCTGCCTTTTCTCCAAACTAGAAAAGCCCGAGACGCTGCAATTTTTCTTCTTGCTGCACTCCATCGTTTCAGTTGTCCCTTTCTGAACTCCGCAATTTCCTTCTGGAGGGGAGGTGACCAGGACCCGACATGGGATCCCAAATGCAGCCGCAGAGTTGCATTGTGACACCAGCTTTCAATTCCTTTCCCAATGCTCTTTCGGCGGCGGCTGCAAGCGCCCCAGGGGTCTTGCTTTGCCCCTGAGGGCAGCATCTCCTGCCCCCTCCCCAACTCTTCTTGATACCTTGTCTCTTCTCCCCCGCAGGCAACTTCAGGGCCGGGGATTTTGGCCGCATCCTGAAGAAGTACTGCCCCAGCGAGCAGCAATGCCTGGAGCGGCTGGTGTGCGACACGCTGCACCCCTACGTCCCGGCCTACTATGGGGTGGTGGAGCGCGATGGGGAGACCTACATCCAGATGGAGGACCTGCTGTCCGGCTTCGAGGCGCCCTCCATCATGGACTGCAAGATGGGAGTCAGGTGAGCCCTTCAAGCCGCCTGGGGGAGGGGATACCAGGAGGTCATCCAGCCTGACCCCGATCTGGAGGTGCTGCGTCAAGATGGGCGCCTGACCCTGTGCTTCTCTCTCCCCCCCCCCCCAGGACGTACCTCGAGGAGGAGCTGGAGAAGGCGAGGCAGCAGCCCTGTCCGCGCAGAGACATGTACGACAAGATGGTGGCCGTGGACCCGGCGGCTCCCACGGCGGAAGAGCACGCGCAGAGCGCCGTCCTGAAGCCCCGCTACATGCAGTGGAGGGAGACCCTCAGCTCCACCACCACGCTCGGCTTCCGCATCGAAGGCATCAAGGTGAGCGGCCGCAGGGAAGGGCGCTCTTGGGGGCTACTAGCCACCGTTGGAGGGGAGAGCTGCTCTGGTGCTCGGATCCTGCCTGGGGCATCTACTTGGTTCCTGTGAGGAGGCCAGACTAGATGGGCCACCTTTGGCCCTGCCAGCAGCCAGGCTCTTCTTACAGTTTTACGGAGCCTCCAGCTCCAGGAACAGTCTATCACGATTGCTAGTTTCTTATGGGGATCTGGCCACTGCGAGGACGGAATGCAGAACTAGATGGGCCATTGGCCTCATCCAGCGGCCTCTTCTTACTCTCTTATGACTGTGATGGGGGGAAGGTCCCACTTCTGATGCTGCCAGGGCTATTCATAGTAATGCACCAACCTTGTGTGTCTCTTTCTCTTTCCAAGAAAGCGGACGGCACCTGCAACACCAGCTTCAAGAAGACCCGCCAGCCAGAGCAGGTGACGCAGGCCTTCTGGGACTTTGTGGACGGAGACAGGAGAGTCTTGGTGAGGGTCCGGATTCTGCCCGAGGGCACTAAGCCCTTTGCGGGGGGGGGGGGGAGGTTCCATTTGACACTTTCCCTGCTTTTCCCTGACATGCCGCTTTTAAGATTTCCGTGGCCCCCTGCCCACTTTTGGGAAAAAGCAGCCCACCTCCTCCAGGGTCTTCCTGGCACCTGCCCCAGTTATGGCTCTGAGAAGGCCATAGAATTTGGGAAGGGGCCATTGTATCTCCTCTCATGTCTCCCCTTTTTCTTTCTCCCCAGACCAGCTACCTGGAGCGGCTGCAGGAAGTCAGGCTGGCGCTTGAACAATCAGAGTTCTTCAAGACACACGAGGTGGGTCTCCTTCTGTGGACGAGGGAGGACTTCTGGGGCCATCTGCTGCAGGGACTTTGGGGCTTGACTTTGGGGGCCCTGCCTCTCATTCCCCCACCAAGCAGGAGCCAGGGGTGCTTTTTCATCTCGTTTTCACTTTCCGTTTTTATGGTAAAAAAAAGAAGGTAAATGCGGTTTGCAAGCTGAAGAAACGGCAGGATGCGCAAGGAAGGTGCCACATCAATCTGATCCAGCACAAACAAGCCTTAATCTAAAAACAAAGGCTTAAAAACAAACGACTCATATCAATAAATATTCTCCAGTCCATTAGGACAGTACGCAATAAAATTAACTTTCAGGATCTTGGCACATAATTTGCTCTCAACAATTGCAATAGACCAGGCAAGTCCAACCGGCCGGCCGTGATCTACTGGTCGATCGCAGGGCGTCCCTGGTCGATCCCGTGATCCTTCTTGATCGCCCCCCCAAAAAACAAAACTCAACAACTTAGGAAAATGCTCCCCCCAAAAAGCTCAACAACTTTGGCTTCCCAAAAAAAGCTCAATAATCAATGGGTAGAGAACTGCCAGTTTTTTTTATACTGGGAGTAGATTGCAGTCTCTTGAGAGTTGGACATCCCTGCAATAGACCATCGCTAAGTTATAATTGATAAAAATAACTGCAAAGTTGCAATGCCATGACACATAAGAAACCCTGTGTAAACCAAGCTTCTTTGCTTTACACCTCCCCCTGCCAGCAAACCCACTTTGGAATCCCGGATCTGCATCGACAAATATTATTTTTATTTATTTCATGAAACCTATACACCGTTTGATTGTACCCCTCAAAAAACTAAAAGCAGGAAACAATTACAACATTAAAAAAATGCAGAGTTTTTTTTTTATATAAAAAAAAGATTCACACCAGCATTTCTCAGCATCTGGGTAGCAGGGCCGGTTGATACCTGCTTTTCAACATCGCGATATATCACCAGCTAAACATTGCAATGTGCCGATACGTCACGATATCTGAAATAGGATGGAGCTATGTAGAAGCATTGGCTGGCTTCTGTTTTCCCCTGCATTGTGATTTTTGCACAGCAAAGACACACACATCGTGATTCACGATATATTGCCAGGTCAAACTCTCAATCCGAGACCACGATAGGGACTTCAAACCGGTTTGGACAATTTTATTTCATGAAATCTATGCACCGCTTGATTGTACCCCTCCCAAGTGGTTTGCAAAAAACTAAAAGCAAGAAAAAAATTGCAACTCCTTAAAAAAAAAACAAAACCCAGAGAGTTACAATTAAAAAAAAAAAGATTAAGATTCACACCAGCAATTTCTAAGCATCTGGGTAGTAGGCTGGCCAATATCTGCTTTTCGTCATCGCAATACATCACCAGCAATCTTAAGATTTAGTGTCAGGAGTATAACGTATTCCTGGACACCGCAGAGTTAGACGCAGACTTTTCTGGAAGCTTCTGGCTGTTGTGAAATTGACTAGACAGCTCAACGCAGGAACTCAGCAACTCACTGGATAACTATATACAGTATTTATTGATTGAAGCAACTAGCATCCATAAGTTACTATGTACAGACTTTACAAAACAAAGAAACAAAACATAAAATCTTTTCCTCTCTGTCTCTCTCTCTCTCTCTCTCTCCACACACTCACCACACAGCTCTCACACAGAGCTCACCTTATCAGGAACTCACTGACCAATCACAGGTCGTTGCTAAGGGTCTGAGAGAGAGCAGATCTGGGCTTTCTGCCAACTAGCTAATTGCTTAATTGCTTGGAGATAAGACAGCTGCATTTCTGCACGTAGGCAACTCTGAAATCTCTAACAAGCGAAACATTGCGATAATACCAATATGTCACGATGATGGTAGGCTTGCCGAAGCGAGGGTGCTTTAGCAGGTGCCGAAAGGCAGTCATTCAAGTTCTCTTTTTCTCTTCCTTTCTCTCTCCCAGGTGGTGGGAAGCTCTCTTCTCTTCGTCCACGACCAGACAGGCCTGGCGCGAGTGTGGATGATTGACTTTGGCAAGACGGTGCCCCTGCCCGAGAAGCAGACGCTGACTCACCGCCTGCCCTGGCAGGAGGGCAACCGGGAGGACGGATACCTCTGGGGCTTGGACAACCTCATCGCCATCTTGGAGAGGATGCTGGGGGATTGAGCCAGGAAGATGGCAGCCGACACGTCGAGACGGGGGCCGACTTGGCCTCTGGGACTTGTCATTTAATTTATTCAGCCAAATATGCTACTGGAACCAGGGGGGTACAGGGCCTGGGGCGGAACTGGAAGAGCCCCAGGGGGCCTTTTGGAAGGGGCCAGCTGGTTTTTGCACCCCAAAGTTTATTTATTGGTGTGATGGACGTGGTGAAAACCACCCCCCCAACTGCTGTCCTGCATGTGGTGGACAGTGAAGACTTCCGTGGGCCAAGACAAAGCTCACCAGGAGCGTTGGGACTGAGTTTGGGGGTGTGGGATTATTGGAGAGACTGGAAAGCAGAAGAAAAAAAAGTTGGAGAGGCGGGGCTTGCCTCTACTCGTCCCCAAATAAGCCCCGCCCACACCTGAGCCACAGCCAGGGGGTCTCGGTCAAGCAAAATACTTTCATTTCTCTTCAGGGTTTGGGGAGTAAGAGAAACTTGTGTCTTCCCTCTGCTTTGACTGTTAACTTTCCTGGCACCCAGATAACTTAATTTTGTTGCTTTTGCACCAGGGGGGTTGGGGGAGAACACCTTCCCCAATTGCTGCAGAAATGGTGGAGTTCCACTGCCCCCCCCAATTGCTTTGGCAGGGCCAGGCTGCCTATTTTTGGGTGCTGAATTTGGGTTAGTTTTAACAAGCAGAAAACAGCAGGTAGTGTGTGTGTGTATTTTCAAGGTTGGGAGTGGACTGTGGCTGTCCTTCATCCCGCTAGAGAAGGGAGCCGCTCCTCTGTATTTGAATGTATGTGTTTCTGTAAATTTTATATGTAAAAAAGTTTTTCTTTTTTTAAGGGACATAAATAACTGCAAGTGATGTGCTGTTGCGTCTTAACTTTCTTCAAGGTTGGATAACGAGAGAGAGAGAATGAATGAATGAATCTTCAGAAGATTCTGGCTTAGCCTTTACCAAAGAGTTGATTGTTTAGGAGGGACCAGATTCCTTCCTCCCTCCCCAGACCATGGTGAAAGAAGCCCACTTGTCCCCATGCACCTCTTAGAACCACAGAACTGGAAGGGACCCAAAGGGGTCATCTAGCCCAACCTCATTTGCTTTGAGAGTGGGGCTTTACAGGCTGTGACCCACAGAGAAGAGGGCTGGAAGACGGCCCAGCAGAGACGGAGAGGCAAGACCCCCACTCCAATTTGCATGAGGATCTGCAAGCCTTTCCCCAATCCTTTACAGCGAGACAGCCTTCGTGACCGAGATCTGTTCGTGAGGGTTCAAAGGCCCCAGCAGGGCGGGACCGGCAGACGACTGTCACCCTGGAAATCCTAGCCTGTCTGCAACACGGAAAGGTTAGCTATTTTGGGAGCAGGACACAAAGACTGCTCCATTTCCCGCTGCCACAACCAGAGACCCTCCCCAGGAAGGGGTGGGCAGGAGAGGGAGATGGAAATAGCATTGGGGGGGGGGACAGGGCTGTGGTTTATGTCAAAGGACCCCACGGACACTGAACACTGCTGCTTCCGGGCCCCAAAGCACCCCCAAAACCAGCAGTTTGCTTGGAGTGTTTCACCCTCAAAAACGGGAACCACTCTGCTGTTTTCTCTTTTAATTTTCGAAAGTGCTTTCCAACAACCTCCATCTTCCGTACTCGGAACAGGCATGCAGCCGTGGGGAGCAGGGAACCATTTGCAGAGGTGGGGAAACTGAGGCCGAGAGGGGTGACTCACCCAAGGGCTGGCAGACACACACACACCACACACACACTCCCTAGCAGAGGCAGGACCGGACCCAACATTTCCTCCCCTTCTCTCTCTGTTGGACACACGTTCCCTCAAAATCACAGCTTTGGCAACGCAGCTCGATGCAGAGAAGACACTCCGGAGGGCAGATTTATCTCTCCGTTTCCCTGATTAGCTTATTCTATTGTGTTCCTTTTTAAGAATGCACACATGGTTATTATTGGCATTGGACCGGCTTGGCTCCAAAAGGAAAGGAAATTCCAGGCATTATCTTTTTTTTGTCCTTGACAGTTCGCTATTCTGGGAAGGCAGTGGTGAAGAGATGGCCTCTTCCTGCCTGCCTCAGAGGCCTCAGCCACGCCGGATTCCCCAGGGTCCACTTGCACGGCTCGGCACGTGAAGAGGGATTTGCTGTTCTTGGTTCTGTGGCAGAGAAGGCCAAGTCCTCCTGGGCAGAAAAGAGCTGGCTTCTGGCAGAAAAGTGCTCTTCTCCAAGAGAGTCTGCCACAAAAGCCAGACAGGACCTTTTGGTATTCCAAAAAACAGGGGCCTGGGTCACTCTTTAACCTGAGATGCAACGCCTTGAGACGTATGCAAGAGCCCAAGCTGATCAACTCACTGTTCTGTGTGCAGCAGCTCCGAGGAGGGCAGGTGCCCCCCAGGGACCCATGCAGAGATGCAACGGACTGCCTCTTTCGTGGGGGGGGGGCTCTGGGCTCTCACAGCAGCAACCTGGCCTGGCCTACAGCCAGGGAATGAGGTGGCGGCCTTCTGGTTTTCCAGAAGGACCAGGTGCGCAGCCTGGGAGTCATTTTGGACTCACAGCTGTCCATGGAGGCACAGGTTCATTCTGTGTCCAGGGCGGCTGTCTACCAGCTCCATCTGGTACGCAGGCTGAGACCCTACCTGCCCGCAGACTGTCTCGCCAGAGTGGTACATGCTCTGGTTATCTCCCGCTTGGACTACTGCAATGCGCTCTACGTGGGGCTACCTTTGAAGGTGACCCGGAAACTGCAATTAATCCAGAATGCGGCAGCTAGACTGGTGACTGGGAGTGGCCGCCGGGACCACATAACACCGGTCCTGAGAGATCTACATTGGCTCCCAGTACGTTTCCGAGCACAATTGAAAGTGTTGGTGCTGACCTTTAAAGCCCTAAACGGCCTCGGTCCTGTATACCTGAAGGAGCGTCTCCACCCCCATCATTCAGCCCGGACACTGAGATCCAGCACCGAGGGCCTTCTGTCGGTTCCCTCACTGCGAGAAGCAAAACTACAGGGAACCAGGCAGAGGGCCTTCTCGGTAGTGGCGCCCGACCTGTGGAACGCCCTCCCATCACAGGTCAAGGGAATAAACAACTACCTGACATTCAGAAAACACCTGAAGGCAGCCCTGTTTAGGGAAGTTTTTAAACTGATATTTTAAATGTATTTTAATGTTTGGTGGAAGCCGCCCAGAGTGGCTGGGGAGACCCAGTCAGATGGGCGGGGTACAAATAATAAATTATTATTATTATTATTATTATTATTATTATTATTATTATTATTATTATTATTATAAGAAGCCAAGGGGCTTGCCAGCTTTAGGTGACGGCTGGAGTGAGTTGCTGGGGTGTTCATGTGCTGGGGCACCATAAAGAAATAAACTCTGCACTTGCAGTTGGGTAGGAGTCCAGGCAGTGGGTCGTAGTGGTCTGAGTGTCAGGCTAGGACCTGGGAGGCCAGCGTTCAAAAAACCCCTCGGCCATGAAGTTGGGGGCCCTTGGGTCACTGCCTCTCTCAGCCCAGCTGGGGTATAATTGCAATAAAAACATGGCCTGTTCCTGTTTCTTCCCAGGCAGCTCAGCTGGCACAGGAGAGCTACCCATTGGTGGATGGAGTCTCTCACCCGAGACAAGTCCATTACACAGAATTTCAGAGTTGGACCGGGATCCCAAGGGTCATCTAGTCCAAACCCCTGCTATGAAGGAATTTGTCCCAGAATCCTCTTTCCAGGCAGGCCAGGTGCCGCTGCAACGCTCCTAAGGCAAAAAACATGAGCCCTCCCCATGTCTGACCCCTGCAGCTGAGACTCAGGGGTATACTGCGCCTGCACAAAGAGGCTCCACAGCTTCCGTCTGCATCCACAGCTACTTCTGGCTCCTGGTTCGTTTCGTTCTGGTCGGAGCTTTGGAAAGCAGTTCCTCCTTCTGGCCAGCTCAGCGTGGCCGGTAGCCCTCTGGCCCAGCCGGCCGCAGAAGCACCGCCTTCCCGCAAAGTCCCTCGCGCACCCCCCCGGCTGGCACAATGTAGACCTTTCCGTCGGCTGCCCGCTTGGGGCTGAAGTCAGTCAGCTGCCCGTTGCTGGCCTCCACCTGGGAGTAGTGCCAGAGCTGGTAGCGGCCGCTCTTGCCCTGCTTGGAGAGCAAATATGTCTCCGCTGCGGGAGAGTCCAGCGAGAGAGTCGAGGCCACGGCTGGGCTGGCATGGAAGAGGCCCCGGATCTCTTCGTCCTCCTGGCAGGCGGCCAGCTGGATGCTGTCCTCCAGACCCAGCAGAGCTCCTAGGTGGAAGGAGGGAAAAGAGAGAGGTCTATGAAGGTGACCTGGGTACAATTGTTGGATAGCCCTGGTCCTCAACTGGCAGCCTTTGACTCTCAGGGAGCCCATTGAGCTGGCACTTGAGTCTGCTTTGCACTCAAAGTACGGCCAAGGGATGCCAAAATCCCAAGGGAGCAGAGAAGATTATTTACAGGTGAAACTCGAAAAATCAGAGTATTGTGGAAAAGTCCATTTATGTAAGCAATTGTTTTCATTAGCTACTGGAGTTTAATATATGAGATAGACTCATGACATGCAAAGCGAGATATGTAACAAGCCTTTGCTTGTTATAATTGTGATTATGGCACACAGCTGATGGAAACCCCCAAAGTTGAAATTGTTAATTTGGGGTTCTCATCAGCTGTACGCCATAATCATCACAATTATAACAAATAAAGGCTTGAGCTATCTTGCTTTGCATGTCATGAGTCTATCTCATATATTAGTTTCACCTTTTAAGTTGAATTACTGAAAGAAATGAACCTTTCCACGATATTCTAATTCTTCGAGTTTCACCTGTATGTATGCGACCATGCTACTCGGATGCTATTGGCCCAGAGATGGAGGAAGTCCGTAACAGAAGTCCGCACCAGAAAAGAATGGCAAATTAAGTTGATGGATTATGCCGAAATGGCAATAATAATAATAATAATAATAATAATAATAATAATAATTTATTATTTGTACCCCGCCCATCTGGCTGGGTCTCCCCAGTCACTCTGGGCGGCTTCCACCAAACATTAAAATACATTTAAAATATCACAGTTTAAAAACTTCCCTAAACAGGGCTGACTGGAAGGATCAGAAATCAGGAAGACCAAAATTTTAATAAGCAGTGGGGGAAATGTATAATTTGTCTTAAAAACCATTGTAAACAGCTAAAATCGTTAGTAGGTTTGAAATAACACTTGTAGTTTAATGTTGAATTTTGGACATAATGGAGATGTAAAGAACTGGATTATCATAAAAGATGCAGGAAGAAATGATTAACAACAGGACCCACAAAGGGGAGGAGGGAAGTCCCAGAGATTTTTTGGAATCTTGTTTTTATGTTGTATGTTGAATAATTGACTGTAAAGCTTTAATCTGAAAAACCAAATAAATAAATTTCAAAACAACACAACAACAACAACCAAAAGTACAACCAAAGAGCTCAAAATGGTGTACATCGTTCTCTCTGTTCCATTAATCCCCAGGCTGAGAGGCTGTGACTGGCCCTCAAAGTCACACCCAGGGAACTTCATGGGTGGGATTTGAACCCTGGTCTCTCCCAGGGTCCTAGTCTGGCACTTCCAAGTACTACACCGCTCTGGCTTGACCATGGTGGATTCTGCATCTATTTATGCCACAGAATGCCAGACTGCCTATGTCAGAAAGTGACACACACACACACCCCCTGAAAAAAATGTAAATGTAAGGAGCGCAAAAGAGGAAAAAGCTGGTTTTGAGCTATGAGCCCAGAAGTAATTAGGTAATAATATTGCGGTTATGGCTTGGTAGACAGAAGACAGCGCACAGCAGAAGGGAAGAAACAACAACTCCATGGAAAAAGGGGGTGGGAAGTCAACAACAAAAAGGAAAAGACGTATTTGGGTTTTGACTGTATACGATAAAAATGTTGAAAATTATATCTGCAGAAAAAGAGGGTTGTGCTTCAAAGCCAGGGCAGAATAAGGGTCCCAAGGAGGGGTGGTTTGAGAGGTTGCAGGAGAAAGTTGTTGGTGCAGATTGGGGAGTCATATGCCCTGGAATTGAGCTTTGAGCAACTGAGTGCACGCAGAGGGAGGCCCAAGGCACACAGCACCAGCCTGGGCACTGCTGCCCCCTCCTGGGCAGTGCCCTACCTTGCCAGCAGAGCCATTTCCCTCCTCTTGAGCCTCGGAGGAGAGGGAGCAGCCAGGCACCGGCCGGCTCCCTGTGAGGACAGTTGCAGTGAACTGGGGGACGTACCTGAGGCAATGGCCCAGTGAGCCTTGTAGCCGCTCCGGAGGCAGGGCTCGTGGTTGGAGTCTTCGTCGTAGCTGCGCTGGGTGTTAAGGTCCGGGTGAAGAGAGTCTTGCTCACCTGGGCAGAGCAGAGGGCAAGCAGGGCCGCTTGGGGCACCTGTCTCAACAGAGAAGCCTGGAAGAGGGCCTGGCAGGAGGGCAGCCCCTGGGGCAAGGCAGACCCAGCCTTGGACCAGCTCATTTGTGCCTAGAAGAAGCTTGTTTTCTGCTGCTACACTCTAGTGTCCAGATCAAGTCAAGGGAAGTCATAGTCCTGCTCTCTTCTGCATTCTCCAGATCCCACCTGGAGTCCTGTGTTCTGGACACCGGTTTAAGGAGGTGATTGAGAAGCTGGAAAGTGGGCAGAGGAGGGCAACTGAGATGATTAAGGGCCTGGAAGCCAAGCATTATGAGGGGCACTTGAAGGAGCTGGATATGTTTAGCCTGGAAAAGAGGAGACGGAGAGCAGATATGAGAGCCATCTTCAAATACCTTAAGGGCTGTCCCATGGAAGATGGAGCAAGCTTGTTTTCTCCTGCTCTGGAGGGTAGGAATTGAACCATCGGATTCAAGTTACAAGAAAGGAGATTCCGACTAAACATCAGGAGGAACTTTTTGGCATCAGTAAGAGCTGTTTGACAGTGGAATGGACTCCCTCGGAAAGCGGTGGACTCTCCTTCCTTGGAAGTTTTTGAGCAAAGGTTGTGTGTCCACCTGTCATGGATTGCAGGGGGTTGGACTAGATCACCCCTTCAGATTCTACAGTTCTGCAGATAGAGAGGTTTCTGACAGTAAGAGCTGTTTCACAATGGAACGGTCTCCCTTGAAGGAGGTTTCTCCTTCATCAGAGGTTATTAAGCGGAGATCAGGTGGGCCAATGTCAGGGATTCCTGTATTGCAGAGGGTTGGACTAGATGACCCCACCATTCTATGAAGAAAGCAAACATGAAAAGCTCCCACCCCCTCCCCATATCCCCCCCCCCTTTTCCACCAGGAAGGATACGGTATCAACACAGGGAAGCCTTGGCTAAGGTGATGAAGGATCCTTTGGTAGTTTTCTCCCCCTAGGCCTCCAGAGAGCAGCTCTGCCTGGCAGGGGAAACCTCCTCAGCTAGCTTGGACATGTTGGCAGCTGGAGCAAGACCAAAAAGGCAAGGGAGGAGTTGGGGGGCTGGGGTGCTTCCAGAGCAGCATTAGGCAGCCCCCCCCACTTAGTCTCTGCCAGGCTCATGCAGAGGGGATGAAACGGATCCAATTTGGGCAGCGGTGTCGGCCATTCCCCTTCTTGGCGACCCACCTGAGAACATTTCTCCCTGGGCTGTGTAGCCTCTCTCCAAAGCCACCTGAACAATTGTCTCCAGGGAAACAGCCTTGCGGGGAGAGCGCGCCCCAGCCATCCACAAGGCCACCAGGCCACATCTAGGAGGAGGAGAAGAAGGAAGAAAGGCAGAGAGGTTGGACGGCTATACTAAAATCTGAGACCTACTTTTCTTTTAAGCCTTTTGCAATCTGAGAAAAATTTTTTTTATAACCCCGCCCTTCCCAGCCAAAAACCGGGCTCAGGGCGGCTAACACTAATTAAAATCACAGGAAAACATAAACCCAATCAATTTAAAATAACAGATTAAAATACAAATTTAAAAATTCAATATTAAAACTGCAGTCTCATTTTCAAATAACCCACCAATAAAAGAATGAAGCATAAATATCAAACAGAAGCCAACCCAAAGGCCAGGTGGAACAGCTCTGTCTTGCAGGCCCTGCGGAAAGATGCCAAATCCCGCAGGGCCCTGGTCTCTTGTGATAGACTGTTCCACCAAGTCGGGGCCAATACTGAGAAGGCCCTGGCCCTAGTTGAGGCCAACCTAGCATCGTTGTTGCTCGGGACCTCCAAAAGATTATTATTTGAGGACCTTAAGGTCCTACACGGGACATACCAGGAGAGGCGGTCCCTTAGCTGAAGCTATTATTTAAGAACATAGGAAGAGGCTGCTGGATCAGGCCAAGGGGACTCCATCTAGTCCAGCAACCTCTTCTCACATTGGTCAGCCACATGCCCCTTGTGGGAAGGCCACAAGCAGGATCTCAGCACAAGAGCAGCCCCCTCTCCTCCTGCAATTTCCAGCAACTAGTATTCGGAAGAATCGTTGTCTCCTACAAGGGAAGGAAAGAGCAGAGCCAACCTGGCTAGGAGCCACCGATAGCCATGAATTTGTCCAATTCTCTTTTAAAGCCATCCAAGTTGGGGACCATCACTGCCTCCTCTGGGAGGCAGTTCCAAAGTTTAACTGTGTGTTGCATGAAGAAATACTTTCTTTTATCTGACCTGAATCTTTCTTCCTACGCTCAACTTCATCGGATGTCCACGAATTCCAGTGTGATGAGAGAGGGAGAAAAACCATTTCTCTATCCACTTTCTGCATACCTTCATTTCAGAAACTTCTCTCGTGTTGCCTCCTGCTGGCCTTTTTCCTAAACTGAAAAGTTCATTGCACTTGCTTCTTGTTTTCCTAGCCCTGCCCGTGAAGGTGAGAAGGGGAAGGAGAAAAGCAGTGCCAGAACACCCCATCCTCTTGACATCTGTGACCCTCAAGGTCCCTTAAAGGTAAAGGGACCCCTGACCATAAGGTCCAGTCGTGTCCGACTCTGGGGTTGCGGCGCTCATCTCGCTCTATAGGCTGAGGGAGCCGGCGTTTGTCCGCAGACAGCTTCCGGGTCATGTGGCCAGCATGACTAAGCCGCTTCTGGCGAACCAGAGCAGTGCACGGAAATGCCGTTTACCTTCCCGCTGGAGCGGTACCTATTTATCTACTTGCACTTTGACATGCTTTCGAACTGCTAGGTAAGCAGGAGCAGGGACCGAGCAAACCCCGTCGCAGGGATTCGAACCGCCAACCTTCTGATCAGCAAGCCCTAGAATCTGTAATTTAACCCACGGCGCCACCTGGGTCCCATCAAGGTCCCTTACAACTCTATAATTCTACAATTCTAAGAACTGGCTCAGTTAGCACTGCCCCCTGGCTGGACGCTTGCTTTCACACAAAGAAAACTGTACTTTCAGTGCAGCGATGAAATATACAGAATCCTGAAGCATCCCATCTAAAAGCAGCGGGCTGGGGCCCAGGTTCAAGCCCCTTCTCCAGTCTGAGAAGCTACAGAGCCCTCTACTTCACAGGGCTATTATGGGGATAAAACACTGTTCTGTGCTCCTCGGAGGACGGGTGAACTATTAACATAGTTCCGGAGTGCATGAAAAGGTATGGAGTGGTTGTGCAGCATAGTTCAAACTCCCACCTCCTCAGCAGGTTGCTACTTCACAGTTTCCTTTTGCAGTAAAGAATAAATTCCATACTCACTGGGGGCCTTCTTGGATTAAGGAAGACACGGGGTGGTTGAAAAGGAGCCACTTCAAATGCATGCTGAAGCTGGGGGAGAGAGAGAGAGAGAGAGAGAGTCCCTTAAGAGCCACTTAGGGGGACGGCCCAACATTAGCAGCACTTTCGCCCCCTGCATAATTAACAAGGCTCTCCTCCCCAAACACTTAATAGGAGCAATTCTAGGGAAGTTGCCTCTTGGGGGTGGGGAGTGCTCCGTGGCTTACAGGAAATGGAATGCGAAATTGGAGCCCTAATGAGACAAAATGGACCACATTCAAAGGCAAGCATCCTCTTTCCAAGTGGAGAGAACTTTTTGGAAGTAGAACATTTCAGTGGCACGTTGCAAATGAAACCATCACAGATACAAGCCTCTAATCAAGCATTAAGAAAAATTTACTGGTGAAATGGCGCACGGTTCCCCCCTCCCCGCCCTGGGAATGTTTTCAGCAGTATTTGCAGTGACACAGGGCTTCTCTTTGGTCCAAGCTGCTCACACCAAATATAGATGTTGCAGGTTCAGGCTGATGGTTGCGAAGCCCATCTGCCGTTTTTAAAGCCAAAAAACACAGGTAGTGGAAGAGGATACCGTGAACACGACACAGCCCCAACTGCCCCTCTGAGCAATGAAGCTTGTAGACATCGTAGACATCACAGCATCTCAACCAACAGTGCCAGGGTTATTAAGCCTACTGGCAATCTTTGCCAAGTGGATTCAGTATGAAGAAGCTTGACTAGATTCTACCAAATTCTATCCAGTAGCACCTTAGAGACCAACTAAGTTTGTTCTTGGTATGAGCTTTCGTGTGCATGCACACTTCTTCAGATACACTGAAACAGAAGTCACCAGATCCTTAAATATAGTGAGGGAGTGGGGAGGGGTATTACTCAGAGGGTGGTGGGAGTCGTCAACAGGTTTTCCACACCTATCAGCTCCCTCCCCACTCCCTCACTATATTTAGGGATCTGGTGACTTCTGTTTCAGTGTATCTGAAGAAGTGTGCATGCACACGAAAGCTCATACCAAGAACAAACTTGGTCTCTAAGGTGCTACTGGAAAGAATTTTTTATTTTGTTTTGACTATGGCAGACCAACACGGCTACCCACCTGTAACTACAAAATTCTATAATTCCATGATTCTAGAAATCACACAATCCTAAGCTTTTAAGAAAGCATATGGTGCAGTTTGCATTTCCGTATTTTAAATGAAACCTAGGAATGTAGACAGGCTGCCTCTGGACCCAGAGGTTCCATATGAACAGGCACCCCTAAACTCGGCCCTCCACATATTTTGGACTACAATTCCCATCATCCCTGACCACTGCTAGGGATGACGGGAGTTGTAGTCCCAAAACATCTGGAGGGCTGAGTCTGGGGATGCCTGCATATGAACATAGAAGAACCGGGCTGCTGGATCAGGCCACCATCCTGTTCTCACAGTGGCCAACCAGATGATTCTTTGGGGAAGCCCCCAAGCAGGGCCTGAGCACCAGCGCAAATCTCCCCTCCTGCAATTCGGACGCACTGCTGCCACCAAGGAGCCATCGGCAGACAGCCCCCCTCTCCTGTCCTGTGACATTTTCACAAGGACTATGGCATGGACAGCAATACTCTGATGATGATGATTATAATAGTACCCCACTCCTCTGACTGGGTGGCAGCTGCCCCTCTCCTTCCTCCGAGACAAGGAGAGAGAGAGCAGCACTCTGGGCAGCACCGCAGAGACCTGAAAAGCGCCCCTCCTGACCCCCAATGAGAGGCAGGCACCCCTCCACCCCCCCACAGGCGCTCCCCACCTGGCCCTCCGGCGCCTCAGGAGCTCCCGAACACCGTCCTGGTCCCCAGGGTCCACTTGCTCCAGCGCGGCCTTCAGGAGCTGAGCCCCACATAGCCTGGGGGGAGGCGGAGGGGGAGGAGGGGGTGGGGGAGGGGGCAAGGGTGCTGCTGCCGCACCCTGGGGTGCTCTGGACATGCTTCTGCTTAGCAGGGGCCTAGGAGGCCTTTGCCTCAGGAGGACCATGGGTGAAACTTCCCCCAAGGAAAGAGGGGTCACAGGTCAACGCAGGTCAAAGGTCACGCCGGTCTCTGAAGTTGAAATCTGGGCATGGGTCGCTCCCCGTAACTGCCTATTCTCACCGCCGCCTCTTCCCTCGCCCGGCTTGCGTGCTACTACGTCATCAACAGGCGACAACGCAGCTGCCGCCTCTCCGTCCCCCAAATGCCCGCCTTTCCTTCAACAAATCAGTGAATAAGGACTCCGGACAGGGGTGACTGGCAGGCCTTCTGGCCCTATCGGCGGACGCGGAAGGAGCGCCCAATCAGAACATTCTTTTTGGAAAGGGGCGGGGGCAGAAGCGAGACCGCAGCGTCGTTAGAGGGCGGGGAAGTGGGAGAAGACAACCTCTGATTGGGCGGCGCGGCGTCCAAGAGAAGAAACGCCGTTACGGCGGCTTGCTGATTGGGGAGTCCGAACTGGGGGGGGGCGTGGCTTGGTTCCGCGCGCCGGGAAGGGCAAGGCGTCTTTCTTTTCTCTTCGTCGGTTGTCGCCTGCGCTGGGCCTGCGTCGAATCGGTGAGGCATCGGGCGTCGGGAGGGCCATCGGGGCGGGAGGCGACACGGAGCCGGAATGGTGGGCCGGGCCTTCCTGGCGGCAGCGCGGTTTTTGTCCCGTCGACTATTTTTGGATGTCGGCAGCGGGCGGAGACGCCGCAACATCCGGGTATTTTCCCTGCTTCTCGGCGCTCGACATCCGGGCATCTGCTGTGCTCCGCTTGCCTTAACATCCGGGCTTTATCGGCCTGTGCTGATCCAGCAGCCAGGCTCTTCAGTGTGGAACCCTCCAGGTCGCAGCGGCAGTCTATCTGGATTGCCAGGTTCTTTGGAGCATTTGGCCCCTGGGAGAAGAGGAGGCTGGGCTACATCATCAGCATCATTTTATTTGGATGCCGCCTTTCCACAGTTAAAACAATGCTCAAGGTGGCTTACAATATGAAAAGATGTACATAATTACAAATATAGCATAGTACTGAAGTCATACAAATAAGCGAAGCACATTAAAAACTACATAGCAAACTGAACAATTTCCACATAAAAATAAAGACACAAAAAGTTAATATTGGTAATATCAGTTAATATCGGTAGCAACGGCAACAACTTCCAATGAAACTTCTCCCACAATACCCCAGTCCTTGCTGGGCAGCAGCCACAAAAGCAGTCCTTGGACCAGGTGCAGAGAGGCAGGGGAGTCCTCCCTGGGCAACATGGCCCCCCTTGGCCTGATCCACCAAGATGTTCTTACCTCCCTCTTTCCTGTGTAGTGGAGCCATGCAGTGAACAGTGTTGGATGGGAAAGGGCCAAATTTTCGATGCCTATAACTGCTGCCTCATCTGGAGTAGAAAGCTATATTGCCTTATTCAGGAGGGTCTGCATTAATTCTTTCTGAGAAAGTGTTCCAGCTTTTTTTTGCAGCAGCTGTGTCTACTTTTGCATAAGTGTCCCTGTTGTTCAGAAATGTGTCCCATTTCTTCCTGTTCTGACAAGTTTTGTTTTGCCACTCCAGAGTCTGCTGTTGACAGTGTGGTCGCGATGGCTGTCCCCGAAACACGGCCCAATCACACCATCTACATTAACAATCTGAACGAGAAAATCAAGAAAGATGGTGAGAGGCTGTTTATTCCTCCTTTGCTTCTTACCGGCTCACATCTCAGATACTGTCCCAATTTCCTTGATTTTGCACAGAGAAGGTTGGAGTACTACTTCCCTCTGTAGTACTGGGCGTATTTTGAGTGCCCATCACGGTATGTAAATTGGAAGGGTGCAGGTTCCAGTTGTTCGTTTTGATCGTTTTTAATTGCAGTTCTGCTTGGACCTTATGACCACTGCAGCACCTCGGGTGCAGTTGTGCTATCTTAGAAGAATGTACAGTGGAGCCTCGGGTTACGTTGCCCCAGGCTTCCGTCACCCTCGGCTTGCGACCGGCACAAACCCGGAAGTACCAGAACGGGTTAGTTCCGGGTTCCCACCGTTTGCACACATGCAGAACCGCTAAATCGCACGTGCACAGACACGACGCTTTGGGTTGTGCCGTTTTCGGGTTGCAGTGGGGCCTCCAGAACAGATCCCCGCCGTAACCCAAGGTTCCACAGTAAAACAAAATAACGAAACTTATTTGCTGAATGCCCACTGCTGGTCCCGTGCTGTGCAGGGTTATATAAACCAAAATCAGCACTTTGAACTTAGGCAGTCAGCAGCCAAAGTTGGTGCAGCTGCATCAGCCGCTTTGAATGAGCCGCACACAGAGGTACCTGGCTTGAGGGTGCCAAGCTGCATTTGATTGGCCTCCTGCCTTGCGGTAAAGCCCAGGAAGTACAGGTGAAACTCGAAAAATTAAAATATCGTGGAAAGCTTCGTTTCTTTCAGTAATTCAACTTAAAAGGTGAAACTAATATATGAGATAGACTCATGACATGCAAAGCGAGATACGTTAAGTGTTTGCTTGTTATAATTGTGATGATTATGGCGCGCAGCCGACGAGAACCCCAAATTAAAAATTTCAACTTTGGGGTTTGCATCAGCTGCACGCCATAATCATCACAATTATAACAAGCAAAGGCTTGACATAGCTCGCTTTGTATGTTGAGTCTATCTCATATATAAACTCCAGTAGCTAATGAAAATAATTGCTTACATAAATTGACTTTGCCACGATATTCTAATTTTTCGAGTTTCACCTGTATTTGAGGAACACAATGACTCCCCTCTGTGCCCCCTTCCAAGAGGCACAGGGAGGGCTATTTCTGTGCACCTGCCAGCAGAAGACTCTCCCCAGGGAGGCTTGCCTGGCACCGACTGCCCTCCTTCCAGCACCAAGGAGAGACCTTTATATTCTGCAGGATGCTTAGACAGGTTTCCTGGGGTCAAAGTGTAACCATGTGTCTTCCCCCCCCCCCCACTCCATGTCTGCTTCCCCCCTCTTTAGAGCTGAAGAAATCCCTCTATGCCATTTTCTCCCAGTTTGGCCAGATCCTCGACATCCTGGTCTCCCGCAGCCTGAAAATGCGGGGACAGGCCTTTGTCATCTTCAAGGAGGTCAGCAGCGCAACCAACGCCTTGCGCTCCATGCAGGGATTCCCCTTTTACGACAAGCCCATGGTAAGTGGGGGCTGCTTCTGTGGGGTGAGGCCGCCTTCTTTGCTCCTTGGCGAACAAGGAAAGGCTCACCTAGGCTGAGGCTTTAAAAGTTTTCTTGCAGCCTCCTTAGCGTTCGGAGGTCCTCCTGCGTTTTGGGTTCTGGCAGGCCTGGTTACGGTGTGTGCAGCATGCGTTTCCCTCCCTGGCCAACCAAGCGCTCCTCTTTCCACCCCCAGAGGATCCAGTATGCCAAATCCGACTCTGACATCATTGCCAAGATGAAGGGCACGTTTGTGGAGCGGGACCGCAAGCGAGAGAAGCGGAAGCCCAAAGGCCAGGAGGTGCCAGTCACCAAGAAGCAGATCCCTGGGGGAGCAGCGCCGGTGGCCCCTGCCGTCCAAGGCGCTGTGCCGGTGAGTATCCGGATCCGGGTGCCCACAAGGCGCTCCCTCTCCTTTCCATCTGCTGGGCCTGGGATGGGGCAGTCTCTCTCGATGGTTCCCAGTTTCAGTCTACTCCTTGGAGACCCTTTCCCAGTTGGGCTATCCTACCACAGGGTGACGGGGC